>NW_026555344.1:21883837-21913645 GCF_029017545.1 Prosopis cineraria | reverse complement strand
ACTATAGTTTGTCCAAGGATAAAGTTATCATATTAAAATGCAATGGTTATAATAAAAAAAGAGAATTTATTAAATAACAATGTGCATAGTACAATGATTGGCCCTATGGCACAATTTCCAATAGTTAGTTGGCAACTTAACTCTATCAACACATTATACATTAATTTATATTAATGGTAGTCATACCACTACCAATTGAAACTTCTTTTTTTTCTTGCTTCCTTCCCGACCTTCTCGCGCTCTCTTCACCTATGTTCAATAATAAAAAAGTAAGAGATATATCCCAATAACTTAGAGTAACCCTAATTACCGGTGTACGTAATGTTCAAAATGAAAGTCACTTCATAATGGTGTATGTAATGTTCAAAATGAAAGTCACTTCAATTGAGTTTTGGAATAAGTATTTGGTGATGAACATGAGAAAGAGGAGTATAAGAGGTTAAAAATGACGTGTTTATGTGATATAAGTGGAAATAAAACTTGATGCTTACTTTGGTAGTGCATGCTTGCAAGCTCAATGTGTGATTGCAATAATCAATAAATGAAAATGTGAAAATGAGTGAGCATTATTTATGGCATGATTAGTGGCTGAAAGTTCACCTAGAGAGAAATAGAGGAAAATCCATATGGTATTTTGGCTGCCCTCCGATGCATGGGGGTATAGCCTTATCCTATAGTTTATCGAGGGACTGTCCCATAGTTTGTCAAGGGACTAGAACCTAACTTTCTCCACCAGTTTATTAAGGAGAATAGCTTAAGGAATAAACACCTTAGAGATTCTTATTAGAGATAGCTATGGTTTGAGAGTGAGTCATGTGATCTTTGGCCAGGTCACACCCACGATTCATGAGCTTGGGTAGTCTAGTCAACGGACGGAGCCCTATTCAGTGTTGGTTGATTATTGCCTATCTAAGTGTATGATGTGTCACATGTTTTGTTTGAGTTGCGGCAAGTTGTATGATATATCTAGTCATGGTCACAAATCTAAGTGTCTCGTGATTATTTACCTAGCATGTGTGAGATGAAAATATGTTAACTGGATTAATAAGTTATAATATGTGCTCAAGCATGCTTTAAGATGTTGATTTCATATACATGTGTTAGATTTCAATTAATATATAACTGCATAGAGTAGGTTTTACTTTAGTTACTAAGTGACTAGACTCATGCCTTTTATTTAACACTTTACAGCTCTAGCTCTGGTGCAGAGAGGGAGAAGGCTCAAGAGGCTAGAAATTAGTTCATTCCTACTATATACCTCTAGTTTATATTTATTTTGTGTAATAGATTATTGTTGCCAATTCTAGGTTGCATATTATTGTACTTGCACTATTTTATTATTGCAAATGTTTGAATTGTATTTTAAGCTCTGAGAAATTGTATGTGATAAATTATATATATTGATAGGGCCAAAATACTATTACAAGTGTAGAAAATAATGTTTCAAATATGTTATGATCAGTTTTGATGCAATGCAAGGCAAATTACCTCCCCCTTTTATTTTTAGTGAAAAAGGGGTTGATGACTGACTTTATGTTATATTGATAAGTGAGTGTGAATGATGTGTTTGCACTAATAGTGATAGGTCCAATAGATATGGTTCTGTGTTGGGAAAGGCTTTTGGTTCTTGTTTTGGGTTTTAAACACCCTTTATTGTGAAAAGTTGTGAAGAGTGATCAAAATGAGTTTGGGTGTCCAACTTCCTGGTGTAACTTGTTTTGAAAGTGAAACATAAGCCATTAGCTAGTTTATGAAAAAAGCTTTTTGTAGACACCTAAATCAAGTCATTTGGATGTTAAATGGAGAATCAGGACATGTCAAAAGTTTTCTTATTTTGCTATCAAATGATAGCAAAATCTATTGTCATTAATGTGCAACACACCACGCCACACGGGGGCTTGAGCTGCGGCCTATTGCATAGTGGGCAACATGTTGCCATGCATTTCCCTATTTTGTAGCAAAGTAGTTGTTTTCCAACTGTTTTCAATCTTTTTCACCATTTTGAGATATCCCATGCTTTCATAACTTGATTGATTTAAACTCATTTTAATTATGAAACTTGAGATCTCTTGATTTGAAAACTAAAACTTGGTAATCTACCTCTTGGGTTAATCATGAGTTTTGTTAGTTAATTATGTTTAGTAGTGAACTTGGTTAATTATATTTAGTAGTGAGGGATTTTACAAGGACGAGGAGAGAAGACCATAATTTTCACTATTGAAGAGTAAGAAGGGAAATTTCAAATAGGATTTACACTAAATATTGAAACCAAAAAAAGAATTAAGAAGGCAAAATAGAAACTCAATAGCAAGGGATGGAGAACAAGCCCAAAACGCACGGAATGCAATTTCAGATGAATGATCCACACAAAAAGTTGAGAAAAACGAACACACGAGCAAAACACACTATGAATCAAGTGTTGGTTTGTGTTTTTAGGCAGTTTTTGTGATGAAAAATGGATTTCAATAAGTCTGGGCATTTTTTGAAAATTGAAAAAATGTGAAAAAGAAAGGATCTAGAGTTTAAATTTAAAAAGCAATACTTGATGGCTATTATGAAATAACCATCAAGTATCACTTCATTGATGCTTCCTTTTAAAAAAAAAACACCAAGTATTAGCTGTAAATATTGTATTTTGTTTAGGCTTTCAAGTGTAAATTAATAAAAACAAAATAAATAAAATAAAGGAATAAAAAGGGGGACTTTGTGATAATAATAATAATATTATTTTTTTTACCCCAAATCCCCTTAATCATGTTCCCATTAAATTTGACTTTTTTAAAAAAGAAAATTTAGAATATTTGAAATCTGATTTGAGAAAATTATGCCTTGATTGGAATATGTTTTTAATTAATTAAGAAAAAAATTTGAAATCTAAAATAATTAAAAAGAGTCAAAATGAAAATTGTCTTTTTTGTTTGATTCTATCATTAAGTGAGTGAATCCTAGTTAGCACCTATAAAAGAGATAGCTATGAAGGAGAAAAAGAGGAGGGAATTGAGAGGGAATTTTGGAAGAAGAGATGATTGAATGTATTGGTGAAACTTTAGAGGTGAGTGACCTTTTTGTACACTACTTTTATGTTATATTAGTTTAGGTGCAGAGTTGAGTGACCTTTTGAACGCTACTCTTATGTTCATATCAATTTTTTTTTTAGATTTACTTTTAAGTCCACAGATGATTTTTATTTTGTCATGATCGTAAATCTAACCACCAAATGCTTTTATCTCAATTTGACTTCTTTTTTAGCATTATGTGGCTTTTCTTTTTGCCTTTCGTTTCTTGTCCAAATAATTTCACATTTGCCAATTCTATCTTTCTTGTGCTTATTTTTTCTTTACTTGATTTGGCATACTGTTCATGTATTGGATGCCATGTCACATGATGAATGTTAACGTTTTATTTTTCTTTAATTAGATATTATGTAGCAATATGGTGACGTTGGATCCAGCGTGTTTTCCCTTTTTTTTTCTCCTTTTTACAATTAATATTCACTTAATATTTCAATCCTATCTTCCTTATAACGTTAAAAGTTCACAAGTAATACTAAATCACCGTGAATATTTTGGTACACCGTGAGTGATACTAAATCACCGTGATAAAAAAAATGTTTGAGTATAACTGTAAAATAATAGAAAATAAAAATTTTATCATGTTTTTAGGATCCATGAGTGATATTAAATTGCTATGGATACTGTGAATGACATTAAGTCATCGTGGGTATCAAATTTTGTATGCAAATTTCATAATTAAATTAGTTTATAGAAAATTCTTTTAGGGTTTGCCATGAGTAATACTAAATCACTGTGTATATTTAGAGTGTTAACTAGTGGATTGTAAGTGATACTAAATCACTATGAGCTCCAATACTGGTTAAATCTCTCCTCTTGTAAATTATTAAAAAAAATCAAAATAAGAAAACTGTTAATGTATCTTAGGCTATACCATGAGTAATGTTAAATCATCATGGATTGCTAAAAAATATAAATCGAGGTACCGTGAATGATACTAAATCATTGCAGGTATCAAACTTCTAATCAAAATTTTATATTTAAATTTTTTTTAGAAATTTATTTTGAAAATTCCCTTAGACTTTGTTATGAGTGATACTAAATTACCATGTACACTTAAAGTATCAACTAACAGATTGCGAGTGATACTAAATCACTACAGGTTCAATATTTGTTAAATTTTCCTCTCTTATGTATTATTAAAAAATAATAAAACTTTTAACATATTTTAGGTTACCCCATGAGTGACACTAAATCACCATGGATTTCTAAAAATATCAAATGAGATACCGTAAATGACACTAAGTCATTACAAGTATCTAATTTTGTATTTAAAATTTTAAAATTAAATTATTTTATAGAAAATTCATTTTAAAATTTCCTTTAGAGTTTGTCATGAGTGGTACTAAATCACTGTGTGCACTTAGAGTATCAATAAACTATGAATGATACTAAATCACCGCAAGTTCCAATATTGATTATTTTCCTTTTATCCAAAAGTACTTCCTTATGAGAATTTTTTTTATTTAAAAATAAATATAATTATATAACACAAAATAATCATCTCTTTATAAAATAAATTAATAAAAAATTAAAAGAAAGCCTAGATAATAATATTTCAAACTACGTGAATTTCGATCCCTATCATAGAGTACGTAGGCCCTAGGCTTTCATCCTAAGTCAAGTCCTTACATGTAAATAAATAATTTATTGTCCTTTATTTTTTATCTTTATTTTTATGTGCAATAAAGGATAAATAAGATATTATTAAAAGGTCAATTAATTTTACACAATCAACTTAAGGTAATCATTCTTATGAATAGGTGTCGTGGGGTGCCTAATACCTTTCCCATGCACAACTTACTCCCGAGCCCTATTCTGATTATTATAGACCATTTTATCTTTTAAAAGATTTCCAAAATTATCCTTTTAAATTTTAGTGGTGACTCTTATATTTATTGATTTTTTTCTTTTCAGGGAGATCATGATTCGGGTGTGACATTAGTCCAACATATGTGATAGTTGTTTCAAAGAAAGTGTCAAGTAAATATTTTCTTTTTAATTTCTTTTTTAAAATTATATTTTGATACTTGTTAAGATATAACCGTCAAGAATATAATTTATATATTTGACGGTTGTATTCAAACAAGAGCCAAATATATTTATACATAACATAATTTCAGGTTTTGATATGTTTGACAATTATTATCATAAAACCATCAATTATATGTTCAAATACTTGACAGTTATTTTAAAAAAAGCATCAAGTATTCAGCTCCTTTTTGGTTTTTTGTTTTTAGATTTTTAATGAAGAAATCATGGCATGATATTCTTTTAATTGATAGATGTTTTTTTTTTTTTTACAATGTCTACTCCTGCCATATCAAAGCAATGATTGCAGTTATTGCCTGATGATATTCATAAAGGACATCATCACCCATGCACCTGCCACATTATCTGAAATGTATATATTAAATTTAATTATGCTTCAATTATAAATTTAACTAATTTTAGAGAGCTAGCTGTTAACTTGAATTTGTTGTGACTATTTGCTTACAATACTTTGAAAACGTTTACTATGTTTAATGGTTAGGCTAGCCTAATAGTTATTTGGGTATAGAAATTTTACACATTACATTTTTTTGGCCAATTTTTATGTCTTAGGCTGCTTAGTTTTGAAAATTTAGTTTGCAAATTAGCTATGAGTATAGATTTTTTTAGGGTTTAGGGCTCAAAGGTATAGGAATTTTAATGTATTTGAATAATAATTTTAATAGAAACATTGATTGTATTATTTCTGATTGTTGCCTGGTTGAGTGGTTGTAGTGTTTTATTCTGTTTATCTTTATGCATTAGGGCTACTTGAAAAGCAGACCCGCTATTGAAAAAAATAAAAAATACCATAAATACTTAATAGTTATTTCAAAATAACTATCAAGTGTGAGTAAACTAGATGATCATTTACAAGTATTCAGAAATAGCTATCAAGTATTTATGGTGAAAACCAGGCCATTTTTTACCATAAATGCTTGATGGTTATTCAAAATGACCGTCGAGTATTTATAAAGTATTTATGGTAAAAAAAATGGTCTGTTTTCATCATAAATAAATACTTGACGATTATTTTGAAATAACTAGCAATTATGTGCAGACAAATTTGCCTAAGAAGCAAATATAAAAGTATATATTAGATGGTTATTCCAAACTAAATACTTGATATTTTTAACTGTCAAATAAGGGTAGTTGTATATATGAATCTCCTTTACTGGCCATTAAGTATTAGTAAAAATAACTATCAAGTATTACAAAATTCTATGGTAGTGTGTCTTTAATATTAGGAATCATAAAGAAAAATAAAAAAAGGAACTCAATATGTATAAAGTAAAGGCTTCTAAAACAAAATCTAATATCTAGATCCTAATCTTGCTTTATTGCAAGATACAAATAAATGTAATGCATTAGCAGAATTTGTAGCAAAAAATAAGTCTTCCGTTGTACTTATAAAAACCACTGGCTAAGAGAATTTTCCCATCAGGAATAAACATGGGGAAGCCATCTTTTAAGTTGATATTGTTAGTGGCTATTTTGATCATTGCATCAAGTAAGATTATTCTCTTTCTATGCCTTATTGTGTGTTGATATTCATGCACAAATGAATTTGTATTTGTGTTTTCAAATCAGCTTCTCATGAATATTTTATTGTATCTAAAATGTTAAAATGATAATAATTTTATTCTTATATTTACTAGATCCGGAGTTATTAATTTTGACAAAATATTTTTGTTTCACATAAGAGTGTTATAATCAACATTAAAATAATGTGAACGCGGATTTAGCATATCAAAAAAATTACTTAATCAGTACATTGCTTTGATGAAAAATTCCTAGACTTAAATTAGATATATATATATATATATATATATATTAATTTAATATATCAAAATTTCAAAATAAGGTACGATATCAAGCTGTTGGTTAGAGGAGTTCTATTACTTAATTAGCATAACAATACGGTTTTGTTTCATTAAGTTCTCAATATCTAAACGAATTTTTTAATAATCGCTATTATTAAAAATTATATAAAAATAACAAACATTTCAATTTGATATATAGAAGCAATCTAAAGGAGTAAAAAAGAAGGACAATCATCTTAAAACAATTTAACGATAGACATGTAAGAGAACATTATATGTAATAAATATGATATTTAATTAATTATGATATGCATGCATGTTTATAAAATTATATTTGTATATATATGCAGACATATTTGAGGAATGCGAAGCAAGGGGTCCTATATAGCATTGCCCTGACTGTCATTGCATTTGTACTTTTTCGGGATGTTATTGTCCACCTACAGGAGAGTCTCTTCTTGAAGTGCATGCCAATAATCAAACATCTACAGCAAACAATTATGGATAGGAACATCTTCATCAAGAGAGATATATAACAATCAATGATGCTGCTTTTATATACATGATAATGTATGATAAAACTTGTGGTCAGTCAGGAAGACCTACAGCAATAAGATACAATATTTCAATGATTATATGCAATAAGAAGTTCAATAAATAATAAGGTTTATGCTACTTCCTGCCATCCCCTATCATCTTATGGCTATTATTAATCATTAGAGTGGGTTTTTGTTTATTCTTAATCAAGGAATTGGGATAGGAGTATAGTGTGCAGGAGCGAGAGAGTGGCCTTCGTGCAAGAAATTGTGCATGTGTTCTCTAATTAAGGAAATTAGCATTCCACGGGGAGCATACACTTTCACTCAATCAGAAGAGTTTTAATTACAAATAAAGGTTACAAAAAAGGTAGGATAATCATCATCATAGGCATTTAAATCGTATCATTGTGCTTACAATGCTCATGAATATGAAGGAACTAAAATAAAAATGAACTTCTTTAAATATAAAGAAAAATTGCAACTGAAAAATTCATTGTCAGTAAAAACTTATATTACAAAAAACATTAAGTTATGCAAGTCCAAGCACAAATGGCAACAACTTGTCTAATGACTGAACATTGCTCCAACAAACCTAAATTATTACTACTTATATTAAAAGGATTAGATCACCATATAAAAGCATGTAAGGATAGCTTTGATGTAGCATGTGCAATTTGCTTATGTAGACACAAAAGAAAAAAAGATTGTCATACATTTACATTTACAAGGGGTACCTTAATCAAATTGCTGCCATAGAATAAGTTTTCTAGTTTCGTATATGTCATATTTGTCCCATATGGCAAGCTTGTGGCAAGGGTTGACAATAAAGGGTGAGCTTGGTGCTGCTAATGCTTCAATAGGCCTTGTCAACACTTGCCACAAGTTCGCCATGGGTTGCCAATGCTTGTATGTGCCTTGCCAATACTTGCCACTAGCTCGGCCTAGGTTTCCAATACTTGCACAAGCTAGCTCGATGCTTCCATCGCTTTCATGGGCTTTTCCAACACTTGCCACAAGCTTAGAATGGGTTGCTAACTCTTGTTCATTCCTTTCCAACACTTTCTACATGCTTGGTCGAGGTTGTCAACCCTTCCATTGGCCTTGCTAACACTTACCATAAGCTTAGTTGATGCTGCTAATGCTTCCATGGGCCTTTCCAACACTTGCCACAAGCGTGCTATGGGTTGCCAATGCTTGTTTAGGCCTTGCCAACACTTGTCACAGCTTGCCCAAGGTTGGCAACACTTGCCACAAGCTTGCATGAGGCTGCCATTACTTCCATGGGCCATTCTAACACTTGCCACAAGCTTGCCATAGGTTGCCAATGCTTGTTCGTGCATTTTTAACACTTGCCATAAGCTTGGTCGAAGCTGCCAATACTTGTAGTGGCCTTGTCAAAACTTGCCACAAGCGTGCTCGATGCTACTAACTCTTCCATTAGCCTTTCCAATACTTGCCACAATCTTTGGCAAGGTTGCCAACGCTTGTTCGTACCTTTCCAACACTTGCCACAAGCTTGGTTGAGGTTACTACTGATTCCAATGGTGTTGCCAAAACTAGCCACAAGCTTTCTCAATGCTTCTATTACTTCCATGGGCTTTTCCAACACTTGCCACAAGCTTGCAATGGGTTGCTAATGCTTGTTCGTTCCTTTCTAAACTTTTTACAAGCTTGAACGAGACTACTAATGTTTCCATTGGCCTTGCCAATATTTGCCACAAGTTTACTCAATGCTACCAACGCTTCCATGAGCCTTGCCAACACTTGTTACAAGTATGCCATGGGTTACCAACACTTGTTTAGGCCTTGTCAACACTTGCCACGGTTAAGGTTGGCAACACTTGCTACAAGCTTGTGTGAGGCTGCTATCGCTTCTATGGGCCATTCCAACACATGCCTTAAGCTTGCCATAGGTTACCAACTCTTGTTTGTGCATTTTCAACACTTGCCACAAGGTTCATTAAGGTTGCTAATTCTTACATTGGCCTTGCCAAGACTTGCCACTAGCTTGTTTGATCCTGCTAACTCTTCCATTGGCCTTTACAACACTAGCCACATGCTTGAGCAAGGCTGCCAATGCTTGTTCGTGCCTTTTCAATACTTGCTACAAGTTTTATCGAGGCTACTAACGTTTTCCATTATCCTTGCTAATACTTGTCACAAGCTTGCTTGATATTGGCAACACTTCTATAAGCCTTGCTAGCACTTGTCACAAGCTTGCCATGGGTTACCAATGCTTGTTCATCCCTTGCCAACACTTGCCATGAGCATGCCATGGGTTTCCAGCACTTGTCTAGGCCTTACTAACGCTTGCCATGAGCTCACCCTAGGTTTTCAATACTTGCCACAAGCTTGCACAAGGCTTCCATTACTCCGATAGGCCTTGCCAAAAATTACCACAAGCTTGCCAGGTGTTGCTATTGCTTGTTTGTTCCTTATCTATACTTGCCACGAGCTCACCCTTAATTGTCAACACTTGCCACAAGCTTGGTTGAAGCTATTAATGTTTCCATTGGCCTTACCAATACTTGCTAGAAGCTTGCTTGATGTTGCCAATGCTTTCATGGGCCTTGCCAATGCTTGCCACAAGCGTCACATGGGTTGACAACGTTTGTTTAGGCCTTGCCAACACTTGCCATGAGCTCATCCTTGATTGGCAATACTTGCCACAAGCTTGTGCAATGCTGCCATTGCTTCTATAGGCGTTGCCAACAATTGCCACAAGCTTGCCAATGCTCGTTCGTGCCTTAACCACACCTACCACGAGCTTGTCTAAGATTACCAACACTTGCAACAAGCTTAGGCAAGATCACAAATGCTTGTTTATGCCTTTTCAACACTTGGCAAAAGATTGGTTGAGGCTGCTAGTGTTTTCATTGGCCTTGCCAATACTTGCCATAAGCTTGCCTAATGTTGCCAATACTTCCATGGGCCTTTCCAACCTTTGCCACAAGCTTGCCATGGGTTGCCAATGCTTTTTTGTTGATATAGATTAGTCACTTGCCTTCAAAATTAAACTAAAGCTAATCCTAATGCAATATAGGGCCAACTTTAGGTCATCTCCTAAGGAATGGTTTTAAGTCTAATTTAAAGTTATCTAATGAAATAAATTAACCAAAGTTTGAAGTTGATTAGCTAATTGCTAACCTAATTATCTAGTGAAATTAAACTAGAAAACTAATCCTAATTGTGAATGAAGCGGCTTTCCTATTCAAGTAGGAACCTTAGGGTGTTGCTAATGGAAGAATCCTAATTTCTAATCAAACATGGCAGCTCACTCAACTCCTCTTCCTTAGCTAAAAAATGCATTTACTTAAGACAACTATCTCAAGTATCCTATCTTCACTAATTCAATTCCCTAAGTGCTATTACAAGCCCCCTAGGTAACCTTACTAACTTGGCTCTAGAATTAACCAAGTGTTTAGCTAAAATTCATTTCTAATTCCCACTGCTTAAAGCTATACCTAAGTTTAAAACTATGAAAACTCAAGCTACTCTCAAGTATTCACCACACAATTACATGTTAGGCTAATACAAGACATTCACCCATTGAAATCACACATTACTATGCAAATTCATAGAGCAGATGAAATTCTATCAGCATTTAGGTCATGAAATTTAACTCAAAAATCTTATTTCAACATTATAAATTAATATCAACCATGAAACTAAAGTTAAATTAAACTACAATCAATAATAATCATAGTGTTCTAATGAAATTGAAACAAGTGAAGAAAGCTTAGCCAATTGAAGACTTCAAAACTAGTCTTCCATCAACTCTCCCCTAGGATTCCATGGAGAATCTAGCTAGAAAACATCAAGAACTCATTGCTCCTCTAAGAACACTGAGAGGTTAAGACATGCTCCATGAATCTTTATGAATTGAGCTTCAAATCTCCTTCTAGTTACAAGGGGTAGGGTTGGCCATGAGAGGAGAAGAGAATGGTGGAAGAATTGAGTGGATCTGATGGTGAAAAGTGGAAAAAAAAGTGGTTGGATGTGGTTGTATGTATAGAGAGAAGGAAGAGAAAAATGCAAAACAAGATGAACAAGAGAAATAAAATGTGGAAGATGAGTGAATGGGTGAATGAATCTAATTTTAGGGCCGAATGGACGTGCATCTAGTGTTTTCCTTCAGCTGAATACTCAATTAAAAAATGGAAAAAGAAAATGGGAGCCTTATCACACTTGTAAGGTGGCACTCTCCTATTGATTTGTAGATGATCCCAAGCTGATTTAATCCCCAAATAAATCTTAATTCACATGCAAACTATCATTTTGAACTCAAGGAGTGCTTACCTCAATTGCCTAATCGATGTACAAGTCACATACCACCTATGTTACATAAATCACATAATTCAATTAAATAGCATGTGATATAATAAAATCTAATTAATGTCTAAAATTAAATTCATAATTACAAGGGAGAATTTATTAAAATAACCAAGTTGTAGGCTACACAAAATTATATAAAAATTTTCACATAAAGACTACTTGAAAACTAGGTCAAAAAAGACACCTAAGAAAGTGTTGACTTTTTTATTTAATTACTCCAAAACTAAAATGAATTCTAAAAATATAATTTCACCACTCATCAACTGGATATAAAATGCGCTTTGTCAATTTTTTTATACATTTTCTCAAGATTTTATTTTTTTGACCAAAATGCCCCTAGTACACTAAACCTAGAAACTTAGGCAAAATTCCAAATCTAATATAATGTGTGTACTTTGAGGTGATAAATCATTAATAAAAAAGGTCCTAATTGACAAATAAAAGTGGATAACAAATGTATTCTATCATTCATGCCTTTCTAACACTTACTACGAGCTCACCCTAGGTTGCTAACACTTCCCACAAGCTTGTGCAAGGCTGACAACACTTCCATTGGCCTTACCTATACTTCCAACAAGCTTGATTTATGCTATCACATGATTGCTATGAGTTGCCAATGCTTGTTCAGGCCTTTCCAACACATGTTAGGATCTCGCCTTAGGTTGCATGCACTTGCCACAAGCTTGTGTGAGGCTACCAAGGCTTCCATTGGCATTGCCAATACTTGCCACAAGCTTGATCGATGATGCCAATAGTTCTATGAGCTTTTCTAATACTTGCCATAAGCTTACCATGGGTTGATAATGCTTGTTCGTGCCTTGTCAACACTTGCCACAAGCTTACCATGGGTTGGCAATACTTGTTCGTACCTTGCAAACACTTGCCATGAGCTCAACTTAGGTTATCGATACTTACCACAAGCTTGCTCAAGGTTGCCATTGCTTCTATGAGCCTTTTCAACACTTTCCATAAGCTTGCCATGAGTTGTCAATGCTTGTTCATGCCTTTCCAATACATGCTATAAAGTTGGTTGAGGCTGTTAATGCTTCCATTAGCCTTACCAAGACTTGCTACAAGCTTGCTCCATGCTGTCAACACTTCCATGAGCCTTGCTAATACTTGCTACAAGCTTTCCATAGGTTGCTAATACTTGTTCGTGCCTTACGAACACTTGCCACAAACTAACCTTAGGTTGCCAACACTTGCCAAAAGCTTGCATGAAGTTGCCAACGCTTCCATTAGCATTGGCAATACTAGCCAAAAGCTTGTTTATTACTACCAACATTTCCATACGACTTGACAAAATTTGTCACAAGTCTATAATAGGTTGCTAATGCTTGTTCATGCCTTGCCAAGCATTACCATGAGCTCAACGTAGGTTGCCAATACTTGCCAAGAAGGCCCAAGCATTATTCGGTGGAAGATCTAATAGAAAGCCATTTGCAACAACATCTACAGTCTCTCTATCATAGATTTGAAACCCCATATAGAAATAATCAATTAGGAACTCCTTGCCCATATTTAGATATGGACACTTTGCAAGCAACTCAAGAAATCTCATCCAATATTCATAAAGAGATTCTTGAGGCATTTATTGAATCCCCATGATTTTCTTCCTTAGTTGAGAATACTTGGTTGTTAGGAAATACTTTTCAAGAAAGCAATTTCATAACCCCACCCAAGAATTGATGGTCCTAGTGGCAAGAGTATTGAACCATGTGATTGCTTTGTCCTTAAGAGTAAAATAGAAGATTTTGAGCTTTAAATTCTCCAAGTTTGCTGTGGGAAGCTTCATGGTTAAGCAAATCCTCTCAAGTATTTGAAGATGCCTATTAAGATCCTCACCTACAAGGCCATGGAATTTTGGCAAAGCACTAATCAATGAAGGTTTGATTTCATACTCTTTTTGTTCTTGTAAATTCAAAAAAAAAACAACTAGCTTTAAATGTGTCAGTGGGTGCCATCATCTCTCTAATACTCCTTCTAATAGGTATTTCATGTTCATTAATACGCAATTGATCAGTCATACTATCCAAGCTTATAGAATTATCAACTATGGTGTTTGGAAGAGAAGAAGATGCTAAGAACTCAAGGATACAAAAATCAAAACAAGACATATACAATCAAAACATATAAAATTCTAAAAAACTGGTAGAATTGAAGCACACTAATGCAAGATTTTTGTAAAATTTTTCACCAAGTAAAAAAGACAAAATTAGAAAAAAATCAAAACCTATAAATTAAATTTAAAACACTAAATTAAATGCAAGAATTTTTCTAAACAAAATTTCTAGGCAGGGAAAGAGATATGCTCATCCAAAGTCAATCCTATCTTCCTAGAACCTCACTAGAAGTAAGCAATGAACCTTATGTGCTTTTTCAATGCACAACTCTTTGGTCCTAAATCAAATTGAACTAAAAATTTTACCTGAAACTATCAATAAAAAAGATTATACAGTGCAAATTTCAAGTAAAAATTCACATCCAATTCTTCCTGGTATTTTTTCAAATTAGGGTCTGCAGCACTAGCAATTCTAGTGAACCCTATTTCAGTCAAACAAAAATTCAATCAATTTAAAGGCCAAATTAGCAATTATGTTCAATAGAAAAAATGTTTGCAAGATAACCAAGAACACAATGAAACAATAATCAGCTCAAAATGATATGTGTAGCAATAATTATACTTGTCCAAAATTCATTCCAAAATTTTGGGTAGAGCAAAGTCTCACAGCTTGTTGGCACTTGAGCTAACCTTGACAGATTTGGCTTGCATGTCCAGAATCAATATTATGGTAACTATGTCTAGTAGCAAACAGACTAAACAAGTGATCAAATGCTCAGAAAAACACAAGTCAGCCACCACAACACAAGTTCTAGAATTAAGCCAAAAGTAAAACAAATTAAAACAGCAATTGAAACAACAATTTGTATAGCTAGTTACACCCTGTGAAACGGTGCTAATTGATGAAACCCTAAGTCAATTTAGGCCATCAATGAAAACTAGAATGTTATTGGGAGCATTCTAGGTCATCTCCCAAGAGTGCAATGTGTACAAATTTCTAATTCAAATGCCAACAAATTAAAGGAATGAAGAGATGATTCTGCTAATTAGATGTTTGTAATTTCTGATTTTAATATGATGAGATGAATGAATAAGATAATGAGCTCAAGTTAGAATCCCTTATGATAATCATTGAATTCTATATTTGCAACCACACATGTAAAAAAAAGTAGCTTAATGAAGAACACTCTAAAACTTTCAAAGTGTTGTGATTCATTGAATCTAATGATCGCTAAAGAATTTAAGCTAAGTGAAGTAAAATTAATAATGTGATTCAACCTTGTTCATAACCATTAAATTCAGACCAAATTAAGTTATAGAAAAACCTCTCAAACCAAATTTATACAAGCACTTATGGATGCTTGAAATATCAAGAAATCTGAATAAGAACATCAAGAACATATGAACACATTCAAGAACATTCAACTGAATTCATACATTCTAGAAATGGATTACAATATTAAATCTTAATTCAACATCCACAACTTCAATCTAAATATGTAAATGTAATGAAAATCATGATCTAAATAGAACAATAATTTCAAAATCCTAAAAGAAGAAGAAGAAATTGTATAATTGAAAATACAAATGAGGAAAAAAATTCTAAAAATCTCAAATCACAAGTTCATCTTCCTTAAATCTTAATAGAGAATCAGCCTGTCGTATTCTTCTTCTTGAAATGAATGAGACTTTGAACTTGAGAAAACATCTTGAATTCTGGAAATATGAGATGCAATGAAATGAAATTCCAAAGCTAGAAAGAAAACCAATGGCGAAATTTATGCTGGATTAAGGAGAAAAAAAAGGTGAAGTTGAAAATTAGAAGAGAAGAGATGAGGAATTGAATCTGGAAAGAGGATATAATTGGACAAAATGTAAGAAAATAGAGGAAGAGATGAAGAACAAATTTAGAAATGGATGAACAATAATGAAGAACATGTCTGGAATTGGATTTAAGAAGCTATAATTGATGAAGAACCGAAGGTAGAACATGAATTTGGAGCTGAAATAGGGAAGAACTAGATTTGGACCTTCAAGACTTCATGAATGTGGTGTGAACTTCACTAGAAAATGAGAGAACATTAAGAGAGCATGGAGAGGAATCAGATGATAAGAGAGAATGGCAAGTGAGGAATGAGGTTAGAATATGAAAAATTGGCTTAAGCATGTGTAACTAATCTGATTCGGTAATGATTCCAAGGAATTGGTTATTTCCAACTGTATAAAATAAATTAAAAATTAGAAATTAAATTCAGAAAATTCAATGCAAGTGGTGCGTAATGAGGGGGAAGTGAAGAGCATGAGAAATGTGAACCAATGCACGAACTATGTGACTTAATGCAAGCCTTGCTTTAGTTGCCACCTCATCTCCCTCTTAGATTCAGCTTAAACCATGCCTCATGTGCTCTCTCTTAGCCCATGATGATGTGTCTCCCATGCTTCCAATGCTCTTAGGTTCAGATTTAATTAATTCCCACATAATCTATAATTAGGTGCCATATATTCTCTTCTTCCTTGCTAAAAATCTAATGCCACATCACACTTGATTAATTCTGGAATTTAGATGCCCAATTAGCCCTTCTCCATTTGCACTAGATTTCTCAAATGAGGTTGACTTGACTTTACTTCTTAGGTCTAACTTTGCTTCTTGAAAAATCTAAAAATCAAAGATATAAAAACTAAATAAATTTTAAAAAGACAACTAAAAAGGAAAGAAAAAAGAATTTAAGTTCAAAAATCCAATTAAGCATTTCAAGTGTTAAAGTAACTATCAAATAGCATTATTAGGGTCTATAAAGTTAATTATGTGAAATATAACTAAAAACTAGGAAATAAACCCTAATATGTACTATTTGATGTAAAAAACGAAGTGTACAATTTGTAAAATATAAGATAGATCAATTCTCTCACACTTGAATTTTGCTCTCCGAGCAAAACTCTCTAAAAACCTAGAAAAGAAAAACAATACAAAGATGCAAGCTCTCAAGAGTAAATCCAAATCTCAAAGTAAATGCACTCAAATAAAAACTAGATCAATGTTGTAATCTTTAAAGAAAATCTTAATACATCACAAGTAAACCATTTGTAAGAATGTAATCTCAAAGAGAAACCTCACTGGATTAGTGTTTCACTCTAGCACTCGATATATAAGGGTATAAATATCATTCAAGTTCCTTGGCAAGTCATTCTACCATAAGCTTGTAATCCTTCTATCTATCCACTACTAACATGCAAGGGTTCTCAAGAATCATATGGACTTTCAAAAGCATGTAATGTGCTCAAAGAAAGGTAAACTTAGATGTGCATGTGAAGGGGTAGGGTTTGCCTCAAGAAACTTGTCTTGGCCATAATGTGAGCATGCACAATATATAAGACTACTCAAGACTAAACTAAATAAATAACATATATGGATCATGGATGGAATGTATACATGGCCAAGAGTGAAGTAGATAGAAATAATAGAGATGAAAATTAACTTTACAAGTAGGAATAAGTAGATCAAATAACTTGCTTATTCAAACTCTTTCTTTTCTTTTCTTTGATCCACTTTGAATCTCTTTTATTTTCATCTATTTTTTCTTTCTTTCTACAATCTTTTTCTTCTTTTCTATCACTTCTTTCTTTCTTTTATTTTTCTCTTGTTTTCTCTTGTTGTTTCTTCTTAATTTTTTTTTTTCAAGGATAGCTTTCAACACTTAGGTACAACTCAAGAGATGTTCCTAATCAAAAAAAATAGAATGATATGGCTAGTGTGAATGAATGGAATGGATCCAAATTGATATTATCCACTAAGTTTAATAAAAAATAATCAATGCACATTGAAACATACCAAATGAGAATGTATGCAATCTATCCAAAATAGGGTCAAGCATTTAATAATAAACAAAATAAGGAAAGGCTTTATTTGGCTAAGTAAGGGATAATCAAGTAATCAAGGGTTACTTAAAAGGTCTTGGGCACTTTAACGATATCAATTTTCCTTTAACTAATGCACAAATGTAGCCTTTAGTAAGAGAGAAAATAAGTTTTAAAGGATTAACAAAACCAAAAAACATAGAACTCTCAATGGTTGAAGGCCCCTTCCATATGGTCAATTTATTGCCTTTCTTAATCAATTACACTCAACCAAATGGTTTCTTGCTTCAAAACAAATTTTAACTAAAGAAAACAACATCTCAAGAGTTCAAACTCAAATGCACAAACTAAGATCATCTTTAAATCTCAAGATTACTCACAAATTTCTTTTTTTCAAAAACATCCTTTCCCCCACACTTAAACAATGAATTGTCCCTAATGCATGCAAACACATGATAGAAGTCATGCAAATTTATAATTCCTGTTAAAGTGTAAAAAAAATGGCAATTTTTTGAAAATCCAAACCAAATAGCAAAGAGAATTAAAGGAAATAAAGAAATAGCAAAGAAACAACAAAAACTAACCAAGAAAACAATCAAAATTTATTTATTTATTTATTATAAACCTAATGAATCAAGTTGCATCTTCCCCCACATTTGAACTCAAAATAATGTTCACAAATACAAACACAAGCAAAGAAAGGGTGTACCACATGTGTGCAATAGTGATAGCAAACATATTCCAATTAGTGCTCCACTTGTGCAATTTGTGAATCAACCAAATCAATCAAAAGGAAATATGAAGGAGAGATATAACCTTTGAAGACTCATAGAGGATCTTTGAATCACATTTCAGTAAGCAATGTGGAAGCTTCACCCTCATGAAACTTCTTACACAAGTGGCCACTTTCCTTGAATGTGAAGCCACTTTAAGGATTTTTGAGGATGAGAGTGCCATAGTCAAAAATTTCCTCCACAATGTAAGGGCCTCCCATTTGGATTGAAGTTTGCCACCAATAAGCTTGAACCATATTGGTTATATGAATTTAGCTTAAGGTGTTTTTCTTTCACTAGTTTTAGTCTGAAACTTGTGTTGAATAAGGTTGGACATAGTATTAATTCTAAATTCACTTGACCTAAATTCATTAGCGTCTATTAAGTTGAATGGTGCACCATACTTAGAGGCTTTTAGGTGTCTCATATTAGGTTAATCAAGAGGGTTTGTGTTAATATAATTTCACAAAATGTTTGATTAATGTTATGAAATCTAACTTGGGCTCATCATAATCACCATTCATTTCATTCCAATTAAAACAGAATTTACAAGCATTTATTATTTCATCATAGAGTTAGATTGGTTACTAAAAAATTTAGCTTAATTTGTAGCACTTGAAGAATAATTTGATTGCTTTTCTTCCTAGGGAAATGACCTAGGATATTCACTTTTACATTCTAGTTATAAATTTAATAACCCGAGGCAACTAGGGTTTATTACTTGGCATTGTTGCCGTGAAGCAACTAGCCACACAAATTGTTGTTTCAATTGCTGTTTTTAATTTGTGTTCATTTTATTAAGTTTGGAATTTGTGATTGTAGTAGCTAGCACGTGGATTTACCCATTAAGTCATTGGTTTTAGACATGGGTTCTAAATCTGCCAAGCAAAGCTCACTGGTTTGCAAGCTATAGGAATTTGCTCTGCCCAAAAATTTTTCATAAATTTTAGATAGGTATAATTTTCACTACACATATCATTTTTAGCTGATTCTTAGTTTATTATGTTCCTAGTTATCTTAGGAATAACTTTTTTTTTGAACACATTTGCCATTAAGTTGGTTGAATTCTTGTTTTAACGTAATAGGTTTTGCTGGAATTTCAGTGCTAAAGACCCTATTTTGAAAAAAATATTGGGAAGAATTTACAAGGCATTTTAGCCTGAACATTTAACCATATCAGGAATAGAGAGTTGGGCACTGAACAAGCACACAAGCTCCTCTGCTGACTCCTAGTGACACTCTAGGAAAACAAGGCTGACTTTGGATTAGCATATCTCTTTCCCCACTTAGAAATTTTATTTAAAAAAAAATCCTACATTTAATTCATTTTTTTAGGTTTATTTTTTTAGTTTTGAGTTTTTGCTAATTTTTTTTTCACTTTTGAAAAAATTATACAACAATACTGGTCTAGTGTGTTTCATTTATGCTAATTTTTTAAAATTTTTCATATTTTTGTATTTTTAATTTTCCTTGTTTCCAGTGCTATTTCTATGGTATTTTGAGCTCTATATGTCTTGTAGAACTTGCAAAGAACTTGGGAAAAATTATACTCAATTTAGAGATATACCTTGAGTTCCTAGCATCTTCTATACTTCCAAATACCATTATTGATAATTCTATAACCTTGGACAAAGTGGCTAATCATTTACATGCTACTGACTATGAGATACCTGTTAGGAGGAGGATTAGAGAAATGGTAGCACCCACTAACACTTTTATAGCTAGTGGCTTGTTTTTGAATTTACAAGAATAAAATGAGTATGAAATTCAAGCCTTAATTGATTAATGCTTTAGCTAAATTTCATGGTCTTGCAGGTGAGAATCCTAATAGGCATCTTCAATTACTTGAGAGTGTTTTCTCAAAAATGAAGCCACCTACAGCAAACTTGGAGAATTTAATGCTTAAATTCTTCTATTTTACACTTGAGGGTAAAGTAATCACATAATTCATCACTCTTGCAACAAAGACCATCAATTCTTGGGTTGAGATGTGAAATTGCTTTCTTAAGAAGTATTTTTCAGCTACCAAGTATTCACAACTATATAAGGAAATCATGGGGATAACAAATGCCTCAAGAATCTCTTTAGGAATATTGGATGAGATTTCTTGAGTTGCTTGCAAGGTGTCCATATCTTAATGTGGGCAAGGAATTCCTAATTGATTAGTTCCATGTGGGGCTGCAAATCCATGATAGAGAGACCATAGATGCTGCTGCAATTGGCTCTTTGTTAGATCTTTCACTTGATGATGCTTGGGTCTTATTGGAGAAACTTACAATTAATAATCAACAATATAGCTCAAGAGACAATGCAAGGGGTGTTCATCATGTTGGCCAATCCTCTATTCCTAATGCTCAATTAGAAGGCATCTATTCTTAATTAGATTTTCTCAAGATGTCTATTTTCAATCCTCTACAAGCTCAAATTTCTTCTATGTCCAAGGCATTAGTGGCTCCTATTTATGGCATTTGCAATTCTACCATGCATGTCACCTCTAATTGCATGCATGCTCAAGATGTAAGGGCTTTGTATCAACAACAAAGGCCCTACAACTATCAACATAATCAAGGGGTAAGGAACAATTTTGAGGCTAACTATAGGAGCACCTACAACTCAAGTTGGAAGTAATACTGTAACTTTAACTACAAGGATAATCAAGAGATGGTGCAAGTGAAGAATACTCAAGTGATCCCCATTCAAGAAGGTGGGAGTAATAAAAAAATGTATTCCTACCTTGAGAAGATGGGTAATGCTATGTTTACCACATGAGCCAAAAGTTTGATTCCTATACTTCTAGAGCAGATTCAAGAATGGACATGTTGCTAAAAGGGATAGAAAATCTTGAATCAAAACAACAAAGCACTAATTTGGTGGTGTAGTAATTTGGGAATTCAAATAGCATTAGTCAAGCCTAAGGAAGCTCCCAACTCAACTCAATCCAAAGAGCCTTAGTTTAATTGAGTTAAGGAGTGGAAGAGTTTAAGAAATCTTTTTCAAGTACTTCTAATCCTAGTGATAGCATGCCTAATGAGATCTCTCTAAGAAATTCTTAATTTTGTGATGAAGGCACACTTTCTTTTAATAATTCACGTGACTCTACTTACTGTGACAAAAAAACTTTATATGCATCCAAATGCTTCAAAAAGCCTTAAGAACATGCCCCTTCCCTTTCAAAATTCTCAAGTGATTGACAATGAGAATGAGTCAATTAAAGAGATTGTGGTTGAGGATGAAACTGGAGCAAGATCAACTTTGAATGCTTAAGGAAAAGAGGTAAAATTGAGCTCAAATGAAGGCCAAGATAGTTCTAGAATAGCTATATTAATTCCTTCTTCAAAAGCAAATGAGAGTGATTCAAGCAAGCCTATGGAGAAAAAGGTTTTGGGAAGAAGAGAACCTCCTTAGGAATATCAAATTAGGGACCCTTTTCTTAGGGAGATGCCATTTCTTAAGGCTTTGACAAGATTTATAAAGAAGGGGCAAGAAGTGTTTGACATGTTGAAGAAAGTTTAAGTAAACATACCACTACTTGACATTATCAAAAGCATGCCTGAGTATGCTAAATTTTTAAAGGAGTTGTGCACTAATAAAAGAGGATTCAAACCATTAGCTATGGTTCCAATGAGTCCTAATGTGAGTGCTATCTTCAAGCTACAACTCTCTCTCAAGTATAGAGATCTGGGGGCTTGTACCATTCCTTGTTAAATAAAGAATGTGTTTATTCAAGAGGCCTTAATTGATCTTGGGGCAGTCATCAATGTCATGCCCACTCACATCTATTCTTCCCTTAATCTTAATAGTAATCAAGATTGTAGTATCATCTTGCAACCAGCCGATCGAGGCACTAGAAAGCCCATGGGATTCTTGAAGGATATCTTAGTAAAGGTGAGTTTTTCCAGTGGATTTCTATGTGTTAGACATACAAGAAGAAGGTCAAGGCACACTTATCTATAGGAGACCTTTTATGATGACATCAAGTACCATATTGAATATGAAGGAAAGTAAACTTACCATAGAGCTTTTAAATAGCAAGATTGAATTTAATATCTTTAATAGCTTGAAAAACTTTTATGTTGATTATAGCCTTTGTGGATTGCATTAATGATACACTTGATAGTCAGTGATGAAATTTCTATGCCTCCTAGCTTTGATGATGTTGCATCCTTACCTAGTTTCACTTGTTCAATCACTTATGACTCTATTTGTGTGAATTGCAATAGCATAGTGTTAATGTTGTCTAATTTGCAAAGCATGATGAAATTGCATTCACTTGAGCATGAACACCTGGATAGCAGCACACTTTGCACGCCTCACTCATCCACTTTCACTCCATTTGAAGCACTTGTGATGTTTCCTATGACCAAACTTATGCTTCTTTGAGTGATTTGCTTGCATTAGATAAGTTTAATGATTTAAGTATTAATTCTAGAAATTCTATTGAGTTATTGATTGAATTAAGTGATGATAGTGAAATTGTACTTAATGACAGCTCTAGTTCATCTTCTACATGTCATATTGCATCATATAATTTGATTTTTCCTATTGAACTCAATTCTGGAATTTTTGACAGCTTTAATTCTTTTATGCTTAATCATTCTCCAAGATTGGAAAAGTGTTCTTTCTTTGATGTTTCAGGTTTAGGGGAACTTAAGAAGCAAGAACAAATTTTTTTTAGGGCTATAAATGATTAATCAAACGTGCAACATGCTACTAGAAGTGTGCAATCAAATCTGGCCAAATTGTAAATTAATTTCAGAGCAAGGAATTCTAGTCTAGACGTGATCCTTAATGCTAGAACAAAGTAACTAAATTTAGCTAAAATGCATACAGCAAGTGTGGGAGCTTTGGACGTGTCACTCAAGGTGGAAGATATAGATTTAGTAAAGTAAATTCAAGTACAAAAGATTTCTCCAAGCATCATTAAGCCACCCAATTTGGAGTTGAAGCCACTTCCTTCACATATTAATTTTTTTTACTTAAGAAATGGTAATCAACTTCCTATCATTTTGCGAAAAAAAAAACTTTCTATCATTGTTTCTTCTTCACTAACCCCTATGGATAGAGTTTTTATTGTGTGATGTAGTGAGGAGGAACATCAGGGCTATGGGGTGGACACTTGGAGACATTCCTAGAATTAACCCTCAAACTTGCACATATAGGATCATATTAGAGGAAAATGCCAAGGCAATAAGGAAACCATAAAGGAGGTTGAATCCTCTGATACTTGATGTGGTAAAGAAAGAAGTCACCAAGCTTTTAAGTGTAGGTATAATCTATCCCATTAGTGATAGCGAATGGGTTTCTCTGGTGTAAGTTGTGCCCAAGAATGGGATTATCTTGGTAAAGAATGAATATGATGAGTTGATTTTTACTAGGTGAAATATAGTTGAAGGGTTTGCATTGATTATAGGAGGTTGAATAAGGAAACCAAGAAAGATCATTTCCCCCTTCCATTTATTGATCAAATGTTAGAAAGATTAAGGGGAAATCTTATTAGTGCTTTCTTGATGAATATAGTGGTTATTTTTAGATTTGATATGTTTGATATGTTAAAGAAGGTGAAAGTGAACATACCACTTCTTGACATGATAAAAAGCATGGGTGTACAAACTTTTCATATTTATTAACTTTATAGACCTTAATAATTGAGATTTTTAGGCATAATTTCTCTTTTCTTTCCTTTTTAATTGTCTTTCTATAATTTATTTAGTTTTGTAGCCTTTATTTTCATATTTATTCTTGAAGAAGCAAACTTGGAGTTAAGAGGTAAAGGCAAGTCAATTTCATGTGAGAACCTAAAGAGCAAGGGAAGAAGGGGTGATTGGCATTATTTCTAGATTTGTTAGGCTTAATGGCATGAATTCTAGAAATTAATTAAGGGAATTAAATATATAATTGGTAAGGAAAGCAAGGAGCATTTTTATGCGTGAATTGGATTCTGATTAAGGGAAGTATTAAGATGATATCATCAAGGGAAAATAAAGAAGCATTTGTGCATGAATCTAATCTTATCTAAGAGAAGCTTGGGATGACATCATCATAAGGCTTAAATGGAGCATGTGTTGTGTAACATGAGTGCTAAATGTGTGTGAGCTAGAGAAGAGCTTCTTTGAATCACATTGTTTACACTTGAGTCATACATTGCAACACCACATTTCCAGCTCATTTTCTCTTCATTTAGGTGCCATATTTTTCCCAATTTTCCATTTAATTCTTCAATTTTTAATTGAATTTCTCCAGCTAGAAATTCAATTTTAGATTTAAACTTTGGAAATATCACCATCCAACTTTGGAAATATCACCATCCAACTTTGGAATTATCACTTGATTCACATTATTCACACATACATAAGCCTAGATTTCAGATTAGAGCATCATTATGTACTCTCCATTTTTCTCTCATCTTCCTCTCATTTCCAACCAATTCTTCACGCCATTTCATCATTATTCTTCAAGTCCAGATTTGTTCTTAATCATTCCAGCCCCATTGCTCACATCCTCTTCACCAGTCCATTAATCCAAATCTTCTCCTTCATCATTCTAGCCATACACATCTATATTTCTCATCTTCTTTAGTCTAATTTCGTTCATCTTCTCTTCTATCTCCAACTAGAATTTCATCCTCCATTCAGCTTTGATTCACATCTAACAAGCATAAAATTCCATATTCATGAGATTCTCTCAAGTTCAAGGTCCAATTTAGTTGAAGAAGAAGAACATGAGAGGCTAAGCACTTAGAGCTCCAAGAAGGATGACTTGACATAATGAGATTTCCATATTTGTAATCTTCATTCACTTTCTTGATTTCATGTTCTTATTTTGATTCATTTTGGAATTTGAATTCTACACCTAGTTTGGTTAAGGATTTGTAATTCTAATTCAGATTTGATGGGAATATGAATATTGAATTTAGATTTTTATGCCATGTCTAGATTTGAAATTTATGATTTAACTTGATGTTCTTAGGTCATTTCATAAGTTCTTGCTTATTCTTGTTCAAGTTCATGCTTAGACTTGAGTTAGATCCATATTAGTTATATGAATTTGGCTTAAGGTGTCTTTCTTCCACTAGTTTTGGTTTGTAACTTGTGTAGAATAAGGCTGGACATAGTGTTAATTCTAAATTCACTTGACCTAGATTCATTAGTGTCCATTAAGTCTAATGGTGTACCACACTTTGAGGATTTTAAGTGTCTCATATTAGGTTAATTGAGAGAGTTTGTGTTAATATAATTCTAGAAATCAAGGATTAATGTTAGGAAATCTTACTTGGGCTCTAATTCCAATTAAAACAAAAAATAACAAATATCTAATTCTTGCACTTAGACTTAGTTTTGATTACTTGAAAATTCAGTTTAATTTGTAGCACTTGAATAATAATCTGAATGCTTTGCTCTCTAGGGAAATGACCTAGAATATTCACTTCTATATTTTAGTTTTAAACTAGATAACCTAAGATGACTAAGGGTTCATCATGGTTACAACCTAGGGCAAGACTTTGGCAAGTGTTGGAAATGCATGAGCATGTGTTGGCAACCTTGATAATGCTTGAACTGTTAACAAGGTCCCTATAAGGTCATGATAAATGTTCAAACCTCATGAAAGCTTGTTGCAAGTGTGAGTATGCACAACCTGCCCTATGGCAAGTGGTCGCAACCTCAGGCAGGACCGAGACAAGTGTTGGCAACGCACAAATATATGTTGACAGCCTTGGTAATGCTTATGGTAAATGTTGGCAAGGTGCCTGTAAGGTCGTGGCAAGTGTTGGAATCACATGAAAGCTTGTGGCAAGCATAAGCATCTACAAGCTGCCCTATGGCAAGTGGTGGCAACCTCGGGCAAGATCGTGGCAAGTATTGGCAACGCACGAACATGTGCTGGCCACATTGGTAAGGCTTGCCGTAAGTGTTTGCAATGTCCCTAAAATGTCATGGCAAGTATTGGAACCCCATACAAGCTTTTGGCACGCGTAAGTATTCGAAGGCTGCCTTGTAGCAAGTGGTGACAACTTCGAGCAAGACCATGGCAAGTGTCTATAAATCATGACCATATATTAGCAACCTCAGTAATGCTTGTGACAAGCATTGGCAAGGTCCCTGGAAGGTCGTGGTAAGTTTTGGAACCTCATGCAAGCTTGTGGTAAGGGTAAGCATCCACAAGCTGTGTTGTGGCAAGCAGTGGCAGCCGAGGGCAAGACTGTGGTAAGTGTTGGCAACACACAAACATATTTTGGTAGCCTTTGTAATACTTGTGGCAAGTATTAACAAGGTCATCAAAAGGTTGTGGCAAGTATTTAAACCTTACATAAGCTTATGGCATGCATGAGCATCCAAAATTGCCCTGTAGCAAGTGGTGGCAACTTTGGGCAAGACACTGGCAAGTGTCTAAAATCATGAACATTTGTTAGCAACCTTAGTAATGCTTGTGGCAAGTATTGGCAAGGTCTTTGGAAGGTCATGGCAAGTGTATGAACCTCATGCAAGCTTGTGAGAAGTGTGAGCATCCACAAGCTAAGCTGTGCAAGCGGTGGCAACCTAGGGTAAGACTGTGGCAAGTGTTGACAACACATGAATATGTGTTGGCTGCCTTGATAATGCTTTTGGCAAGTCTTGGCAAGGTCCTTAAAAGGTTGTGGCAAGTGGGGTAACCACATGCGAGCTTATGGCAAGCATGAGCATCAACAAAATGTCTTGTGGCAAGTGGTAGCAATAAACAAACATGTGTTAGCAACTTTGGTAATGCATAGTAAGTGTTGCCAAGGTTTCCAGAAGGTTGTCACAACTGTTCGAACCTCATACTAGCTTGTGGCATGCATAAGTATCCAAAAGCTACCCTGTTGCAAGTGGTAAGAACTTTGGGCAAGACTGTGGCAAGTGTTTACAAATCATGAACATTTGTGGGCAACCTTAGTAATGCTTTGGCAAGTGTTGGCATGGTTCCTGAAAGGTTATGGAAAGTCTCTGAACCTTATGTAAGCAAGGCAAGGGTGAGCATCCATAAGTTGGTTTATGGCAAGTGGTCGCAGCTTAAGGCAAGACAATGACAAGTGTTGGCAATACATACATATGTTGACAGCCTTGGTAATGCTTGTAACAAGTTTTAGCAAGGTCCTTGGAAGGTCATAGGAAGTGGGGGAACCTCATAAAGGCTTGTGGCAAGAATAACCATCAACAAGCTGCCTTATGGCAAGTGATTGCAACCTCAAGAAAGACCGTAGCAAATGTTGTTGTCACATGAACATATGCTAGCAACCTTGGTAATAATGCTTGTGACAAGTGTTGGCAAGGTCCCCAAAAAGTCATGGCAAGTGTTTGAAGCTCATGAAAACTCTTAGCAAGTATGACCATCTACAGCAACCCTATGGCAAGTGGTGGAAACCTCACGCAAGATAATGGCAAGTGTTGGCAACGCACAAACATGTGTTAGCGAACTTGGTGATGCTTGTTACAAGTTTTGACAAGGTTCTTAAAAGGCCATGGCATGTGTCAAAACCTTATGAAAGCTTATGGCAAGCATGAGCATCCACAAGTTATCCTGTAGCAAGTAGTGGCAACCTCAGGCAAGATCATGGCAAGTGTTAGCAATGTGTAAATATGTGGTGGCAATATTGGTAATGCTTATAGCAAGTGTACACAAGGTCCTTGAAAGGTTATGGCAAATGTTAAAACCTCATACAAACTTTTGGCAAGCATAAGCATCTAAAAGCTGCCTTGTGGCAAGTGGTGGCAACTTTGGGCAAGACTATGGCAAGTGTCTACAAATCATGAACATGTGTTAGCAACCTTAGTAATGCTTATGGTAAGTGTTGGCAAGGTCTCTAGAAGGTCGTGGAAAGTGTTGGAATCTCATGCAAACTTGTGGCAAGGGTGAGCATTCACAAGCTGTGTTGTGGCTAGCAGTGGTAGTCGAGAGCAAGACTGTGGTAAGTATTGGCAACACACAAACACATTTTGATAGCCTTCGTAATACTTGTGGCAAGTCTTAACAAGGTCATCGAAAGGTCGTGGCAAGTGTTCGAACCTTATATAAGCTTGTAGCATGCGTGAGCATCCAAAAGCTACCATGTTGTAAGTGGTGGCAACTTTAGGCAAGACCGTCGCAAGTGTCTATAAAACATAAAAATTTGTTAGCAATCAAGGTAATGCTTATGGCAAGTGTTGCCACATCTCTGGAAGGTCATGGGAAGTGTTGGAACCTTATGCAAGCTTATGACAAGGGTATCCACAAGCTACGCTATGGCAAGCAGTGGTAGCTTAGGGAAAGACTTTGGCAAGTGTTGGTAACACACAAATATGTTGGCAACTTTGATAATGCTTGTAGCAAGTGTTGGCAAGGTCCCTGTGGCAAGTATTAGAACCTTATGGAAGCTTGTGGCATGCATGAGCATCCAAAAGTTGTCCAGTGGCAAGTAATGGAAACTTCAAAAAAATACTGTTGCAAGTATCTACAAATCAAGAACATTTATTGGCAATTGGAGTAATGCTTATAGCAAGTGTTGGCAAGTGTTGGAACCTAATGCAAGCTTATAGTAAGGGTGAGTACCATAAGCTTCATTGTGGCAAGCGGTGGCAACCTAGGGCAAGACTATATAGCAAGTGTTACCAAGACATGAACATGTGTTGGAAGTTTAGTAATGCTTGTAGCAAATGTTAGCAAGTCCCTGAAAGGTCATGGCAAGTGTTAAAATCTCATGAAAGCTTGTAGCATATGTGATTATCCAAAAGCTATCCTTAGCAACAAGTGGCAACTTCAGGTGAGACCATGGCAAGTATCTACAAATCATGAACATGCATTGGCAACCTTAGTAATGCTTGTAGCAAGTGTTAGAAAGGTCTTTTAAAAGGTTGTGGCAAGTGTTGGAACCTTATGCAAGCTTGTGGTAAGTGTGAGCATCTACAAGCTATGCTGTGGAAAGTGGTGGCAGCCTAGGGCAAGACTATAGCAAGTCTTGGCCAAGCACAAACAAGCACAAACATGTGTTCACAACTTTGTTAATACTTGTGGCAACTGTTGGCAAGTGGGGGAATCGTATGCAAGCTTCTAGCAATCATGAGTATCAACAAACTATCCTATGGCAAGTGGTGGCAACAGACGAACATATATTGGCAGCTTTGGTAATGCTTGTAGTAAGTGTTGGCAAGGACCCTGGAATGTCATGGCAAGCATTGGAATCTCATGTAAGCTTGTGGCAAGGGTGAGCATCCATAAGTTGCTTTATGGGAACTGGTGGCCAGCATAGGGTAAGATCGTGCCAAGTATTATCTACGAACATGTTTTGGCTACCTGGCAATACTTGTGGCAAGTGTTGGCAAGGTCCCC
>NW_026555344.1:21446621-21883737 GCF_029017545.1 Prosopis cineraria | reverse complement strand
GATAGAAACACATTTGTTACCCACTTTTTATTGTCAATTAGGACCATTTTATTAATGATTTATCACCTTCAAGTGCACACATTGCATTAGATTTGGAACTTTGCCTAAGTTTCTAAGATCAGTGCACTAGGGGCATTTTGGTCCAAAAAATGAACTTTTGAGAAAATGTACAAGAAAAATTGACAAAGTGCATTTTATGTCCAGTTGATGAATGGTGAAATTATATTTTTAAAATTCATTTTAGTTTGGGAGTAATTAAATAAAAAAGTCAACACTTTCTTAAGTGTCTTAGTTTGTCCTAGTTTTGGTTTGCCTTTGTGTGAAAATTTTTATATAATTTTGTGCAGCCTGAAACTTGGTTAATTTAATAAATTCTCCCTTCTAATTATGAATTTAATTCTGGACATGAATTAGATTTTATTATATCATATGCTATTTAATTGAATTATGTGATTTATGTGCATAGGTGGCATGTGACTTGTGCATCAATTGGGCAATTGAGGTCAACACTCTTGAGGACAATGGCTGATGGTTTGCACGTGAATTATGATTATTTTGAGGGATTAGATCAGCTAAAATGATGTGGATGACATGGGAAATTAGGCACACATTGGAATCATCTACAAACCAATAGGAAGTTGCCACCTTGCAAGTGTGACAAGGCTCCCATTTACATTTAATTTTCTTTTTCCTTATTTTAATTAAGCTTCAGCTGATGGGAGACACCAAGGAGCACGCCATTTTAAGCCCCAAATGGGATCCAACACATATCTCATTCATCTTCCACATTCTCTCTCTCTTGTTCATAGTGTTCTTCATTTTCTCTCTTTTGTTCTTCATTTTCCAGCACCCTAACCTCCATTTTCAGCCACCAAACCTCCACAAAACTCATACCATTCTTCTCCTCTCTTCATTTTCGTTCCATCCCTTCCATTTTCACAAGGATTGAAGCTCATTTCCATCATTCAAGAGCTATGGAGTTTGGCCTTCACAAGCAATCACTAGGGTTCTTGAAGATGAAGATTGGCTAAGTTTCTTTGTGGAATCCTAGAGAGATGAAGATGGAGGATGAGTCTTGAGCTTCAAATTGGCTAAGTTCTTTTGTTTCCTATCCTCTTCTCTTTTTACTAGATGGTTAGATTCCTTAATCTAGGGTTTAATCATCTTAGCTTATAAATTCTAATTTGAATTTGATGTTGATGTAAAGAGAGAGGATTGTTTCATTTAATTTCTTCCTTGGACAGCCATGACTGAATTTTGCCACTCTTTGTTTGGCACATAATCTTGTGTTTTCAATTAGTGAATTCTTGTGTTAATATTGCATAATCTTGTGGTGTTAATGCTTGTGTTGTTGAGTAGCTTGACATATCTTGTGGTGTGCTTGTGTTATTGATCTTGCATTCTGTGGTTGCTCAATGTGTTTGACCATGGCTGTTGAGAGAGGATTTTGAGTGAATCACTTGGCTAATGTCTTCACCAATTGGTTAATTGAACTAGGGACTTTAATCTAAGACCTAGGGAGGTTAGCTAATTAGGTTAATTGGCTTAGGATAATTTTCTTAAGTCATGACAGCTTTAGTCAAGAGGAAAGGGAAGCTAAACTTAGCCTAATCATGAGAAGATAATGAGTCCAAAATCAACTAATCTCTAGGGTTCCATTATTGTAAAAGGGAAGTTCATTTCACTCACTTTCACTAGCATTTTATTACTTGCATATTAGGTAATTAGTTTAGATAATTAGCTAGATAACTAATTCCTACAAACTTTGGTTGATTTATTTCACTAGATAACTTTCAATTAGACTTAAAACCATTCCTTGGGAGATGACCTAGGGTTGGCCCTATATTGCATTAGGGTTAGCTTTAGTGTAATTTTGAGGATAAGCGACTAATTTCCTTTCCTATCAAAATTTTGGCGCCGTTGCCGGGGAATGGTTTAAGTTTAATTCTAAGGTTGTTTAGTACTTAATTTACATTTTTAGTGTTCCTGGAAATTTTTTGAAAAATTATAAAAAATTTGTTTTTGTGTTTTGTTTAGTGTTTTTTGTGTGTTTTGAGTGTTTTTATTCTGTTTTGTTTGAAAAGAAAAAAAAATTAATGCAATTTTTCGTTGGTTTGGTGTAGAGCTGAAAATACTCTGTTTCTAGTGTCTCTGTCTGAAATTGAAAAATTAACTGGAATGATCTCTGAGGGAATTTGAACTTGAAATTTATTTCATTGAAAGCTCTATATCCTAGCTTCACTTTAAAATTGGTTTGGTCAATTTTGGACGTGGGAAGTGTCCTGTGGAAATTTTACAATCTAACAAGGTCCAGGGAGCCATTACAGAGGATTCCAAAACCCTGTTTCAATTTTGAGTTAGCATATCTTCCTCTTGTGCGTTCAAATTGATTGATTCCAGTTTCATTTTTCTTATCGCTGTCTTATCTTTGTTTCTTGTGTTTAGGATTTTCTTCAATTTTTCCATTTTCCTATTTGAAAAGTTTGTTAGAAGCTCTGAAGGTCTTCTGGACGAAATCCTGTTTCTCCAGACTTGAGGACCAACTTGTGAAAAATTCTGGGAACGATTGGGAAGGATTTTTAATCTAAAAGTTTTATATAATTTTCCTGTATATCTCTTGTGTTTCTCATAAAAGTTTTCAGGGGAATTTATCATGTGGATTTGCTGATAGAAAATTCACAAGTTCACTGTCTCCAGAGAGCCTACTGTGCGAATTCCAGAATTGCCAAAGCTTCTTGATTGAGCATTTCTAACTCTCTTTCTACTTGTTTGGTGTTTTTTTTTTTTCATTTTTTGTTGCTATTGAGTAAATAAAAAAAAAATAAAAAAATTATCTCTTGCTTTTGTGTGTTTTGAATTGTTTCATGTTGATTTGCATTTTAGTTTAGCTTGTTCTTTGTTCTTAATTTTCTTGAGCTTGATTAGTGCATGACCCGAAGAAAACATACCTCTTTTGTTGAATTAGATCCAGAAATTGAAAGAACTATTTCTAGATTGAGAAGATCACAACCTATTCTTGATTCTCATTTGGTTTGTAATTCAACAATGGAAGGTATCTTAGGACATGAGCATGTGCATAATGAGGGCCATGGGAATGGGAATGAGAATTTGCATGATGATGGCCATGTTAATAATGAATTTGAAGGCTTGCATAACCCTAGAGAGGAGAGGAGCATTAGGCAATTAACTCAACCTAATTGGCATGATAATCCTTATGGCTTATATGTTCCTCCTACTAATGTTCAATTTGAAATTAATCCTCCTTTGATTAATGCATTGCCTAAATTTCATGGGTTACCAGGAGAGGATTGTCATAGGTTTTTGCATACTTTCCTATTGGTTTGTGATACTATGAAGCCTATGCATGTAAATGTTGATGATGTTCAAGCTAAGGCTTTTGTATTTTCTCTTGAAGGTTTAGCAAAGGAGTGGTATTTCAACTACCCTTCTTATGTGAAAGTGAGCACATGGGCCGAGCTAAGAAGACTCTTCTTAGATAAATTCTTTCCAAATTCCAAGGTCACCAATTTGAGGAAGCAAATCTATGGGGTCCAACAAGGAGAGGATGAGAGTCTCTATGAGTATTGGACTAGATTCCAAGGCCTTTTGGCTAAATGCCCACACCATCAAATTTCTAGTGAGAATTTAGTCCAATATTTCTATGAGGGCTTGATTCCAAGAGACAAAGTTAACATTGATGCCGCTAGTGGTGGATGCTTGATTGACCTCACTTCCTTAAAGGCTTGGGAACTAATTGACAAGATGGCTTCAAGTGGTGCTCAATACTCTACAAGGGAAAAGAGAAATGTGAATATGGTAGGTTCCTCAGTTCTTAATGATTCATATGTGGACTTGCTAGCTGCCAAGATTGGGAGAATGTTGGCTCCACAAATATCTCAAGTGAGCAATGTAAGTACTTCTCAAGCACTTGTCCCTTATTCTTGTACTTTTTGTGACTCACCTATGCATGTAGAAAGCAATTGTCCTATTAAGTTTGAACAAGTAAATGCTATCTACAATGGAAAACAATCCTATGGTGGGAGGCAAGGGCAAGGAGCTTATTCTAATACTTACAACCCTTCATGGAGAGACCATCCTAATTTCTCCTATTCAAATCCAAATGTGGCTTTACAAGACAATCAACAAAGAGGATCCTATCAAAACACCTTTGGCCGTGACCCTCCACCTCATTTGTCTCAAGGTAGCTCTTCTCAAAGCTACAATCCAAGTGGTAATTCTCTTACACCTTCTTCTAATTCTTATAGTGATAGGAGGCTTGTTCCAATTGAGAGTTCTTCTAATTCGAACTCTTCTAATGATGTGAATGTGTTACGTAAGCAGTTGATTGAAATGAACTCTTTGTATAAAAACATGTATGATGGCTTAGGGAACAAGGTAGAGAGTATGGGTAACAAGTGTGAGAACATGAACTCTAAAATTGATGCCCTTACTTCTCAAATGAATATGCTTGCTAACCAATTAAGTGCAGCCAATGCTCAAGCCTCTACATTACCATCCAACACCGTTGCTAATCCTAAAGCTAATCTTAATGCTATCACATTGAGGAGTGGCAAGGAGTTGGGAGAAAGAGTACAAGAAGACAAAAGACAAGGGAAGGCCGAGAAGCCCTCTTTAAATTCTTCAATTGATGTTAATGTTTCTAGTTCTTCTTTTGCTCCTAATGATGCATCTTTTTGTAGAGATGATGAGGATGAAAACATTGAGGAGATCATATGTGAGCAACCACCATCTAAGGTGGAAAAGGGGACTATGGCCGAGTTGTTTAGTAAGGAAAAAGAGGGAGAGGCCGAGCAAAGTGAAACAAGAAAGGAGAGTTCAAGGAAGGAAGAAGGAAAGCAAAGTCAAGAGATTATGAAGAAGCTTCCTTTTCCACAAGCACAAGTGGTCCCTAAGCAAGTGAAGGGACAATTTGATCAAGAGGTATATGATTTCTTCCACAAGATTCATGTTAATGTACCCTTGATGGATGTAGTTAAGAACTTTCCTAAGTATGCCAAATTTTTGAAAGATTGTTGTACAAATAAAAGAAAATTTAGGCCTAATGCAAGGGTACAATTACCCTCATCTGTGAGTGCTATCATGAAGCCTCAACTCCCTATAAAATGTGAGGACCCCGGTTCCTTCACAATTCCATGCAAGATTGGCAACACACATTTTTCTCATGCATTGATAGACTTAGGTGCAGCCATTAATGTTATGCCTCTTTCAATTTATCATGCCTTGAGTCTTGATTGCATGCATAAGACACCTATGATATGCCAATTAGCGGATAGAAGTGTTAGAAGACCACATGGAGTAGTAGAAGACTTGTTGGTTTGTGTTAAAGGTCTATTATTTCCTGTGGATTTCTATGTGCTTGATATGTCAAAAGAAGGGAGTGGGGATGATATTTTGATTTTAGGAAGGCCATTTATGAGGACTGCCCGTACATTGATTGACATGGAAAAAGGTAGTTTGATTTTGAAATGTGGAGAGGATCATGTTATTTTTAATATATATGAAGCAATGAAACATCCTTTTGAGGATTATTCTTTGTTAGGTGTAAGTTCCATTGAGTTATTGCTTCATGATGCTTGTGAGTCTCACATGCTTGATTCTTTCTCACATGTTGATGATGATTTGTCTCTTGTTACTACTACATGTATTGATGGATGTAGTTGTCCTATTTGTTTAGAGATTGATGCATGCTTGAATGATGCAACTACTTCTTCTCATGATTTGTTTAAAATATCTCCTATGCTTGATCTTGAAATGCTTGAGAAGGGTATATCTTCTTGTGTTGTAGGTACTAAAGCCATTAAGGCCGAATCTATGAGTTTTTCTCCACTCGAGCTTGATGTTCTTAGGATTCCCAAGCTATTGGAGGAAAATTCTACACTTTCACATGTCGAGGCCGTGGCTCAAGTCCAAGCACTTGAGGACAAGTTGCAAGAAAAGGGGAGGCTGTAAAGAAAGAAGAGGAGAAATCAAAAACAAGTGAGAAGCCTAAAAGACAAGATAGTACCATGGAATATTCCACCAAATTAGACTTGAAGAAGCTCATTCCCTCTTGTGTAGAGCCACCTACCTTGGAGTTGAAGCCTTTACCATCCAATCTCAAGTATGCATATCTCATTGAGAATGAGAAGCTTCCGGTAATAATTTCTAACTCTTTATCTCTTGAGGAAGAAAATGCATTACTTGATGTGTTGAGAAAGAACATACATGCTATTGGTTGGACTTTGGCTGACATTCCTGGTATTGACCCTATTGTGTGCACACATAAATTTTTCTTGAGGACAATGCTAAGCCCATTAGGCAACCACAAAGGAGACTTAACCCATTGATTTTAGATGTGGTAAAGAAAGAGGTTGTTAAGCTACTTAGTGCTGGGATCATCTATCCTATAGCTGACAGTGAGTGGGTGTCTCCAACCCAAGTTGTACCTAAGAAGGGGGGATTACTGTGGTAAAAAATGAGAAAGGAGAGCTTGTTCCAACTAGAGTTCAAAATGCTTGGAGAGTGTGCATAGACTATAGGAAGCTCAATAATGTGACTAGGAAGGACCATTTTCCTTTGCCTTTTATTGATCAAATGCTTGAGAGATTGGCTTCCAAGTCCCATTATTGCTTCCTAGATGGGTTTAGTGGGTATTTTCAGATTCCTATAGCTCCTAGTGACCAAGATAAGACTACCTTTACATGCCCCTTTGGTACATTTGCCTATAGGAGGATGCCTTTTGGTCTTTGCAATGCACCTGGTACTTTTCAAAGATGCATGATGTCCATATTTTGTGATTTTATTGAACATTGCATGGAAGTCTTTATGGATGATTTTACTGTGTATGGTGAGTCCTTTGATTCATGCTTGCATTCTTTAGATAAAGTGCTTGGTAGGTGCATTGAAAAGAAGCTTGTGCTTAACTTTGAAAAATGCCATTTCATGGTAGATAAAGGAATTGTTTTAGGCCATTTGATTTCTTCCAATGGCATAGAGGTGGATAAGGCCAAAGTAGATGTGATTGCTTCTTTGCCATATCCTGTTTGTTTGAAAGATTTGAGATCATTTTTGGGACATGCAGGCTTTTATAGGAGATTTATAAAGGGGTTTAGTGAAATTGCTTTGCCTATGTCTAAACTCTTACAAAAAGATGTTGATTTTGTTTTTGATGATGCTTGCAAAAGGAGTTTTGACACTTTGAAAAGCATGCTCATTTCCCCTCCCATTCTTAAAGCCCCAAATTGGTCTTTACCTTTTGAGTTGTCATGTGATGCTTCTAATTTTGCTGTGGGAGCTATGCTTGGTCAAAGAGAGGGCAAGTTATCATATGTGATTGCTTATGCATCTAGGACCCTAGATTCAGCTCAGGTTAATTACACCACAACTGAGAAAGAGTTGTTTGCTATTGTTTTTGCACTTGATAAATTTAGATCATATCTTCTTAACTCTAAAGTTGTTGTGTACACTGACCATGCTGCTGTGAGGTACTTGTTTAAGAAGACAGATTCTAAGCCTCGCTTGATTCGATGGGTGATCTTAATGCAAGAATTTGATGTGGAGATAAGGGATAGGAGTGGTTCTACCAATCAAGTAGCGGATCATTTGTCTAGACTACCTCATTTAAAAGCTACTATGGTAAACTCTAACCCTACTATTCCTTGTGATTCATTTCCTGATGAGGCATTGTGTGCCATTTCATCTAAGCCTCCATGGTATGCCTCTTTTGCTAACTATATTGAGTGTAGAGTCTTGCCTCCTTGTGCTTCACGTTTTGCCATTGAAAAATTGAAAAGAGAGTCTAGATTTTACATTTGGGAACCACCTTTGATGTGGAAGATTTGTAGTGATAAAGTGATTAGGAGGTGTGTTGATGATGTTGATGTGCCTTCTGTTCTTGAATTTTGTCACTCTCATGCATGTGGTGGTCATTTTAGCTCAAATAAGACAGCTAGGAAGGTTTTAGATTGTGGATTGTATTGGCCTAGCTTGTTTAAAGACTCTTATGAATTTTGTAAAGCATGCTTGAAATGTCAAAAGGTTAGTAGTTGGGGTAAGAGACATGAAATGCCTCAACAACCCATTTTATTTTGTGAGATTTTTGATGTTTGGGGCATTGACTTCATGGGTCCCTTTCCACCATCCTTTAGTTTTGAGTACATATTACTTGGTGTTGATTATGTTTCAAAGTGGATTGAAGCCATTCCTACTAGAACTTGTGATGCTAAGATTGTTTTGAAGTTTCTCAAATCTAATATTTTTTGTAGGTATGGAGTTCCTAAGGCCTTGGTAAGTGACCAAGGATCCCACTTTTGCAATAAGATGATGAAGGCTCTCTTGGCTAAATATGGGGTGCATCACAAAATCTCTACACCATATCATCCCCAAACTAATGGCCAAGCCGAAGTATCAAATAGAGAAGTCAAGAAAATCCTAACCAAGGTGGTGAACACAAATAGGAAGGATTGGTCTTTACACTTGGAGGATGCTTTGTGGGCTTATCGGACCGCTTATAAGACTCCCATTGGCATGTCTCCTTTTCGATTGGTGTATGGAAAGGCTTGCCACCTCCCTGTGGAGATAGAGCATAGGGCCTATTGGGCCATCAAGAAACTAAACTTGGATTTCCATCTTTCGGCTAAGGAGAGATTTCTTCAAATGCAAGAACTTGAGGAGCTTAGGTTGGATGCCTATGAGTCTTCTAGAATCTATAAGGAGAAAACAAGGATCCTTCATGACAAGCTAATCTTGAGGAAAAAGTTCCAAGAAGGAGATCAAGTCCTCTTGTTCCAAACAAGGTTTATTCATAAGCATGCCAAGTTGAAGTCTAAGTGGGAGGGACCATATCTAGTGACCAAGGTGTTTCCCTATGGGGTTTTGCAACTCTTGAATAAAGCCACGGGTTCCACTATGCAAATCAATGGTCACCTATGCAAGCTCTACAAAGATGCCAAATCACTTCAAAAGGAGGAGGACTTCTCTCAACATGTTTTTGAACCACCATGATAAGGTTGTATCTCTCTAACCTTGAGCTTTTACCTTCCTTTAATTGATATATTTAATGATAGGTATAGTTCAAGTGTGGGGGAGATGAACCTAGTAGGAAAATTAGAGTTTATTTGCTTTATTTGACTTCTTTGTTTTGTGTTTTAGTTTGAAAAAAAAAAATATCTGCACCACACTTTTGTTATGCATTCATTATTGATCTCACCTTATTTTATCACTAGTCTATACATACATTGAGGACAATGCATGATTTAAGTGTGGGGGAGAGAAATAAACATTTTGTTTTGTTTGTTTGGTTTTGTTTGGTTTTGCAAAAAAAAAATTCAAAAAAAATTTCTTTGTTTTGTTTTGTTTGAATGTACTTTCTTGTTTTGTTTTGTTTGAGGTTACTTAATTACCTAGCTCTTGAATGGATATTTTGATTCTTGAGATGTGGTAATTTTTAGGATTGAATAGGTGTGAAGTGAACATTCTTTTACCTTGAATTAATGGATTAGAGTGGCATATTACCCATTCATGGAAGAGGCTAAACACTCATGTGTGATTAATTCCTTAGTGATGTTACCCTCTAGAATTTGTTTCACTTCTTAATTAAGACCATATATCTTGCACTTGTTTGATAGGAGATGAGAGATGGCATTCATAAAAAATAGCCAAGAGCCAAATAGCCAACCTATTATTATTTATTATCCTTTGTTAGCCACTTTGAGCCTTTGGTTTGATTCTTAAAAAAAAAAAATATTCACCCTATTTTTCCCCAAGGAATGCATGTTACACTTTTATATGTCTTTTTAATATTCATTGCATGTCCTAGATCAAATGAGTGGATGCCTATTATCATTTCTCTATCCATTACTTCCATTGTTTTCAAAGAGTTAGGGGCAACCAAAAAAAAAACAACAAAGATAGATTTGAAAAAAAAAATTAGTCAAAAAGAAAAGAAATAAAGTTGCTAGAAAAAGAAAAAAAAAAGAAAAAAAAAAGAAAAGAAAGAAAAAAAAAATAAAAATAAAATAAAAAGTTGCCTAGCTCATCCATTCCATTTGTTTTATTATTTCTTATCATTTCTTTCCATCCTCATTGTGTTAAGGTGTTCACTCAATTGAGTTAGGTTATGCTTTGCATATTAAGGGGATATATCTTGATTTAGCATTATTTTGATGCTAACCCTATTTTTTTTATATACATGCATTTCTTAGACATCCTTTCATTACCTATATCACAACCTAATAAAGTCCATTTGATTCTTGATTGCAAGTGCTATTTAGTGATGGAGATGTAGAAGGGTTACAAATTCATAGTAGGGTTTATCCTAAGAAATTTTGAGTGAAATTTAATACCTTATACACTTTGAGTGATGAGAGCAAACACTTAACCTAGAGAGGCTTACTCTTTGACATTGATTCTTGGTAAGGTTTGTTTGTGATGTGCATAATTCTTTCGTAATTATTGCCACATTGATTGATAATTTGTAGAAGTTCATGAGCTAGTATTTTAGTGACTTGAAACAATGTTTTTCTCTTATTTCTTTGTCTTATAGTTTCTTTTGGGACCTTTTTCACTTGATTTTGCCCGGAGTGCAAAAGCTAAGTGTGGGGGAATTGATAGAACACATTTGTTACCCACTTTTATTTGTCAATTAGGACCATTTTATTAATGATTTATCACCTTCAAGTGCACACATTGCATTAGATTTGGAACTTTGCCTAAGTTTCTAAGATCAGTGCACTAGGGGCATTTTGGTCCAAAAAATGAACTTTTGAGAAAATGTACAAGAAAAATTGACAAAGTGCATTTTATGTCCAGTTGATGAATGGTGAAATTATATTTTTAAAATTCATTTTAGTTTGGGAGTAATTAAATAAAAAAGTCAACACTTTCTTAAGTGTCTTAGTTTGTCCTAGTTTTTGGTTTGCCTTTGTGTGAAAATTTTTATATAATTTTGTGCAGCCTGAAACTTGGTTAATTTAATAAATTCTCCCTTCTAATTATGAATTTAATTCTGGACATGAATTAGATTTTATTATATCATATGCTATTTAATTGAATTATGTGATTTATGTGACATAGGTGGCATGTGACTTGTGCATCAATTGGGCAATTGAGGTCAACACTCCTTGAGACAATGGCTGATGGTTTGCACGTGAATTATGATTATTTTGAGGGATTAATCAGCTAAAATGATGTGGATGACACATGGGAAATTAGGCACACATTGGAATCATCTACAAACCAATAGGAAGTTGCCACCTTGCAAGTGTGACAAGGCTCCCATTTACATTTTAATTTCTTTTTCCTTATTTTAATTAAGCTTCAGCTGATGGGAGACACCAAGGAGCACGCCATTTTAACCCCAAATGGGATCCAACACATATCTCATTCATCTTCCACATTCTCTCTCTCTTGTTCATAGTGTTCTTCATTTTCTCTCTTTTGTTCTTCATTTTCCAGCACCCTAACCTCCATTTTCAGCCACCAAACCTCCACAAAACTCATACCATTCTTCTCCTCTCTTCATTTTCGTTCCATCCCTTCCATTTTCACAAGGATTGAAGCTCATTTCCATCATTCAAGAGCTATGGAGTTTGGCCTTCACAAGCAATCACTAGGGTTCTTGAAGATGAAGATTGGCTAAGTTTCTTTGTGGAATCCTAGAGAGATGAAGATGGAGGATGAGTCTTGAGCTTCAAATTGGCTAAGTTCTTTTGTTTCCTATCCTCTTCTCTTTTTACTAGATGGTTAGATTCCTTAATCTAGGGTTTAATCATCTTAGCTTATAAATTCTAATTTGAATTTGATGTTGATGTAAAGAGAGAGGATTGTTTCATTTAATTTCTTCCTTGGACAGCCATGACTGAATTTTGCCACTCTTTGTTTGGCACATAATCTTGTGTTTTTCAATTAGTGAATTTCTTGTGTTAATATTGCATAATCTTGTGGTGTTATGCTTGTGTTGTTGAGTAGCTTGTGTTTAATGCTTGTGTAGCTTGACATAATCTTGTGGTTGCTCAATTTATGTGTTTGACCATGGCTGTTGAGAGAGGATTTTGAGTGAATCACTTGGCTAATGTCTTCACCAATTGGTTAATTGAACTAGGGACTTTAATCTAAGACCTAGGGAGGTTAGCTAATTAGGTTAATTGGCTTAGGATAATTTTCTTAAGTCATGACAGCTTTAGTCAAGAGGAAAGGGAAGCTAAACTTAGCCTAATCATGAGAAGATAATGAGTCCAAAATCAACTAATCTCTAGGGTTCCATTATTGTAAAAAGGGAAGTTCATTTCACTCACTTTCACTAGCATTTTAATTACTTGCATATTAGGTAATTAGTTTAGATAATTAGCTAGATAACTAAATTCCTACAAACTTTGGTTGATTTATTTCACTAGATAACTTTCAATTAGACTTAAAACCATTCCTTGGGAGATGACCTAGGGTTGGCCCTATATTGCATTAGGGTTAGCTTTAGTGTAATTTTGAGGATAAGCGACTAATTTCCTATCAGATAACAAATGTATTCTATCATTCATGCCTTTCTAACACTTACTACGAGCTCACCCTAGGTTGCTAACACTTCCCACAAGCTTGTGCAAGGCTGACAACACTTCTATTGGCCTTACCTATACTTCCAACAAGCTTGATTTATGCTATCACATGATTGCTATGAGTTGCCAATGCTTGTTCAGGCCTTTCCAACACATGTTAGGATCTCGCCTTAGGTTGCATGCACTTGCCACAAGCTTGTGTGAGGCTACCAAGGCTTCCATTGGCATTGCCAATACTTGCCACAAGCTTGATCGATGATGCCAATAGTTCTATGAGCTTTTCTAATACTTGCCATAAGCTTACCATGGGTTGATAATGCTTGTTCGTGCCTTGTCAACACTTGCCACGAGCTTACCATGGGTTGGCAATACTTGTTTGTACCTTGCAAACACTTGCCATGAGCTCAACTTAGGTTATCGATACTTACCACAAGCTTGCTCAAGGTTGCCATTGCTTCTATGAGCCTTTTCAACACTTTCCATAAGCTTTCCATGAGTTGTCAATGCTTGTTCATGCCTTTCCAATACATGCTATAAAGTTGGTTGAGGCTGTTAATGCTTCCATTAGCCTTACCAAGACTTGCTACAAGCTTGCTCCATGCTGTCAACACTTCCATGAGCCTTGCTAATACTTGCTACAAGCTTTCCATAGGTTGCTAATACTTGTTCGTGCCTTACGAACACTTGCCACAAACTAACCTTAGGTTGCCAACACTTGCCAAAAGCTTGCATGAAGTTGCCAACGCTTCCATTAGCATTGGCAATACTAGCCAAAAGCTTGTTTGTTACTACCAACATTTCCATACGACTTGACAAAATTTGTCACAAGTCTACAATAGGTTGCTAATGCTTGTTCATGCCTTGCCAAGCATTACCATGAGGTCAACGTAGGTTGCCAATACTTGCCACGAGCTATATTATTAGTTATTATTTGTAAGCTTCTCCAAGAAGGCCCAAGCATCATTCGGTGGAAGATCTAATAGAAAGCCATTTGCAACAACATCTACAGTCTCTCTATCATAGATTTGAAACCCCATATAGAAATAATCAATTAGGAACTCCTTGCCCATATTTAGATATGGACACTTTGCAAGCAACTCAAGAAATCTCATCTAATATTCATAAAGAGATTCTTGAGGCATTTATTGAATCCCCATGATTTTCTTCCTTAGTTGAGAATACTTAGTTGTTAGGAAATACTTTTCAAGAAAGCAATTTCATAACCCCACCCAAGAATTGATGGTCCTAGTGGCAAGAGTATTGAACCATGTGATTGCTTTGTCCTTAAGAGTAAAATAGAAGATTTTGAGCTTTAAATTCTCCAAGTTTGCTGTGGGAAGCTTCATGGTTAAGCAAATCCTCTCAAGTATTTGAAGATGCCTATTAAGATCCTCACCTACAAGGCCATGGAATTTTAGCAAAGCACTAATCAATGAAGGTTTGATTTCATACTCTTTTTGTTCTTGTAAATTCAAAAAAAAAAAATAACTAGCTTTAAATGTATCAGTGGGTGCCATCATCTCTCTAATACTCCTTCTAATAGGTATTTCATGTTCATTAATATGCAATTGATCAGTCATACTATCCAAGCTTATAGAATTATCAACTATGGTGTTTGGAAGAGAAGAAGATGCTAAGAACTCAAGGATACAAAAATCAAAACAAGACATATACAATCAAAACATATAAAATTCTAAAAAACTGGTAAAATTGAAGCACACTAATGCAAGATTTTTGTAAAATTTTTCACCAAGTAAAAAAGACAAAATTAGAAAAAAATCAAAACCTACAAATTAAATTTAAAACACTAAATTAAATGCAAGAATTTTTCTAAACAAAATTTCTAGGCAGGGAAAGAGATATGCTCATCCAAAGTCAATCCTATCTTCCTAGAACCTCACTAAAAGTAAGCAATGAACCTTATGTGCTTTTTCAATGCACAACTCTTTGGTCCTAAATCAAATTGAACTAAAAATTTTACCTGAAACTATCAATAAAAAAGATTATACAGTGCAAATTTCAAGTAAAAATTCACATTCAATTCTTCCTGGTATTTTTTCAAATTAGGGTCTGCAGCACTAGCAATTCTAGTGAACCCTATTTCAGTCAAACAAAAATTCAATCAATTTAAAGGCCAAATTAGCAATTATGTTCAATAGAAAAAACGTTTGCAATATAACCAAGAACACAATGAAATAATAATCAGCTCAAAATGATATGTGTAGCAATAATTATACTTGTCCAAAATTCATTCCAAAATTTTGGGTAGAGCAAAGTCTCACAGCTTGTTGGCACTTGAGCTAACCTTGACAGATTTGGCTTGCATGTCCAGAATCAATATTATGGTAACTATGTCTAGTAGCAAACAGACCAAACAAGTGATCAAATGCTCAGAAAAACACAAGTCAGCCACCACAACACAAGTTCTAGAATTAAGCTAAAAGTAAAACAAATTAAAACAGCAATTGAAACAACAATTTGTATAGCTAGTTGCACCCTGTGAAACGGTGCTAATTGATGAAACCCTAAGTCAATTTAGGCCATCAATGAAAACTAGAATGTTATTGGGAGCATTTTAGGTCATCTCCCAAGAGTGCAATGTGTACAAATTTCTAATTCAAATGCCAACAAATTAAAGGAATGAAGAGATGATTCTGCTAATTAGATGTTTGTAATTTCTGATTTTAATATGATGAGATGAATGAATAAGATAATGAGCTCAAGTTAGAATCCCTTATGATAATCATTGAATTCTATATTTGCAACCACACATGTAAAAAAAAGTAGCTTAATGAAGAACACTCTAAAACTTTCAAAGTGTTGTGATTCATTGAATCTAATGATCGCTAAAGAATTTAAGCTAAGTGAAGTAAAATTAATAATGTGATTCAACCTTGTTCATAACCATTAAATTCAGACCAAATTAAGTTATAGAAAAACCTCTCAAACTAAATTTATACAAGCACTTATGGATGCTTGAAATATCAAGAAATCTGAATAAGAACATTAAGAACATATGAACACATTCAAGAACATTCAACTGAATTCATACATTCTAGAAATGGATTACAATATTAAATCTTAATTCAACATCCACAACTTCAATCTAAATATGTAAATGTAATGAAAATCATGATCTAAATAGAACAATAATTTCAAAATCCTAAAAGAAGAAGAAGAAATTGTATAATTGAAAATACAAATGAGGAAAAAAATTCTAAAAATCTCAAATCACAAGTTCATCTTCCTTAAATATTAATAGAGAATCAGCCTGTCATATTCTTCTTCTTGAAATGAATGAGACTTTGAACTTGAGAAAACATCTTGAATTCTGGAAATATGAGATGCAATGAAATGAAATTCCAAAGCTAGAAAGAAAACCAATGGTGAAATTTATGCTGGATTAAGGAGAAAAAGAAGGTGAAGTTAAAAATTAGAAGAGAAGAGATGAGGAATTGAATCTGGAAAGAGGATATAATTGGACAAAATGTAAGAAAATAGAGGAAGAGATGAAGAACAAATTTAGAAATGGATGAATAATAATGAAGAACATGTCTGGAATTGGATTTAAGAAGCTAGAATTGATGAAGAACTGAAGGTAGAACATGAATTTAGAGCTGAAATAGGGAAGAACTAGATTTGGACCTTCAAGACTTCATGAATGTGGTGTGAACTTCACTAGAAAATGAGAGAACATTAAGAGAGCATGGAGAGGAATCAGATGATAAGAGAGAATGGCAAGTGAGGAATGAGGTTAGAATATGAAAAATTGGCTTAAGCATGTGTAACTAATCTGATTCGGTAATGATTCCAAGGAATTGGTTATTTCCAACTGTATAAAATAAATTAAAAATTAGAAATTAAATTCAGAAAATTCAATGCAAGTGGTGCGTAATGAGGGGGAAGTGAAGAGCATGAGAAATGTGAACCAATGCATGAACTATGTGACTTAATGCAAGCCTTGCTTCAGTTGCCACCTCATCTCCCTCTTAGATTCAGCTTAAACCATGCCTCATGTGCTCTCTCTTAGCCCATGATGATGTGTCTCCCATGCTTCCAATGCTCTTAGGTTCAGATTTAATTAATTCCCACATAATCTATAATTAGGTGCCATGTATTCTCTTCTTCCTTGCTAAAAATCTAATGCCACATCACACTTGATTAATTCTGGAATTTAGATGCCCAATTAGCCCTTCTCCATTTGCACTAGATTTCTCAAATGAGGTTGACTTGACTTTACTTCTTAGCTCTAACTTTGCTTCTTGAAAAATCTAAAAATCAAAGATATAAAAACTAAATAAATTTTAAAAAGACAACTAAAAAGGAAAGAAAAAAGAATTTAAGTTCAAAAATCCAATTAAGCATTTCAAGTGTTAAAGTAACTATCAAATAGCATTATTAGGGTCTATAAAGTTAATTATGTGAAATATAACTAAAAACTAGGAAATAAACCCTAATATGTACTATTTGATGTCAAAAACGAAGTGTACAATTTGTAAAATATAAGATAGATCAATTCTCTCACACTTGAATTTTGCTCTCCGAGCAAAACTCTCTAAAAACCTAGAAAAGAAAAACAATACAAAGATGCAAGCTCTCAAGAGTAAATCCAAATCTCAAAGTAAATGCACTCAAATAAAAACTAGATCAATGTTGTAATCTTTAAAGAAAATCTTAATACATCACAAGTAAACCATTTGTAAGAATGTAATCTCAAAGAGAAACCTCACTGGATTAGTGTTTCACTCTAGCACTCGATATATAAGGGTATAAATATCATTCAAGTTCCTTGGCAAGTCTTTCTACCATAAGCTTGTAATCCTTCTATCTATCCACTACTAACATGCAAGGGTTCTCAAGAATCATATGGACTTTCAAAAGCATGTAATGTGCTCAAAGAAAGGTAAACTTAGATGTGCATGTGAAGGGGTAGGGTTTGCCTCAAGAAACTTGTCTTGGCCATAATGTGAGCATGCACAATATATAAGACTACTTAAGACTAAACTAAATAAATAACATATATGGATCATGGATGGAATGTATACATGGCCAAGAGTGAAGTAGATAGAAATAATAGAGATGAAAATTAACTTTACAAGTAGGAATAAGTAGATCAAATAACTTGCTTATTCAAACTCTTTCTTTTCTTTTCTTTGATCCACTTTGAATCTCTTTTATTTTCATCTATTTTTTCTTTCTTTCTACAATCTTTTTCTTCTTTTCTATCACTTCTTTCTTTCTTTTATTTTTCTCTTGTTTTCTCTTGCTGTTTCTTCTTAATTTTTTTTTTCAAGGATAGCTTTCAACACTTAGGTACAACTCAAGAGATGTTCCTAATCAAAAAAAATGGAATGATATGGCTAGTGTGAATGAATGGAATGGATCCAAATTGATATTATCCACTAAGTTTAATAAAAAATAATCAATGCACATTGAAACATACCAAATGAGAATGTATGCAATCTATCCAAAATAGGGTCAAGCATTTAATAATAAACAAAATAAGGAAAGGCTTTATTTGGCTAAGTAAGGATAATCAAGTAATCAAGGGTTACTTAAAAGGTCTTGGGCACTTTAACGATATCAATTTTCCTTTAACTAATGCACAAATGTAGCCTTTAGTAAGAGAGAAAATAAGTTTTAAAGGATTAACAAAACCAAAAAACATAGAACTCTCAATGGTTGAAGGCCCCTTCCATATGGTCAATTTATTGCCTTTCTTAATCAATTACACTCAACCAAATGGTTTCTTGCTTCAAAACAAATTTTAACTAAAGAAAACAACATCTCAAGAGTTCAAACTCAAATGCACAAACTAAGATCATCTTTAAATCTCAAGATTACTCACAAATTTCTTTTTTTCAAAAACATCCTTTCCCCCACACTTAAACAATGAATTGTCCCTAATGCATGCAAACACATGATAGAAGTCATGCAAATTTATAATGCCTGATAAAGTGTAAAAAAATGGCAATTTTTTGAAAATCCAAACCAAATAGCAAAGAGAATTAAAGGAAATAAAGAAATAGCAAAGAAACAACAAAAACTAACCAAGAAAACAATCAAAATTTATTTATTTATTTATTATAAACCTAATGAATCAAGTTGCATCTTCCCCCACATTTGAACTCAAAATAATGTTCACAAATACAAACACAAGCAAAGAAAGGGTGTACCACATGTGTGCAATAGTGATAGCAAACATATTCCAATTAGTGCTCCACTTGTGCAATTTGTGAATCAACCAAATCAATCAAAAGGAAATATGAAGGAGAGATATAACCTTTGAAGACTCATAGAGGATCTTTGAATCACATTTCAGTAAGCAATGTGGAAGCTTCACCCTCATGAAACTTCTTACACAAGTGGCCACTTTCCTTGAATGTGAAGCCACTTTAAGGATTTTTAAGGATGAGAGTGCCATAGTCAAAAATTTCCTCCACAGTGTAAGGGCCTCCCATTTGGATTGAAGTTTGCCACCAATAAGCTTGAACCATATTGGTTATATGAATTTAGCTTAAGGTGTTTTTCTTTCACTAGTTTTAGTCTGAAACTTGTGTTGAATAAGGTTGGACATAGTATTAATTCTAAATTCACTTGACCTAAATTCATTAGCGTCTATTAAGTTGAATGGTGCACCATACTTAAAGGCTTTTAGGTGTCTCATATTAGGTTAATCAAGAGGGTTTATGTTAATATAATTTCACAAAATGTTTGATTAATGTTATGAAATCTAACTTGGGCTCATCATAATCACCATTCATTCCATTCCAATTAAAACAGAATTTACAAGCATTTATTATTTCATCATAGAGTTAGATTAGTTACTAAAAAATTTAGCTTAATTTGTAGCACTTGAAGAATAATTTGATTGCTTTTCTTCCTAGGGAAATGACCTAGGATATTCACTTTTACATTCTAGTTATAAATTTAATAACCTGAGGCAACTAGGGTTCATTACTTGGCGTTGTTGCCGTGAAGCAACTAGCCACACAAATTGTTGTTTCAATTGCTGTTTTTAATTTGTGTTCATTTTGTTAAGTTTGGAATTTGTGATTGTAGTAGCTAGCACGTGGATTTACCCATTAAGTCATTGGTTTTAGACATGGGTTCTAAATCTGCCAAGTAAAGCTCACTGGTTTGCAAGCTATAGGAATTTGCTCTGCCCAAAAATTTTTCATAAATTTTAGATAGGTATAATTTTCACTACACATATCATTTTTAACTGATTCTTAGTTTATTATGTTCCTAGTTATCTTAGGAATAACTTTTTTTTTGAACACATTTGCCATTAAGTTGATTGAATTCTTGTTTTAACGTAATAGGTTTTGCTGGAATTTCAGTGCTAAAGACCCTATTTTGAAAAAAATATTGGGAAGAATTTACAAGGCATTTTAGCCTGAACATTTAACCATATCAGGAATAGAGAGTTGGGCACTGAACAAGCACACAAGCTCCTCTGCTGACTCCTAGTGACACTCCAGGAAAACAAGGCTGACTTTGGATTAGCATATCTCTTTCCCCACTTAGAAATTTTATTTAAAAAAAAATCCTACATTTAATTCATTTTTTTAGGTTTATTTTTTTAGTTTTGAGTTTTTGCTAATTTTTTTTTCACTTTTGAAAAAATTATACAACAATACTGGTCTAGTGTGTTTCATTTATGCTAATTTTTTAGAATTTTTCATATTTTTGTATTTTTAATTTTCCTTGTTTCCAGTGCTATTTCTATGGTATTTTGAGCTCTATATGTCTTGTAGAACTTGCAAAGAACTTGGGAAAAATTATACTCAATTTAGAGATATACCTTGAGTTCCTAGCATCTTCTATACTTCCAAATACCATTATTAATAATTCTATAACCTTGGACAAAGTGGCTAATCATTTACATGCTACTGAATATGAAATACCTGTTAGGAGGAGGATTAGAGAAATGGTAGCACCCACTAACACTTTTATAGCTAGTGGCTTGTTTTTGAATTTACAAGAATAAAATGAGTATGAAATTCAAGCCTTAATTGATTAATGCTTTAGCTAAATTTCATGGTCTTGCAGGTGAGAATCCTAATAGGCATCTTCAATTACTTGAGAGTGTTTTCTCAAAAATGAAGCCACCTACAGCAAACTTAGAGAATTTAATGCTCAAATTCTTCTATTTTACACTTGAGGGTAAAGCAATCACATAGTTCATCACTCTTGCAACAAAGACCATCAATTCTTGGGTTGAGATGTGAAATTACTTTCTTAAGAAGTATTTTTCAGCTACCAAGTATTCACAACTATATAAGCAAATCATGGGGAGAACAAATGCCTCAAGAATCTCTTTAGGAATATTGGATGAGATTTCTTGAGTTGCTTGCAAGGTGTCCATATCTTAATGTGGGCAAGGAATTCCTAATTGATTAGTTCCATGTGGGGCTGCAAATCCATGATAGAGAGACCATAGATGCTACTGCAATTAGCTCTTTGTTAGATCTTTCACTTGATGATGCTTGGGTCTTATTAGAGAAACTTACAATTAATAATCAACAATATAGCTCAAGAGACAATGCAAGGGGTGTTCATCATGTTGGCCAATCCTCTATTCCTAATGCTCAATTAGAAGGCATCTATTCTTAATTGGATTTTCTCAAGATGTCTATTTTCAATCCTCTACAAGCTCAAATTTCTTCTATGTCCAAGGCATTAGTGGCTCCTATTTATGGCATTTGCAATTCTACCATGCATGTCACCTCTAATTGCATGCATGCTCAAGATGTAAGGGCTTTGTATCAACAACAAAGGCCCTACAACTATCAACATAATCAAGGGGTAAGGAACAATTTTGAGGCTAACTATAGGAGCACCTACAACTCAAGTTGGAAGTAATACTGTAACTTTAACTACAAGGATAATCAAGAGATGGTGCAAGTGAAGAATACTCAAGTGATCCCCATTCAAGAAGGTGGGAGTAATAAAAAAATGTATTCCTACCTTGAGAAGATGGGTAATGCTATGTTTACCACATGAGCCAAAAGTTTGATTCCTATACTTCTAGAGCAGATTCAAGAATGGACATGTTGCTAAAAGGGATAGAAAATCTTGAATCAAAATAACAAAGCACTAATTTGGTGGTGTAGTAATTTGGGAATTCAAATAGCATTAGTCAAGCTAAAGGAAGCTCCCAACTCAACTCAATCCAAAGAGCCTTAGTTTAATTGAGTTAAGGAGTGGAAGAGTTAGAAATCTTTTTCAAGTACTTCTAATCCTAGTGATAGCATGCCTAATGAGATCTCTCTAAGAAATTCTTAATTTTGTGATGAAGGCACACTTTCTTTTAATAATTCACGTGACTCTACTTACTGTGACAAAAAAACTTTATGTGCATCCAAATGCTTCAAAAAGCCTTAAGAACATGCCCCTTCCCTTTCAAAATTCTCAAGTGATTGACAATGAGAATGAGTCAATTAAAGAGATTGTGGTTGAGGATGAAACTGGAGCAAGATCAACTCTGAATGCTCAAGGAAAAGAGGTAAAATTGAGCTCAAATGAAGGCCAAGATAGTTCTAGAATAGCTATATTAATTCCTTCTTCAAAAGCAAATGAGAGTGATTCAAGCAAGCCTACGGAGAAAAAGGTTTTGGGAAGAAGAGAACCTCCTTAGAAATATCAAATTAGGGACCCTTTTCTTAGGGAGATGCCATTTCTTAAGGCTTTGACAAGATTTATAAAGAAGGGACAAGAAGTGTTTGACATGTTGAAGAAAGTTTAAGTAAACATACCACTACTTGACATTATCAAAAGCATGCCTGAGTATGCTAAATTTTTAAAGGAGTTGTGCACTAATAAAAGAGGATTCAAACCATTGGCTATGGTTCCAATGAGTCCTAATGTGAGTGCTATCTTCAAGCTACAACTCTCTCTCAAGTATAGAGATCTGGGGGCTTGTACCATTCCTTGTTAAATAAAGAATGTGTTTATTCAAGAGGCCTTAATTGATCTTGGGGCAGTCATCAATGTCATGCCCACTCACATCTATTCTTCCCTTAATCTTAGTAGTAATCAAGATTGTAGTATCATCTTGCAACCAGCCGATCGAGGCACTAGAAAGCCCATGGGATTCTTGAAGGATATCTTAGAAAAGGTGAGTTTTTCCAGTGGATTTCTATATGTTAGACATACAAGAAGGAGGTCAAGGCACACTTATCTATGGGAGACCTTTTATGATGACATCAAGTACCATATTGAATATGAAGGAAAGTAAACTTACCATAGAGCTTTTAAATAGCAAGATTGAATTTAATATCTTTAATAGCTTGAAAAACTTTTATGTTGATTATAGCCTTCATTTGTGGATTGCATTAATGATATACTTGATAGTCAGTGATGAAATTTCTATGCCTCCTAGCTTTGATGATGTTGCATCCTTACCTAGTTTCACTTGTTCAATCACTTATGACTCTATTTGTGTGAATTGCAATAGCATAGTGTTAATGTTGTCTAATTTGCAAAGCATGATGAAATTGCATTCACTTGAGCATGAACACCTGGATAGCAGCACACTTTGCACGCCTCACTCATCCACTTTCACTCCATTTAAAGCACTTGTGATGTTTCCTATGACCAAACTTATGCTTCTTTGAGTGATTTGCTTGCATTAGATAAGTTTAATGATTTAAGTATTAATTCTAGAAATTCTATTAAGTTATTGATTGAATCAAGTGATGATAGTGAAATTGCACTTAATGACAGCTCTAGTTCATCTTCTACATGTCATATTGCATCATATAATTTGATTTTTCCTATTGAACTCAATTCTGGAATTTTTGATAGCTTTGATTCTTTTATGCTTAATCATTCTCCAAGATTGGAAAAGTGTTCTTTCTTTGATGTTTCAGGTTTAGGGGAACTTAAGAAGCAAGAATAAATTTTTTTAGGGCTATAAATGATTAATCAAACGTGCAACATGCTACTAGAAGTGTGCAATCAAATCTGGCCAAATTGTAAATTAATTTCAGAGCAAGGAATTCTAGTCTAGACGTGATCCTTAATGCTAGAACAAAGTAACTAAATTTAGCTAAAATGCATACAGCAAGTGTGGGAGCTTTGGACGTGTCACTCAAGGTGGAAGATATAGATTTAGTAAAGTAAATTCAAGTACAAAAGATTTCTCCAAGCATCATTAAGCCACCCAATTTGGAGTTGAAGCCACTTCCTTCACATATTAATTTTTTTTACTTAAGAAATGGTAATCAACTTCCTATCATTTTGCTAAAAAAAAAACTTTCTATCATTGTTTCTTCTTCACTAACCCCTATGGATAGAGTTTTTGTTGTGTGATGTAGTGAGGAGGAACATCAGGGCTATGGGGTGGACACTTGGAGACATTCCTAGAATTAACCCTCAAACTTGCATATAGGATCATATTAGAGGAAAATGCCAAGGCAATAAGGAAACCATAAAGGAGGTTGAATCCTCTGATACTTGATGTGGTAAAGAAAGAAGTCACCAAGCTTTTAAGTGTAGGTATAATCTATCCCATTAGTGATAGCGAATGGGTTTCTCTGGTATAAGTTGTGCCCAAGAATGGGATTATCTTGGTAAAGAATGAATATGATGAGTTGATTTTCACTAGGTGAAATATAGTTGAAGGGTTTGCATTGATTATAGGAGGTTGAATAAGGAAACCAAGAAAGATCATTTCCCCCTTCCATTTATTGATCAAATGTTAGAAAGATTAGGGGGAAATCTTATTAGTGCTTTCTTGATGAATATAGTGGTTATTTTTAGATTTGATATGTTTGATATGTTAAAGAAGGTGAAAGTGAACATACCACTTCTTGACATGATAAAAAGCATGGGTGTACAAACTTTTCATATTTATTAACTTTATAGACCTTAATAATTGAGATTTTTAGGCATAATTTCTCTTTTCTTTCCTTTTTAATTGTCTTTCTATAATTTATTTAGTTTTGTAGCCTTTATTTTCATATTTATTCTTGAAGAAGCAAACTTGGAGTTAAGAGGCAAAGGCAAGTCAATTTCATGTGAGAACCTAAAGAGCAAGGGAAGAAGGGGTGATTGGCATTATTTCTAGATTTGTTAGGCTTAATGGCATGAATTCCAGAAATTAATTAAGGGAATGAAATATATAATTGGTAAGGAAAGCAAGGAGCATTTTTATGCGTGAATTGGATTCTGATTAAGGGAAGTATTAAGATGATATCATCAAGGGAAAATAAAGAAGCATTTGTGCATGAATCTAATCTTATCTAAGAGAAGCTTGGGATGACATCATCATAAGGCTTAAATGGAGCATGTGTTGTGTGACATGAGTGCTGAATGTGTGTGAGCTAGAGAAGAGCTTCTTTGAATCACATTGTTTACACTTGAGTCATACATTGCAACACCACATTTCCAGCTCATTTTCTCTTCATTTAGGTGCCATATTTTTCCCAATTTTCCATTTAATTCTTCAATTTTTAATTGAATTTCTCCAGCTAGAAATTCAATTTCAGATTTAAACTTTGGAAATATCACCATTCAACTTTGGAATTATCACTTGATTCACATTATTCACACATACATAAGCCTAGATTTCAGATTAGAGCATCATTATGTACTCTCCATTTTTCTCTCATCTTCCTCTCATTTCCAACCAATTCTTCACGCCACTTCATCATTATTCTTCAAGTCCAGATTTGTTCTTAATCATTCCCGCCCCATTGCTCACATCCTCTTCACCAGTCCATTAATCCAAATCTTCTCCTTCATCATTCTAGCCATACACATCTATATTTCTCATCTTCTCTAGTCTAATTTCGTTCATCTTCTCTTCTATCTCCAACTAGAATTTCATCCTCCATTCAGCTTTGATTCACATCCAACAAGCATAAAATTCTATATTCATGAGATTCTCTCAAGTTCAAGGTCCAATTTAGTTGAAGAAGAAGAACATGAGAGGCTAAGCACTTAGAGCTCCAAGAAGGATGACTTGACATAATGAGATTTCCATATTTGTAATCTTCATTCACTTTCTTGATTTCATGTTCTTATTTTGATTCATTTTGGAATTTGAATTCTACACCTAGTTTGGTTAAGGATTTGTAATTCTAATTCAGATTTGATGGGAATATGAATATTGAATTTAGATTTTTATGCCATGTCTAGATCTGAAATTTATGATTTAACTTGATGTTCTTAGGTCATTTCATAAGTTCTTGCTTATTCTTGTTCAAGTTCATGCTTAGACTTGAGTTAGATCCATATTAGTTATATAAATTTGGCTTAAGGTGTCTTTCTTCCACTAGTTTTGGTTTGTAACTTGTGTAGAATAAGGCTGGACATAGTGTTAATTCTAAATTCACTTGACCTAGATTCATTAGTGTCTATTAAGTCTAATGGTGTACCACACTTTGAGGATTTTAAGTGTCTCATATTAGGTTAATTGAGAGAGTTTGTGTTAATATAATTCTAGAAATCAAGGATTAATGTTAGGAAATCTGACTTAGGCTCTAATTCCAATTAAAACAAAAAATAACAAATATCTAATTCTTGCACTTAGACTTAGTTTTGATTACTTGAAAATTCAATTTAATTTGTAGCACTTGAACAATAATCTGAATGCTTTGCTCTCTAGGGAAATGACCTAGAATATTCACTTCTATATTTTAGTTTTAAACTAGATAACCTAAGATGACTAAGGGTTCATCATGGTTACAACCTAGGGCAAGACTTTGGCAAGTGTTGGAAATGCATGAGCATGTGTTGGCAACCTTGATAATGCTTGAACTGTTAACAAGGTCCCTATAAGGTCATGATAAATGTTCAAACCTCATGAAAGCTTGTTGCAAGTGTGAGTATGCACAACCTGCCCTATGGCAAGTGGTCGCAACCTCAGGCAGGACCGAGACAAGTGTTGGCAACGCACGAACATATGTTGACAGCCTTGGTAATGCTTGTGGTAAGTATTGGCAAGGTGCCTGTAAGGTCGTGGCAAGTGTTGGAATCACATGAAAGCTTGTGGCAAGCGTAAGCATCCACAAGCTGCCCTATGGCAAGTGGTGGCAACCTCGGGCAAGATCGTGGCAAGTATTGGCAACGCACGAACATGTGCTGGCCACATTGGTAAGGCTTGCCGTAAGTGTTTGCAATGTCCCTAAAATGTCGTGGCAAGTATTGGAACCCCATACAAGCTTTTGGCACGCGTAAGTATTCGAAGGCTGCCTTGTAGCAAGTGGTGACAACTTCGAGCAAGACCATGGCAAGTGTCTATAAATCATGACCATATATTAGCAACCTCAGTAATGCTTGTGACAAGCATTGGCAAGGTCCCTAGAAGGTCATGGTAAGTTTTGGAACCTCATGCAAGCTTGTGGTAAGGGTAAGCATCCACAAGCTGTGTTGTGGCAAGCAGTGGCAGCCAAGGGCAAGACTGTGGTAAGTGTTGGCAACACACAAACATATTTTGGTAGCCTTCGTAATACTTGTGGCAAGTATTAACAAGGTCATCAAAAGGTTGTGGCAAGTATTTAAACCTTACATAAGCTTATGGCATGCATGAGCATCCCAAAATTACCCTGTAGCAAGTGGTGGCAACTTTGGGCAAGACACTGGCAAGTGTCTAAAATCATGAACATTTATTAGCAACCTTAGTAATGCTTGTGGCAAGTATTGGCAAGGTCTTTGGAAGGTCATGGCAAGTGTATGAACCTCATGCAAGCTTGTGAGAAGTGTGAGCATCCACAAGCTAAGCTGTGGCAAGCGGTGGCAACCTAGGGTAAGACTGTGGCAAGTGTTGACAACACATGAATATGTGTTGGCTGCCTTGATAATGCTTTTGGAAAGTCTTGGTAAGGTCCTTAAAAGGTTGTGGCAAGTGGGGTAACCACATGCGAGCTTATGGCAAGCATGAGCATCAACAAAATGTCTTGTGGCAAGTGGTAGCAATAAACAAACATGTGTTAGCAACTTTGGTAATGCATAGTAAGTGTTGCCAAGGTTTCCAGAAGGTTGTCACAACTGTTCGAACCTCATACTAGCTTGTGGCATGCATAAGTATCCAAAAGCTACCCTGTTGCAAGTGGTAAGAACTTTGGGCAAGACTGTGGCAAGTGTTTACAAATCATGAACATTTGTGGGCAACCTTGGTAATGCTTTGGCAAGTGTTGGCATGGTTCCTGAAAGGTCATGGAAAGTCTCTGAACCTTATGTAAGCAAGGCAAGGGTGAGCATCCATAAGTTGGTTTATGGCAAGTGGTCGCAGCTTAAGGCAAGACTATGACAAGTATTGGCAATACATACATATGTTAACAGCCTTGGTAATGCTTGTAGCAAGTCTTAGCAAGGTCCTTGGAAGGTCGTAGGAAGTGGGGGAACCTCATGAAGGCTTGTGGCAAGAATGACCATCAACAAGCTGCCTTATGGCAAGTGATTGCAACCTCAAGAAAGACCGTAGCAAATGTTGTTGTCACATGAACATATGCTAGCAACCTTAGTAATAATGCTTGTGACAAGTGTTGGCAAGGTCCCCAAAAAGTCATGGCAAGTGTTTGAAGCTCATGAAAACTCTTAGCAAGTATGACCATCTACAGCAACCCTATGGCAAGTGGTGGAAACCTCACGCAAGATAATGGCAAGTGTTGGCAACGCACAAACATGTGTTAGCAAACTTGGTGATGCTTGTTACAAGTTTTGACAAGGTTCTTAAAAGGCCATGGCATGTGTCAAAACCTTATGAAAGCTTATGGCAAGCATGAGCATCCACAAGTTATCCTGTAGCAAGTAGTGGCAACCTCAGGCAAGATCATGGCAAGTGTTAGCAATGTGCAAATATGTGGTGGCAATATTGGTAATGCTTATAGTAAGTGTACACAAGGTCCTTGAAAGGTTATGGCAAATGTTAAAACCTCATACAAACTTTTGGCAAGCATAAGCATCTAAAAGCTGCCTTGTGGCAAGTGGTGGCAACTTTGGGCAAGACTATGGCAAGTGTCTACAAATCATGAACATGTGTTAGCAACCTTAGTAATACTTATGGTAAGTGTTGGCAAGGTCTCTAGAAGGTCGTGGAAAGTGTTGGAATCTCATGCAAACTTGTGGCAAGGGTGAGCATTCACAAGCTGTGTTGTGGCTAGCAGTGGTAGCCGAGAGCAAGACTGTGGTAAGTATTGGCAACACACAAACACATTTTGATAGCCTTCGTAATACTTGTGGCAAGTCTTAACAAGGTCATCGAAAGGTCGTGGCAAGTGTTCGAACCTTATATAAGCTTGTAGCATGCGTGAGCATACAAAAGCTACCATGTTGTAAGTGGTGGCAACTTTAGGCAAGACCGTCACAAGTGTCTATAAAACATAAAAATTTATTAGCAATCAAGGTAATGCTTATGGCAAGTGTTGCCACATCTCTGGAAGGTCATGGGAAGTGTTGGAACCTTATGCAAGCTTATGACAAGGGTGAGTATCCACAAGCTACGCTATGGCAAGCAGTGGTAGCTTAGGGAAAGACTTTGGCAAGTGTTGGTAACACATAAACATATGTTGGCAACTTTGATAATGCTTGTAGCAAGTGTCGACAAGGTCCCTGTGGCAAGTATTAGAACCTTATGGAAGCTTGTGGCATGCATGAGCATCCAAAAGTTGTCCAGTAGCAAGTAATGGAAACTTCAAAAAAAGACTGTTGCAAGTATCTATAAATCAAGAACATTTATTGGCAATTGGAGTAATGCTTATGGCAAGTGTTGGCATGGTCTCTGGAAGGTCTTGGCAAGTGTTGGAACCTAATGCAAGCTTATAGTAAGGGTGAGCATCCATAAGCTTCACTGTGGCAAGCGGTGGCAACCTAGGGCAAGACTATATAGCAAGTGTTGCCAAGACATGAACATGTGTTGGAAGTTTAGTAATTCTTGTAGCAAATGTTAGCAAGTCCCTGAAAGGTCATGGCAAGTGTTAAAATCTCATGAAAGCTTGTAGCATATGTGATTATCCAAAAGCTATCCTTAGCAACTAGTGGCAACTTCAGACGAGACCATGGCAAGTATCTACAAATCATGAACATGCATTGGCAACCTTAGTAATGCTTGTAGCAAGTGTTAGAAAGGTCTTTTAAAGGTTGTGGCAAGTGTTGGAACCTTATGCAAGCTTGTGGTAAGTGTGAGCATCTACAAGCTATGCTGTGGAAAGTGGTGGCAGCCTAGGGCAAGACTATGGCAAGTCTTGGCCAAGCACAAACAAGCACAAACATGTGTTCACAACTTTGTTAATACTTGTGGCAACTGTTGGCAAGTGGGGGAATTGTATGCAAGCTTCTAGTAATCATGAGTATCAACAAACTATCCTATGGCAAGTGGTGGCAACAGACGAACATATATTGGCAGCTTTGGTAATGCTTGTAGTAAGTGTTGGCAAGGACCCTGGAATGTCATGGCAAGCATTGGAATCTCATGTAAGCTTGTGGCAAGGATGAGCATCCATAAGTTGCTTTATGGGAACTGGTGGCAGCATAGGGTAAGATCGTGCCAAGTATTATCTACAAACATGTTTTGGCTACCTTGGCAATACTTGTGGCAAGTGTTGGCAAGGTCCCCGAAAGGTCGTGGCAAGTGTTGGAACCTCATACAAGCTTATGGCAAGCGTTAGCATCCACAAGTTACCCTTTATGTATTAGGTCTACCCTAATTTGGCCAAATTTGACCGTTTTCATTGAGTTTTTGAATTTTTAAATATTTTCCCTATTTTTGTGTGATGTTTCCAAATTTGATTTTTTATGTTTGTTTCTTGTTTCGATTGCCTTTCTTAGTTTCTTTTTGTGTTTTAAGTTATTCTTAATTTCATTCTTTCTTGATTACTTTGTTTGATAGCACGTATCAATTCAACCATTACCCTTGTCATTCTCATTAGTTTGAAAATCAAGATCAAATTAACATTTATCATTATCATCCCATCCTTTTAGAAATCATACTCAATTTAATCCTTACAGTCACCATCCTCATTTATTTAAAAGTCATGGTTATCCTTTTGAGGCTCCTTCTATCCATTATCAAGAGAACTTCATATGTGGTGATGTTGATGATAACTCTCAAAGTATTATAAAGAATGACATGATGACTATAAAGAGTGAATTGAAATTTATCATTGATGAAAAATTTGATGCAATTACCAATATTGCAAGCTTGTTGTTAAATGTGTTGAAGAGAATGAATGCCCAACATGCCTAACTTGAACCTATTGGGCCATCTAATCAAGATAAAGGTGATGCTATTATTGATGTTGATTCTTTTAATTATTCTACTTTGCATAGTGAGACATGCCATGATTCATGTGATGAAAATGTAGATGAAGAAATCATTATTGAGTCTCCTTCTATGTTTGAGCATGAGAGTAAGAAGCTTATTATGTCTAGTAGTAATAGTGAGGAAGAACACAATGTTGAACTTAACGCAACTTTATGCAATGAGTTAATTAATGACCCTTATGATGAAGACATTGTTGAAGAAATTAATGTTGAATCACCTTTTATGTTTGAGCATGGCATTGTTAACCCTAATGTACTCAATAGTAATGTTTTATAGATAGTGTTGTACAATTGATCATGCTCTCCTTCTGATGACACCACCGTTGAATGTGATTTAAATGTCATGAATCTTTGTTGGACATTAAAGTTGAGGATAAGTGTAGTGATGTGTTGATTGACATGGTTGAATCCAATAAGTCCATACATGAGCATGAACCCTCTCTATCTATTGAAAAAGATAAAGATTATGTTTTTCATGGCCCATGTTCTTGCTTGTGTTGGTGATGATGTATGTATGAATTATATATATTCATTTTTGATTGACTTTGATTCTTACCAACATGTGAAAATTAATGCAGATAATAAGGATAATTCTAAAATCTTGTTTGTTGGAATCAAGTGTGATGAATGTACAAGACAAATGCTTTCTTATGAATTGCCACAAATATAATAGAAATGGGAAGTATTTGTGCTACATCATTTGGTGATTTGATGGCTTTTACTTATAGGAGCCTAATTGACTTTTTGGTTGTTCAAGATATTTGGATGTTTTGGTATTTTATTTGCTTAAACATCATTTTGAATCTTCTTAGATAATCTTTGCTAATCTTGATTATGCTAATGCTATAGCTTGCAGAGGAGATACTACTGTTGGTTTCATCTCCTATGCAAGATAACAATTTTCGAAGCTCATTTAATCACCAAGATGTTACATATCTTCTTGAACCTTCATCATTTGATCCTGGACCACTACCAAAAGGAAGAAGGTTGAGAATTACAATGGAAGATTACATGTTTGTCATCCGAGGCAAGAACTTTCACTACAAGCAATTAAAGATATTTAAGCATTTGGTTGGCTCTTTTCCTTTTGCTTTACCTTGCATTGACATAACTTTGATGCATTTCATGTTATGCGTAGTAGAGGTTTGAGAGAAGATGCATGTCTAATATCAAAAGATAAGCATATTGTAATTCATTTGCATTCATGCATTTGCATTTAGGTTATTTTTCTATCACCTAAGTTGAATGCATTATGCATTGACTAAGTGTGGGGGGAGTATCATTTTCATTTTCATTTTTAGTTTTAGTTTCATGCATTCATGCATTTCATTGCTATTTTAAAAAAATAGTTTTAAATTGAAATTGTAAGCTTAGAAAGGAATGCATGGATATTTAAAGTGTGAAGCTAATATCGTTTAATAGCAATTTGGATAATTTAGGTGTATTGTTTATCTTTCTTAACTTTGGAATAACATTACCTTTAATGGAAGATGAATTAGTGCCTTCATGTCTAGATTTTATTCATTTGGTGTGATTCCCACTTGCATTAGATTATTCCTCTTGAACTTGTCTTCAACCTTATTTGAGACTACATGTTTGGTGCGTATACTTAGAAGATGATTTAGGCATTCATTTTTATAGCCATTTCATGTCACTTAAAGGCTTACCTTGAATTTTATATCTTTTACAAACCCTTTGAGCCAACTATTTCATTTCACTCCATCCATTTCATTATTTCATTGAGATATATCTGTTTAGTTATTTGGAAAACTTAATACAGTGTGATGTTTCTATTAGTGAATGTAAGTTGTTATATTGATGTTGCATCTTGTGCTTAAATGATGTTGTTGACCATGTGTTCATGCTGATATTCTGATTGGAACCTTTAGAACCAAATTTGATGCTGGAAAAGAAATAGAAAAAACAAACAAAGAAAAAAATTAAAAAAGAAAAGGAAAAAAAAGAAGATATGATGAAAAAAAAGACAGAAAAGAAGTGAAAAACAAAAAAAAACAAAAAGAGGATAATAAAAGAGTTCCTTTGGTATTCAGTTGTATCATGATTGTCATTCATGTTCATTCCATATTGTATTGTATCTACTAGTGGAAGCTTGGTTTGCATTGGTTTTGATATTGAACTAATTGCATCTACTTCCCATATACTCCATCAACTTCATCCATGACCATCTTACCTAAAAAGTCTTATTGATTTTACTTGTGCATGCATGTTTGGTAGTGGAGATATAAGATGTTTACATATGGTAGGAATTCTATACAAGTGTGGTGAGTGAAATTAACCCTAAATGCTTGTGAAATGAGTATGGTTATTCTTTTACTCTGGCTAGCTAAGCTTCACACCTTAATTATTCTCTTTGCAATTAGATTGTATTAGTTGTAGCATGGCATGATAGACCAAGCTTATGAAATTGATTCTCTTTTAGGTTTTCATTTTGCTTTTTGGAATTGTATTTTGCCTAAGAGTGCAAAAATCTTAGTATGAGGAAATTTTGATAACTATCATTTGTTCATATCATTTTTCATATTATTTTCCCTAAATTTTGACACTTTTTTAAGGGTATTTTGTGCATATCAGAAGCATTTAAGATCATTTGGGTTACTTTTATAATTCCTTTTTGGGGTAAAACTGTAATTTTTGAAAATAATTTCTGAAAAATAGAAAAATTCATCATTTGCTAATTTTTAATTCTTCATTAATCCCATGGGTTTAATTTGAGTTAATTCAACTTAGATTGTAAGTTATTTATTAAAACATCCTTTAAAGTACACACTTTTGTACTTTAATTGTACTTTCCATGAACTTTGGAAGTATACTAGGTTTATTTTTTGTAATTAAAAACCCCTAGAAAACTTCTCATAACTAAATTTATCTTGTAATCTTTCATTTAATTACTTTAATTTACTTCACCACATTTTCATAATTTACATCTAAGTTAGATAAATTTGTAAAACACATAAAATTATGTGTGCACAACTTGCTATTTAATGAGTTCATTATGTGTTTTAGGCCATGAGAAGATCTTGAATGATGGTGGAAGCCCCTTACACGAAATTGAATCCCTTAGGTGAGCTATTTTGATGATCAAAAGGTCACAAATGGTTGATGAAATTCCCAAGAGGATAGTCATGGTAATTCCATCTTCCAAAATTAATTCCCTTTTTCCTTATTTTTCCATCATGTCCATCATGTTATTTGAATTTCTCCATCCATTTTCAGATTATTAGATGGATTTTATTTCCATTTATTACCATTTGAATAATTCATTCCTAAAATTCATGGTTATATATGAAATGCTATGTGAAAGGACCCTTAGATGCACACACGGCTTACATCACTTTAAAGAACTTGGTGGCGATGATTCCTAGCCATTAAATTGATCTAAATGAGCCTCAAACACCCCCAAAACATCAAAATTTCGTGGTCTCTATCAACAACCCATTCATTCACATTTTTCACTCATCTTTCACCTCCATTCATCTTCATCTTTTCTCTTAAGAATACCCATAAACCGTCTAACCTCTTCCACCACTTCTCCACCTTAGACCATTCCATTTTACCATCCAAATATACTAAAATACTCCCTAACATTTGACACCAAAACCCACTAAAAAATCCATCATTCACTCCATCTTGGCCAAATCTCATAGTCTTCATCTATGATAGTTTCCAAAGTTGGTTAATAAGGAGAAGATATGGGGATGCTAATGAGGCATGGCTAGGCTTGTTTTCTCTTCCTAGGATGCATGAATGATCTCTCTTTGAACTCTTGGATTTTAGAAGTTTCTCTTATCTCTTACCTCTTGTTTAATTCCTTGAATTTTGATGCTTATGACAATGGTTGTTGGAATTGAACTTTATGATACTTGGTTGAGTATTATATAAGATTTTTATGTTGTTTATTTGTCAATTGAGGTGCTGTCATATGATTTTAGTGCTGTCCATATCTTATTTTATTCAATCCCTTGTTGCATTTAATTTCTAGTTGCTTTTTATGAGCTTGTGAGTCATGGTTGTGCATTAAGCACACTTAGGGTTAGCCAATCATTTTCTTAATCAATTTAAGGTTTCATTTATTTAAGGCAAGGGCTGGAATTGGTAAATTAACTTCATAATCAATTGGTCATTTTTAAGCATAGTTAGTTCTAAGGGTTAATTTAGAGTCCTAGTTAATCTAAAGAACCTAAGAGTGCTAAATTCCTTATAGTTATTAGGATGACTTTAAAACCAATTAGGGTTAAGAGAAAATTAATTAGGTAGAACAAGAATAAGAGAAGGAGTTCATGTGCCTTGGAAGATCATCAATTTGTATTCTAATCACACATTTCAGACATTTTTCAAATCTGTCCAAAATCTTGAAAATTATAAAAAATAGTTTTAATTTAATCTTTGCTTCTTAATTCTTAATCAATCAAACCCAATCAAATTGTTGTTGTTCTTGGAAGATTTAAATAACCAAGGTGTTAATTTTTAATCAACTCCACAAGAGATTCGACCTAGGTTTCTCTCTATACATATTAGGGTATTTTTTAGATTAATTTGAGTGCTTAAGCAACTAGTGTACACCAAATTTTTGCACCGTTGCCAGGGAGTTGGTTTAATTGATTCTTTGGTTGTTTAATTTTTCCTATCATTGTTTATATCTCTTGTTCATACCATTTGTTCTATTTTTTTAGTTGTTTACTTAGTGTTTTGTTGATTTGATTTTTTAGTGTTGACCTTCACTATCTTGTTTCAGAAGTGCCTATAAAAATTTAAAACTTTCTATTCTATAGTTTTTCGGCCTTCTAAGCATTTTTAATACTAAAGGTATTAGGTCTACCCTGATTTGACCAAATTTGATTGTTTTCATTGAGTTTTTGAATTTTCAATTATTTTTCCATTTTTGTGTGATTTTTCCAGATTTGAGTTTTTGTGTTTGTTTCTTGTTTTGATTGCCTTTCTTAGTTTCTTTTTGTGTTTTAATTTATTCTTAATGATTCTTGATTCCATTCTTTCTTGATGGCTTGGTTTGATAACACTTATCAATTCAACCATTACCCTTGTCATCCTCATCAATTTAAAAATCAAGATCAAATCAACATTTATCATTATCATCCCCATCTCTTTGAAAATCACACTCAATTTAATCCTTACCGTCACTATTTGAAACAGAAACAGAACAACAGCATTGAAGAGAAGAAAAAAAGATGCCATGAAGGAATAAAAATAAATGTGTGGGAAGAGCATAAACCAAGGTCCGTTAGGTTGCCACTGTTAACATGAATAATAAAATAATTGTAACATGCCATTTTATCTTCCTTTACTCCATTTCAAACCTAGTATATGTATAAATAACATAGTGTCTTTATGTATTGGCATTTGAGATTCAAGCAATAAACGAGAGTTTTCTCTTTCTATCCAGAGAGTGAGAGAGTGAGGAGCAATTGAGGGATTATGTTAGAGAAGAGAGAGATTTAGAGGAGGAGTCCCTAACGTCTTCGTGTTTTGCAATCCAGGCATTTTTTTTTCAAAAAATGACATCACCATCATGCTCAGAGGTTTGAAAACATGGAACAAGAGTTCCCTATCACTAAAAACTGTGTCACACACCATTGCCATTGATCCATGCGCCACACGAGCCTGTTGGAGGTTGAAGACGATAATGCCAGCTGCCACGTCAATACTCTGATCGATCAATGATAGTTTAGCCTAATCATATTCTGACACGTGTCAACACAGCGACATCAACCATGCTCAGCTTGCCATATTTTATGAATTTATAGTTTGACCCTAAACCTTTCCATATTTTCATATTGACCCCTAAACTTTTTGAAATTCTATTTTGACCTTAAATCTTTCCTAAAACTACACATTTACCAATTTTACCTAAATTCTACTTTGACCCTATATTTTCAAAAATTATACTTTGACCCCTATACTTTCTTGAATTTTCATTTTTACCCTTACTTTTTGAGATCCCCATTTTGTGCCTATACTTTCCAAAATTCTCATTAGCCCTATATCCTTTCAACATTTTCATTCTGCTGCTAAATCTTTCCAATATTCCTACCTACCCTTAAGGCCTCGTTTGGTATGATGGAAGAGTTATTAATGGAATTAGAATTAGAATTGAAAATGAAATTGGAATTGGAATTAGAATTAGAAATGGAATTGGAATTGGAATAGAATTGATTTTTAAAAGTTTGTTTGGTATGATGATGGAATTTTGATATAATTTTATCTTATATGCATTTTAAAAATATGAAAAGGCTAAAATGCCCTCTTCTAAAAAAAAACTCATCTTTCTCTCTCCCATCATTGCCTCCAAAGCTACCATTGATGGCCACTAAAGAACTCAACGAACAAAAATAAAAAGAGCATAAACACTGCACAATAAAAAGGAGAAAAAACATGACATTGTGAGCCCCTTCCTTTTCTCCTCTTCTCAACTTTCTCTCTCTACTCATTCCTCTTTGATAGTACACCTACTGTGCCCATCCTCTATTCCATCTATGCATCTAAACCCAGACAAAGGTGAGAACTAAGAAGCTTAATGGAGATTTTAGGCCTTCCTTCTTGAGGCTCATGGTGGATTGTGGTCATCTTTCTAAGTAAGTGGTGGTCATCAACATATCTAGATGAAAGGGGATACGTAGTTATTGGTGATGTTGGAAGAGGAAGAAACCATCTATCACTAAAGGAGGGAGATGAAGGCAAGGAAGAACAGCAGTGCTTCTGCATTGAGAAGGAGATGGTTCATGGAGGAAGGAGAAGGGGCAAACTGGAGAAAAAGAACCATGGAATTGGATTCTATAATGCATGATGGAATTGAATTTTACTAAATTTCCTTAAATCCAGATTCCCAAGAATCATAATTATTGTATACCAAATATACATGTTAACAGATTTTGTTTCCAATTCCATTTCTTTCTCCATGATTCCAAGATACTAAATGGGGCCTAAAATTCACCAAAATTTTCATTTACCTAATTTTCCCTAAAAATGCCTCTAAGACGTAAGAGTGTGCACAAGGTTGAGATAGAAGAGATGAGACATAGGATACCTAGATAAGAGTTGTAAGCTACTGTGGAAATGCAGCGGACTCTGTTAAACAATAACAAAGAAAACCTAAAAGGAGATTCAAGGAACAATAATTCATCATCCATTGACAATTGTCACCATCTGCAATAACAATAATTTTGTTCTAATGACATCAAGGTAGACATTCTTGAATTCCAGGGAAGACTCTAGTCAGATGAGTTTGTAGACTAGCATTAAACTATTGAATGAGTATTGAATATAAGGAGATTCCAAATGTGTAGAAAGTCAAGATTGTTGCCCTCAAACTCAAGAAACATGCTTCTATTTGGTGGGAAAACCTCAGACGAAAGGAGGACGTGAGGGAAAGCGTAAGATTGAGACTTAGGAGAAAATGAGATGCCAGTTCACCAAGAAATTTCTACCAGATCATTACGACCAAGATAACTTTCTCTAGCTACAAAATCTTTGACAGAGGTCTTTATCTGTACAATCCTCTAGTACAAGAGAATTTGAATAACTCATGATGAAGTGTGATATTTAAGAGAAGGAGGAGCAAATAATAGCCCAGTACCTTATAGGCTTCAACACAGATATCGGCCATCCAGTCTAACTTTAATAGTATTTGGACCTTGGGTGATGTAATCTGTCTAGCCATGTGTGTTGAGAAGCAGATGCCTAAGAGATCCTATTTACAGCCTTCTTCCTCTAGGGGTTATCCAAAAGCCCATAAAGTAGAATTTCAACAGACCAACCCCTTAAGCAAGTCGCAATCTAGTGCTATGCACAAATCATCATAAAATGCTACCAAGGAATCTAGCTCTAAAGCAATCAAATGCCTTAAATGCTAAGGATTTGGCTACATTATTGTGAATTGTCCAACCTAAAGGGTTGTCACCATTAGGGAAGGATAAGAGTATGAAGCACCTGAAAAAGATGAGGAGGAGACTGAGTTTTATGACATTGATACTGTATATGATGAGGAGGTCACGCCTGTTGATTAAGGAGAAGAATTGGTGCTTAGATGAAGTCTGTATACAACTGTAGTAAAAAAAACCTTAGCTACGACGCAACATTTTTCACACTCGTTGCATGGCCTAAGGAAAAGTTTGTAATGACATTATTGACAGTAAAAGCTATGAAAATGTAGTATCTGACTACATGGTAGAGAAATTAAAGTTCCCAACACAAGATCATCTACAACCTTACAAGCTTTATTGGCTCAACAAGGAAAATGAGGTAAAAGTTTTTAAACAATACCTTGTGACTTTTTCTATTAGGAATTGATATTGTGATAAAATTTTGTGTGATGTTATTCCTATAGATCCATGCCACCTTCTCTTGGAAAGGCCATCGAAATATGATCAACATGCTATGACCAATAGGCATGTAAAAACACCTATTCTTTTATGAAAGATGGTGTCAAGTTCATAGTAGCACCTTTATCACCCAGCGAGATTAGCCAATCTTCAAGGGAATTAGCACCTCTAAGCCATTAGTGTCTTTGATGACTAAAGAGGAATTTAAGGTGATAAAGTCTAAAGCCCAAATGATGAGCTTTATTTGGTGCTTACAGTGAATGATGAGTTTGCTAATCCATCAAGAGTCATTCTATTACTGCCTGAATTTCCATATGTAATATCTAATGAGATTACCACAGGGTTGCCTCCCATGCGAGACATTCAGCATACCATTGACTTCATTCTAAGAGCAATCATTCCTAATAAGCCTGCCTATAGGATGAGTTCCCAGGAACATGCCGAAGTTCAACAGCAAGTTGAAGAGTTGTTGAAGAAAGAGTTAGTTCGAGAAAGTGACAGCCCTTATCCTATACCTATTCTTTTACCACCTAAGAAGGATGGGAGTTAGATAATGTGCATTGATTGCCGAGTTGTCAACAAGATCACTATTAAGTATCGATTTTTGATACCTTAGCTTGATGATATGCTAGACTAGTTAAATGATGCCACTACCTTTTCAAAAATTGACCTTTATAGTGGGTACCACCAAATTAGATTTATTTAGGAGATGAGTAGAAGACCATTTCAAGACTAAAGATGGCTTGTTTGAGTGAAATGTGATGCCTTTTGGGTTAACAAATACCCTAGCACATTTATGTGCCTAATGAATCAGGTATTGTGACCCTTTATTGGCAAATTTATTGGTGTATACTTTGATGATATTTAATTTACAGCAAGAGTCAAGAAGAATAGTTAGATCACTCATGGCAAGTTTTGCAAGCCTTACGAAAATAGAAGCTTTATGCTAATCTCAAGAAGTACACCTTCCTCATTAGTGAAGTTATGTTCTTGGGATACATCATTATCACATAGGGTATTCGAGTTGATCCAAGCAAAGTTGTAGCAATTGACAGCTAGCTAATTCTAATATCTATCTAGGAGGTTTGAAGGTTCCACAAATTAGCTTCTTAGATTCATCCATAATTTTAGATCTATTATTGCACTACTTATAGATTGCACAAAAGGAAAGAAATTTTACTGGATAGAGTAAGCTCAAAAAAGATTTGAAGAGCTTAAGAAGAAGTTAATTGAAGCTCGAGTCTTAGCTCTTCTCGATTTTGACTAAGTGTTTGAAGTTAGTTGTGATACTTCCTAATTAGTGCTATCTTAAGCCAGGAGGGCCATCCCATTGCCTTTTTCAATGAGAAGCTCGACGATGCCAAGTTTAGATATTCTATCTATGATAAAGAATTTTATGCCATTGTTCGAGCTCTTTAACATTGGAGTCATTATCTCTTGAATAAAGAGTTCATACTCTTTTCTGATCATAAGGCCCTCAAGTATTTGAATTCACAACAGAAGATCAGTCATAGACATGCCTATTGGAATGAACTCTTACAGCCTTATCCATTCCTTATCAAGCATAAGGTTAGAACTTTGAACTCTATAGCTGATACCCTTAGCCGTCGACATGTGTTGCTTACAATAATGCAAGCTAAAATTGTTAGATTTGAACTTGTCAAAGAGTTGTACTAAGATGTTCCTATTTTTAAAGGAGTGTGAGAAGCAACTGCAAATCAACCTTTCCACTAGTTCTACAGATATGATAGGTTTCTATTTTTGAGACAAAGCCCTTGCATTCTACAGGGTTCCTTGAAAGAAGCCATAAGTTGGGAAATAAATGATGGTGGATTAGCTGGACATTATTGACGGGATAAAACAATTGACCTAGTAAAGGAGAACTTTTACTGGCCTCAAATTGAACGAGATGTGATCTATCTCATATTTTACGTTATACACTTGGCTTTTGGCATCAAATTGTGCATAATAGGGTTTAATTTTCAGTTTCGAGTTGTCATTTCTATATTGACTCTATAAACCCTAATAATGCTATTTGATGATTTTTTGACACTTTCATACCCTAATTGAGATCTTTTTAATTTGTCTTTCTAGAATTTATTTATTTTTTTATCTTTTATTTTTTAGATTTTTGCAATTGAGTTTGAACTCTTGAGATGTTGTTTTCTTTAGTTAAAATCTATTTTGAAGCAATAAACCATTTGGTTGAGTGTAATTGAATTAAGAGAGGCAAGAATTAAACCATATGAAAGGGGCCTTCAACCATTGAGAGTTCTATGTTCCTTGGTTTGTTAATCCTCTAGAACTTGCTTTCTCTCTTACTTGAGGCTATACTTGTGTATTAGGTTGTAGGAAAAATGATTATGGCCATCATTAAAGTACCCAAGGCCTTTTAACTAATCCTTAATTACTTGATTATCTCTTGTTTAGCCAAAGAGAGCCTTTCTTTGTTTTGTCACTTTTAAACACTTGACCCTATTTTGGATAGATTGCATGTATTCTCATTTAGTATGTTTCAATGTGCATTGACTATTTTTAATTAAACTAGTAGATAACATATAGTGGGATCCATTTCATTCATTCATATTGGCCATATCATTTCATTTTTATGATTGGAATGTTTCTTGAGTTGTATCCAAGTATTGGAAGCTATGCCTTGAGAAAGAAAAAAAAGAAATAAAAAGAAATAAAAAAAATAGAACAACAAGGTTTAGGCAGGAGAAAAAGAAAGAAAGAAGTGATAGAAAACAAGAAAAAGATTGTAGAAAGAAAAAAAAATATGTTTGAGAAAAAGAGATCCAAAGTGGATTAAAGAAAAGCAAAAAAAAAAAAAGAGTTTGAATAAGCAAACTTACTTAGGTTTGTTATTTGATTCACTTGTTCCTACCTATAGATTCACATCTCATCTCTATTATCTCCATCATTTCATCTCATTCTTGGCCAATTATTCATTCTATCCATGATTCCTATTATGTTATCTATTTGGTTTAGTTTTGAGTAGTCTTGTATATTGACCATATTTACATTGTGGCCAAGACAAGTTTCTTGAGCCAATCCCTACCCTTTTCACATGTAAATCTAAGTTTACCTTTCATTGAGCACATTACATCCTTGTGAAAGTCCATATGATTCTTGGGAACCTTTGCATCTCAATAGTAGAGAGATAAAGGGATTACAAGCCTATGGTAGGATGATTTGCCAAGGAACTTAAGTGATATTTGTACACTTATACACTGAGTGCTAGAGTAAAACACTAATCCGGTGAGGTTTCTCTTTCAGATTACATTCTTGCAAGTGGTTTACTTGTGATGTATTAAGGTTTTCTATAAAAATTGCAACATTGATTTTAGTTCTTATTTGAGTGCATTCACTTTCAAATTTGGATTAACTCTTGAAAGCTTGCATCTTTGTGTGTTTTTTTTTTCTTTTCTAGGTTTTTAAAGAGTTTTGCTTGGAGAGCAAAATCCAAGTGTGGGGGAATTGACCTATCTCATATTTTACATGTTAAGACACTTGGTTTTTGGCATCAAATTGTGCATAATAAGGTTTAATTCCCAGTTTTGAGTTGTTATTTCTAGATTGACTTTATGAACCCTAGTAGTGCTATTTGATGATTGTTCTGACACTTTCATATCCTAATTTGAGATCTTGGGCATTAATTCTCTTTCTCTTCCTTTTATTTCTTTTTGTTTAGAATTTATTTAGTCTTGTTTTTTAATTTTCAAATTTTGTGAGGGCAATTTTGGAATCAAGGATCAAAGACTAGTCCACATGCTTGGAGAAATTCAAGAGATAGCAAATAAATAAAGATAAAAAATTTAGGGGCTGTTGGGCGCAAATTCTAGAATTATTTGAGGGATGATGTAGCACCATTATTCAGACTTAATTGGGGAAAATTAATTAAATAAAAAATCAAAGGAGAATGGGAAGTATTGAGGGACACATAATCAAGTGAAGAAAAGGCATGGGAAGTGTGACATGATCAGATCTAATGGGAGGACATATAGCAGCTGATTGGGAGCCTAAGGAGGAGTCACATTTCCCACACATGTTCACATGTCCCTTGCCACATTCTTCACCTCATTTTTATTCCCATTTTAGCTTATTTTCGTCCATTTTTCTAGCTCATTTCAGATCTGAACCTTTCTTGTTTTTATTACCATCCACTTTGGTTTTATCACCACTCACATTTTCTACGCATACTTAATCCTTCATTTTTCATTTCATATTGATTCTTCACCTTCACTTGTCAAATTTTTCCATATTTTTCTCTCCTCTTCTTCATTCATTTTCGTCCAGCACTGTTTATCCATTTTTTAAATTTCATTTCTCCATCTTCTCATTATCAATCACCTATCCAGATCTTCTCCTCTTCCCTAATCCATTTTGTCTTCATTTCTTCTCAATCCAGCATCTCGATTCGTCCAGATTTATACCTAACTTCCAGATTCAAATTTCTTGATCTTTATACATTCATAGAGGCTTCTCAAGTTTTGATTCAAGTGAAGAGGAAGAGCATGAGTGGCTGACTCTCCTTTGAGCCTCAAGAAAGATGAACATATGATTTGAGTATTTCAGATTTTCCTTCTTAATGTGTAATTTCAATTCTGCAATTTCTTCTATTTTCTTCAAGGATTTGAAATTCTAGTTTAGGTTGAATTATGATTTTAATTCCAATTACATGTTAGATTGAAGTTGTAGATGTTGGATTGAATGTTATATTGTGTTTTTAGTTTTAGAATTTATGAATTTATTTTAGTGTTCTTGAATGTATTTATATGTTCTTGATGTTCTTGTTTAGATTTCTTCATATTTCAAGCTAGATCCATATGTGTTTATATGAATTTGGTTTGAGAAGTTTTTCTACCACTCAATTTGGTCCGAATCGAATGGTCAAGTTTTACATTATCAATCTCACTCCACTTGGCTTAGATTTATAGTGATCAATGGATACAATATTTCATAACACTTTAAAGGTTTTAGAGTGTTTTTCATTAAGCTAAATGTCATTACATGTGTGGTTACAAATCTGGAATTCAAGGATTATCATAGGGGATTCTAACTTGAGCTCATCATCTCATTCATTTACATCAACACAATCAAATCAGAAAATTATAAACATCTAATTCTTAGCTATTTAGACATAGCAAAATCATATCACTACTTTTTTTAATTTGTAGACAATCGAACCCTAATTTGTGTGCATTGCTCTCTTAGGAGATGACTTAGAATGCTCATAACTACATTCTAGTTTTATTTGATGGCATAAAGCAACTTAAGGTTTCATTACTAATCCCACACCAACTTTTACTTCACCCTTGATTAACCTCTAAACTCAAGATTAAGAAATTCAGGATGTTACAATTCTCCCCTCCTTTTAAGAATTTTGCCCCCAAATTCATAAAAGACATAAATATATACCTAAGGAAACAGGTAAGTGTATTGCTGCCTCATTCTATCCTCTATCTCCCATATAGCATCACTAGGAGCCATGCCTTGCTAGAAAACTTTAACCAATCATATAGTCTTGTTCCTTAACTACTTCTCTTTCACATTTATGATTTGCTCTGGCTTAGCCTTATAGGTTCAATTCTCCTGGAGTTCAATCTCTTCCAGTTTTATCATGTGTGAAGGATCATATTAATATTTATTAAGCAACAACATGTGAAACACCTCATGCACACCTAATAACTGTGGTGGCAAAGCGATCTTATAGGCAACTAGTCCAATTCTCTCCAGAATCTCAAAACAACTAATGAATCTAGGAGTCAATTTCTTAGCTCTTATTGATCTCCTAATTCCCATCACTAGTGTAACCCTAAAAAACATATCGTCTTCCACTAGGAACTCTAGTGGCCTTTTACACCTATCCGTGTAACTCTTCTGCCTACTCTAAGCCGTTAACAACTTTTGCCTGATCAACTTAATCTTTTAAGTTGTTTGATCCACAATATCCAATCCTGACATACTCCTTTCACTCAATTTCATCCAGCACAGAGGCGATTTGCATTTTCTCCCATACAATACCTCATATGGTGCCATTTGTATACTGAAATGGTAACTGCTTGTAAGTAAATTCAACCAAAGGGAGATGGCTATTGCAGCTACCTTTCAACTCCAATACATAAGCTCTCAACATATCCTCTGTTTGTGGATGATACGCCGTACTGAATCTCAACTCAATACCCATGGCACCTTATAAAGCTCCCCAAAACTTAAAAATAAATCTTAGATCTCTATCAGAAATTATATTCTTTGGCACAGCATGAAAATTTACCACTTCTCGAACAAAAATCTCTGCAAACTTTTTTAGAGAATCACTAATCTGAATTGCTAAGAAATGAGCTGCTTTAGTAAGTCTATCGACTATGACCCAAATGGCATCATGTCTAAATTAAGTTCTTGGCAACCTAGTTATAAAATCCATAGAAATGGTCTCCCATTTCTATATAGGAATATCCAATGGTTATAACATTCCTGCTAGTCTTTGGTGCTCTATCTTAACCTTTTAAAAGGTTAAACATTGAGTCACGAACTCTGTTATATCTTTCTTCATACCAGGCCACTACCAATACTACTTCACATCCTAATACATCTTGGTAGCTCCCGGATGGATCGCGTACTTGCTACAATGAGCCTCATTCAAGATAACTCTTCTTAGATCTATATCGTTAGGCACACAAATCCTATCTTGGTAAACCACAAAACTATCATCACTAAAACTAAAATCAACAGCTTGATCTGCTTCAATCTCTTCTCTAACCCTCAAGAGACTCTCATCTTCTAATTATGCCATTCTCAATTCCTTCCATAAATCATTGCCAATCTCAGTGGAATAGGCACCAACTAATGCCTTCAATGATGCATCCTGCTGCGACTCAACAAACAACTCCATTAATCTATATTCCTTAACTATAAGACTTGCCACATGCAAAGTCTTCTAGCTCAAAGCGTCAGCAACCATATTAGCTTTACCCGAATGGTATTTCAATTCAAAGTCATAATCCTTAAGAAGCTCCATCCACCTTTTCTGTCTCATATTCAGCTCTTTTTAATCTACCAAGTATTTTAAACTCTTATGGTCACTAAACATAGCGAACACTGCACCATACAAGTAATGGCGCCAAATCTTTAGAGCAAATACTACTGCTACAAGCTCTAAATCATGCACAGGATAGTTCTCCTTATGTGATCTCAATTGTCATGAAGCATAGGCTACAACTTGACTGTCTTGCATCAAGATACAACAAAGACCTTTCAAAGACGCTTTCGTGCATACCTTGTAAGGGAACCTTAGATTAAGGATAATCAACACTGGTGCCATGGTTAATTTCTCTTTTAGCTTTTGAAATGCCACTTCATATTGGTTGTCCCATATATAAGGTTAATCCTTTCGAGTTAGTTTAGTTAAAAAAGCTATCTAGGAAAATCCTTGGATAAATCATTGATAATACCCAACTAATCCTAGAAAACTACATATCTATGTGACTGAAGTAGGACGTTCTCATTTTAACATTGCATTAAACTTATGCGGATCCACTTAAATTCCATCCGCATACACCACATGTCACAAAAATCTCACTTCTCTCAACCAAAACTCACACTTATTGAGCTTGCCATACAACATTTTATCTTTCAAAATCTGCAGTATTGTTCTCAAATGCCTCACATGTTACTCCTTATTCTCAGAATAGATCAGGATGTTGTCTATAAAGACCACTGCAAACTGATCCAAGTACAGCTTAAAGATTTGGTTCCTATAGTCCATGAACACTACTGGCACATTAGTCAAACCAAATGGCATAAGCCATACCTAGTTCTAAAAGCTATTTTGGGTACATCTATTGCACTAACTCTCAACTGATGATATCCCAACCTCAAGTCAATCTTAGAAAAGACTAAGGCACCAGCCAATTGATCTAAAAGATCATCTATCCTTGGTAGAGAATATTTTTTCTTTACAGTTACCTTGTTCAATTGCCAATAATTGATACACATTGTAAACTGCCCTCCTTCTTTCTCACAAACAATAGCAGTGATCCTTAGGGTGATATACTTGGTCTGATAAATCCCTTCTCTAGTAAATCTTCAATCTGCTTCTTTAGTTCAGCCAATTCTAATAGCGACATTATATAATGGGCCTTTGATATTAGTTGGGTTCTAGGAACCAAATCAATTGAGAACTCAACTTTCGTTTCAGGAGGTAATCCAGTCATATCTTTCGAAAATATCTCTGGGAACTCATTTACTATCCTAATCTTCTCGATCCCTCCATCATACACCGTACTGGCTGCAAAGAATACCATATAGGCATTACAACCTTGCCAGATCAACTTCTCAGTACTTACTACCGATAGAAAACTGAGGTCGCTCCGAGGATCCACAGCTGCACGTAACACTGGTAATGAAACCACCCTTTTGGCACAATCATGTGTAGCATTATTTGTTGCTAGTCAATCCATGCCAATTATCACATCTATTCCTCTCATAGGAATACAAATCAAATCAATCTTGAATACTCTGTCAATAAATTGAATCTCCACACACACATCCCCACATATCCTGGGTAAACTCCCACCCCCTATAATCATACTCTTTTACAATTTCCACTACTTAAACGGATTTCCTCAACATATTTTCTTCTATATCATACATATATATATATATATATATCCATTAAAATGAATAACTTCTCAAATTCATTTCACAATGCAAAATTCAAGCTAAAAACCATTTCAATAACAATCAAATATAAAACTCATAAATTCCCAGTTTATCAATTAATATTTACTTCTACAGAGTTATAATAGTTAATAAACATAATAAACTAAAATGTAACCTTCCCTTATAACTACTCAATATAAGAGATGATTACGGTGTTACTACTGCCTCACATTAATTCCAATAAACAAATTTCATTTAAAAAGCTTCAGCTGAAGACTTATTTTGTAAAATCAATCAATGCACAATACAATCAGAGAAATACACAATAAAAGTAAATCATATAACCCTCAAATATATAGTAGACATAACTCACCAACATTCCTATCCCAATTACATGCATTTCATCACAAAATAAAACTGAAAAATAGTTCGTGCGCTACAGCATGTGACACAAAGCCACACACTCACCCTTTCTATACTGTGTGCTACGGCATGTGTCACCATGCATCGTGGCATGCCTATCTAAATTTCTGCTGTTATTTTGCCAACAAAAATGACGAACTTTTAATGTGCGCAATTTTCACATATGACATCCAATTAGAGTGATTCAAGCACTCACAAGAAACTTAGCTCATAAACTAACTAATGATATAGGTTTGGACACGACCTAACGGTCTGATAAAAAGTCACTTTTTGTAAAAATTTTGTGCACCTAAGCGTTCAAATCAATCCCTTTCTCTTATTAGATCACACTAGGCCTTAAACTAAGTTCAAAAGGATCTAATACACTTTGACCTTAATTAATCACAATCATACTCATATATCAAAATTTGACCCTTCTACGGCCAATTTTCATAATTCACTAACTTTACATACTTTGCCATTTTTTGGCATAACTTAGCCCACTTAGTTATTTTTCAATACATTCAAACATATTTATATTCACAATATAATCTTAGCCCCCAAATTACTCATCTCATCATCATTTGTCCTTTGGCTTAAGATTCACCAACACAAACAACCATTTCAACACAAACATACTCAATCATAGCCCCTTTAATTCATTTCAACATATATATATATATATATCGGGCTAAATTTCACAAAATCTCAATTCAATTCATGCATGCAATCCTATGGCAACTCATATACACTTATATATACAATCTTAATTCAGTTTATTACACAAACTTAGAGTACACAGCTTTACACTCAAGCCGATCCAGACTCTCTTTCCTTGCCCTGATTACTTCCCGGTCCTGTAAATATGTAAACATGGGGGTGAAATAAAAATCTTAATAACAGACTAACCCATTCCTATTGACTATCACATGCAACAATATCATTAAAACCTAATGAAATAGTATTTATATCACATATCCCATTTCCTACAAAAAAAACACTAATTCTAGAATTAAGCAAATATGAAATAGTAATTGAATCAAAAATTTGTATCGCTAGTTACTCTCCAACAACGGTGCCAATTTATGAGGCCCTAAGTCACATTAGGCTAGCAATGAAAACTAGAACAGTTAAGCACATTCTAGGTCATCTCCTAAGAGAGCAATGCATACAAATTTCTAAGCCAATTACTGACAAGTTAAAAAGGTTGAAGAAATGATTAAACTATGTCTAAAATGTAAACATTAGATGTTTGTAATTTCTAATTTAATGTGATGAGATGAATGTATGAGATGATGAGCTCATGTTAGAATCCCTTATGATAATCCTTGAATTCCATATTTGAAAGCACACATGTAATTTCAATTAGCTTAATGAAGAACACTTTAAAACATTTAAAGTGTTGTGAATCATTAACTCACTGATCATTAAAGAATTTAAGCTAAGTAAATCAAAATTAATAATGTGATTCTGCCTTATTCAAAGCCACATAATTTATACCAAATAAGTGGTAGAGAAATCTCTCAAACTAAATACATATAACCAATATGGATCTAGCTTGAGATATAGTGAAAATCTAAATAAGAACACCAAGAACATATGAACACATTTAAGAACATTCAAATAAATTCATAAATTCTAGAACTAGAACACAATATTAAATCTCAATTCAACATCTACAACAATAATCTTAACATGAATTGGAACCAAAATCATAAGCCAACTAGATTTATAAATTCAAATTTTTAAAAGAAAGAAGAAGAACTTGTGGAATTGAAAATACAAGTGATGAAAACAAATATGAAAATCTTAAATCACAACTTCATCTTCCTTGGAGCTCAATGAAGAATTAGCCACTCATGCTCCTCTTTATCACTTAGCTAAGTTCTTGAGCTTGAGAGGCTTCCATGGATGAGAAGATGAAGAATAGAATCTGGAAAATGCTTAAAGTGTTAGACCAAATCTAGAAGATGAATAATAGGTGCAGGAATGTGATGAATGAAGAGGCAAGATGAAGAAATAGAATCTAGATTTATGATGCAAGGCTGGATGAAAATGGAGAGATGAAGAGATGTGGATTTGGACATGAATATGAATGCTGAAGAAGAGAGAAAAATTTAGAGAAAATTTAAAAGTTTAGTGACTAATGACACTGATAATGAAAAGGAAGGATCAATTATATATGGAAAATGTGAATGATGATAATAGCAAGGCAAAATCTAGATTTGATTTGGCTAGAAATGAGCTGGAAAATAAGCATAATGATATGAGAATGGGATCGGGACCATACTAGTGTAGGACAGAACCTGGAACATGAACAAGAAGTGAAAAAGAAATAAAGAAACATAAAGATGAAGATATGATCGTAGATAAAAGTAAAGATAAACAAAAAGAGAAAGAAAGATAATGAATAAGGAAAAGGAAAACTAGAATACCTGCTTCTAGCAACCTTAGCCTTCGAGACATCACAAGAGTTAATCAGACTCTTGATCACGATAGTATTCACCTCAAGATTCCCACAAGCAACCACAGATCACACAGAGTTTTACCAAACTCAAGATAAAATTCTCATTCATAATGTGTCCTAAAAGAGTACATAAGGAAGCCTATTTATAGGCAAGATAAAAGACTCTAGAATCCTTAACCTTAGATGACTTTCTCCATAGTGGTGTCATCTCCTTAAAAAGGAAGGTTCCTTATTTCTTGGAGATTCAACAATAATAGATGTGAGAATTCAAAAACTTTCCTAATAACTAAAGTCTTGCTTCTTAAGTCCAATCACCTAATTAAACCATAATAATTAAAAGAAATCAGCATTAAAACTGAAAATAAAAAGGAAAACAATTAATTCTTCAAATTTAAACTTGAAAAAAAGGAAACAATTCGAATTCGCATTAAAGGCTTGAAGATGATGGGAATAAGGCCTTCTCTCTCTTCATTTATGATCATAAATAGTGAGCCTTCTCCCTCTTCAAATCTGATAATAAATGCATGCTCCTCTTGTCCATAATACCCCTCAAGCATATTTAACACATGGTGAATTAAATAGGCTAAGGTCTTCATTAATTAGGCTTGCATCTTCATGGATTTAGACCTTGAACAAAATTGAGCCCTCTTTGAGATGGGTTTAGGAAGTTCTCCCCTCTCCCTTAACCTATATCCCTCATTTTCAATTAGCACATAGTGAATTAGGACACTTGGAAGAGACTTGGATGTATAGGCCTTCTTGTAGATTAATGGATTGGGCTTGCAATACTTGGATCATTATAATTGGGCTCTTTTTGCTCTCTTAATATGCCCCTTTTGCATACTTAGGCTTTTAAAATCCTCTTATAATACAATCATTGGGCTCTTTCTCATCTTTGTCTTGGGCTGGCCTCCAACACCTTGTAATGGATCCTTAGACATATGATGATGGTCTTAGACCTTATGAATCTTGTGGCCTTTATAGCGATAGGAATCAATCACGCATCATAGCTCCCTTCAGGCTTCAAGTACATTACCTCAACTCCTTCAACTATAGCCTACATGATCTAGCTCTATCAATTAGGTTGGGTTGACTTAGTTCTCTATTGGCTTAGTAGATTTATATCACATAATTTGGCAGGGAATTCAGGGGAAAATGGTCCCTAAATTGCTGAATATAAGCTAGAAATTATGGCAAAGGAAATGTGACTCTCTTTAGATCTGATTAGTTGCCACATAAGCCCCATTTTAGATTTGATTATGTCACACTTCTCATGCCTCTTCTTTACTTGATGATGTGTCCCTCAATGCTTCCCATGCTCCTTTGATTTTATTTAATTAATTCTCCCTAATTAAGTCTAAAAAATCACACCACATCAACCTTAAATAATTTTTAGAATTGATGCCATTTTGCTTCCTTTCTTCATCTTCTATTTATTTTCTATCTTTTTTAATTCTTCCAAGTAAATTGACTCTGGTCCTTGAATTCAAATTTCCTCCATAAAAATCTAAAAGTAAAATACAAAGATTGAATAAATTCTAAAAAGAGAATTAAAAAGCAAGAGAAGATAAATAATGCCTAAGATATAAAATTAAAGTTTAGAAGTGACAATTCAACACCAAATAGCAAGATTAAGGTTCATATGATCAATAAAGAAAAGATAGCTAAGAATTGAGAATGAAACCCTAATATGGAGAATTTGATGTGAAAACCAAGTATTTTGATATGCAAAATATATGATCAATCAACCGCCCTAGGTTACCAACATTTGCCACAAGCTTAACCGAGGCTACCAACATTTCCGTAGGCCATGCCAACACTTGTCACAAGCATGTATGAGGTTGCAAACACTTGCTATAAGCTTGCCATGAGTTGCTAACTCTTATTCATACCTAGCTAACACTTGCCATGAGCTCACCTTAACACTTGCCATAAGCTGGCGTGAGGTTGCAAATACTTGCCACAAGTTTACCGTGGGCTGCCAATACTTGTTCGTATCATGTGAACACTTGCCACATGCTTACGCTAGGTTGCCAACACTTGCCATAGCTTCTTAAGGCTACTAATGCTTCCTTAGGCCATGTAAACACTTACCACAAGCTTGCATGAGGTTGCAAACACTTTCTATGAGTTTACTATGGGTTTTTAATGCTTGTTCGTACCTTGCTAATACTTGTCACAAGACTGCGCTAGGTTGCCAACACTTGTCACAAGCTTGCCCGATGATAGGTCATATTTGTTATACACTTTTTTTTCTGCATTTAGGACTATGTTTGTTGATAGAAAATCCTGCAATGTGCATTCTTGGTGTTAAATTAGGTTTTTGAGCCCTATAAGAAAGTGTGCATATTAAGGGCATTTTGGTCATTTTGTACTTTATTGGGAATTCAAGGGCAAATTGAAATTTTATGTGTGCATTAGTTTTAAGACCATTTCTATATATTAACTATCTCCATATGCATTAATATCACATTCTTAGTACAATTTTGCCTAAGTGTTCAAATACATGCATTAAGGGTAATTTAATCATAAAATGCACCTTTTTGTTGAATTAGGGTTAAGCTAGAGGTTTATGTCTTTTAAAAAGCTAATATGATTGGTCTAACTAGTTTTCATTGATTTATTCTAGGTTAAGAGTTATTAGGAAAAGACAACATTTTAATGTTGTCTTTGATTTTGGTTCAAATGTGTGCATGTCTACACCATTGTTTTATGAGGCTCTTTCCCTTTAGTTATTTTAATAGCTTGAATAAATTTTCCTATCTTAGTTTAATTAAATCAATATCACAGTATGTTTATTTGACTATTTGATTTAATTGTGATTTAGGAGTGTGACAAATAAAGACATAACTCAAAGTGACACTTTGCATAAAAGAGGCTTTTGTTCAAGACTTGGTTTGGCACATAGGAGAGCTAAGGAGCACGAAATTTCAGACCTGAATGGGATTTTAAAAGGTGTGATTTATCAAGTCTAATGAGAGACATATGAAGTTTTCATGCACATGCACACAAGGGATCAAGTTAACTTGTCAAAGTTCAAGATAATTGCAATGTGTTTAAGAAGCTTGGAAGACAATTTTAAATCTAAATTTGAATGGAATTAGGAGTGAATTCCAAGAAAATTAAGGGAACATAAGAGCTTATTATGTCCATGTACATATGGGATTAGAAAAGCAATATTGAAATTATCACCCAAGTGACTTGCAACCTATACTGCCCTTAACTTCACTTAACTTTATGACTTGTTTGGAGTTTTTTGGCAACTTATTTAATAGGCAGCCATCATAATTTCGTCCAATAATACATTTTAGCTAGGCTTAGGGTTAATTTTTTGACCATTCAAGCATCTTTTTAGATTTCAAACTTCAAGTTCATCAAATCCTCTCACATCTCTCTTTACACTTTTACTCTCTTTTCCCATGTCTCTCAATCTAATCATCCAATTTCATAAAACCACCACCATTCTCTTCCTCTTTTCTTCCTTCCACATAAAATAATTGCTTTCTCAAGGATCAAACCAAGCTATCATAGGGCAAAATCATGGTAAAGAAGACCATAATCTTGGAGCTTCATCTTATTCATCACTTGAAATGCAAGGCTAGATTCTTGAAGGAGCTACTATGTGGGGAAAGAAACTTTGAGTTTATATTATTTTCTAGTTAAATTTAAATTTCTTATCCCTACTTTTCTCTCTCTAGTATTACAAATTTGTATGACTCTTTGATCTTGTAATTTCAAGTGACGATTCATTTGATTGAGAGAAGCTTGTTGCAACTTGAGTTTTGTTATGTCTAGTGTATAATTTTGGCATCTTTGAGTTGTATCATAATCTTAATATATCTTGATGAATTTAACATGTGTTCTTGCTTTTCATAATCTTGCCAACTTGAATGCATGTGAATATCTTCATAAATCATAATCTTGAGCATGTTGATTCCTTCATATGTGCTTGACTTAATTGACTCATATTTGTAACACTTTGGTTAGGCTTAATACTAGTTTTGCTTTAGCTTACTCTATGACCATAATCTTGGATTGGGTTTAGTCAAGGTATTAGCTAAGTCTTATTAATATAACTAAGTCACTAAAAACTAAAGAGAAGAGAGAGGAAACCAAACTAGCTAGGTTATAATCAAATAAGAGTAGGTGACTAATTCCACATAGGAGTTCCTACTTTTAATAGGTTACATACACTCACTTTATTCCCTCTAGAATGAAGTTAATTAGCTTAATTAGTTTTGAGCCTAATTATGTCCAAATCACCTTTAATTTGTAGCATACTTCAAACCTAAATTTTCCAGCTAAGCCTCATCATAGAGATCGACCTAGGTTCACATTAATACTACATTATTATAGCTTAGTATTATTTTGCTAGGGTAGTGACAACCTTAGTCACCCAAGGCTGCCAATGCTTCTAAAGGCCTTGCCAACACTTGCCACAAGCATGTGTAAGGATGCAAACACTTGCCACAAGCTTGTTATGGGTTGTCAATGCTTATTCGTACCTTACCAATACTTTCTATGAGATATCCTTAGGTTGTCAACACTTGTCACAAGCTTACCCTAAGCTGTCAACACTTCTATAGGCCTTGCTAACACTTGCTACAAGCATGCATGAGGTTGTAAACACTTGCCATGAGCTTGCTATGGGTTGCTAATACTTGTTCGTACCTTGACAATACTTGCCACAAGCCTGCCCAAGGTTGCCAACACTTTTTAGAAGCTTAACTGAGGCTGCCAATACTTCCTTAGGCCTTGCCAACACTTGCCACAAGCTTGTATGAGGTTGTAAACACTTTCCACATGCTTGCCATGGGTTACCGAATCTTGTTTGTACCTTGCCAATACTTGCCATGAGATTACCCTACGTTGCCAACACTTGCAACAAGCTTGCTCGAGGCTACCAACTCTTCCATGAGCCTTGCCAATACTTACCAAAAGCATGCATGAGGTTGCAAACACTTACCACAAGTTTTCTATAGGTTGTCAATACTTGTTTGTACCTTACCAATACTTGCCACAAGCTTGATCAAGGCTACCAACGCTTTCATAGGCCATGCTAACACTTTCCACAAGCATGCATAAGGGTTCAAACACTTTCCCCAAGCTTGTTATAGGTTATCAGTACTTGTTTGTACCTTGCCAACACTTACTATGAGCTTGCCCTAGGTTGCCAATACTTATGATAAGCTTGCTCGAGGCTACCAATACCTTCAAGGGCCTTGTTAATACTTTCTATAAGCTTGCATGAGGTTGTAAACACTTGCCACAAGCTTGTCATAGGTTGCCAATGCTTGTTCGTACCTTGAAAACACTTGCCACATACCTGTGCTAGGTTGCCAACACTTGCCATAAGCTTCCCAAGGCTGCCAATACTTTCCTGGGCCTTGTCAACACTTACCACAAGCTTGCGTGAGGTTGTAAACACCTGGCAGGAGCTTGCCATAGGTTGCTAGCACTTTATTTTACCTTGCCAAGCTTGCCACGAGCCCACCGTAGGTTACTAATACTTGCCACAAGCTTACTTAGGGTTACTAACAATTCCATGAGCCTTACCAATACTTGCCAGAAGCATGCATAAGGTTGGAAACACTTGCCATAGGTTACCTATGCTTGTTTGTACCTTACTAACACTTGCCAAAAGCCTGCCTTAGGTTGCCAACACTTGCCACAAGCTTGTCCGACACTTCCAACACTTCCATGGGCCTTGCCAACATATGTGACAAGCTTGCATGACTTTACAAACACTTGCTATAAGCTTGCCATGTAGTTCAAGCACTTCATCATACCTCACCATCTTTGTCTTGTATTTCTAATATGTTGTAGGTTAATAGTTGCCTAAAATCTCTGAATATGCTTGTGCATGATGAGGAGCTTTTAATTACTAACAACCTTAGCTATTCTCTTCCAATTTGTACTATTTAACTTTCGTAGGGATTTGATTATGTGATCATTAAAGAAGTTTCAAATGAAAGTAAAAGGACAATTTTGGACTACTCTTTGCCACCTTTGTGTTCAATTAAGGCAAAATATAAATATGGAAGTTATTCCACTAGAAAGCATAGAAGAAAGATCTTTGACCAAGGAAATTATACTTGGCCATACAATCCTAAGCTAAGGCATCAAAAGAAGATAAAATTGCATCCCAGAGGTGATGGTCCTTTTCATGATATATCTAGCTTGAACAACTATCTACACAAGTGCTTTCAAGGTAAGTATGATGTAACGGTTATTCATAGTATTACTAATTTTTCTTTTTGTCGTTATAGACTCACAAGAGTCGATGATGACTCTTTTTCAAGAGGGGGAGTATGATGCAAATCTAGTAGGATAATGGAGAACTGCAAATAATCCAATCCAATTAATAGAGCTAGATTATGAAGAGCATGGCTGAAGGAGTAGAGGTGAAGTACTTGGAGTTTGAAGGGAGCTAAGATGTGTGATTGAGTCCTGTCTCATGAAGACCACATGATTCATAAGGTTTAAGATGATCATCATCTGTCCAAGGATCCATTATAAGTTGCTAGAGGCCTAGAGACAATAGCCCAAGATAAGGATGTGAAAGAGCCTAATGATTGTATTAGAAGAGAAGTCAAGAGCCCATGTATGCAAGAGAGGCATTTTAAGAAAGAAAAATGACCTAATTGGGAAGATCCAAGTATTGCAAGCCTAGTCTATTGATTTACAAGAAGGCCATGCATCCAAGCCTCTTCTAAGTGTCCTAATCCATCATATGCTAATTGGAAACAAGGGATATGGGTTAAGGGAGAGAGGAGTACGTCCCAAACCCATATTAAAGAGGGCCTAATCTTGTTCAAAGTCTAAATCTATAAAGATGCAAGCCTAATTAATAAAAGACCCAAGCCTATTTAATTCACCATGTGTTAAATATGTGCTTGAAGGGTATTATGGACGAGAGGAGCACACATTTATGATCAATTTGAAGAGGGATAATGAACCATTTATGATCATAAATAAAGAGAGAGAAGGTGTGATCTCCATCTTTAAGCCTTTAATGTGAAGTTGAATCATTTCCTACTTTAGCAAGTTTAAATTTCAAGACTTAATTATTTTCCTTTTTAATTAATTAATGCTGATTCCTTTTCATTATTATGGCTTTTATTAAGTGATCTGACTTAGGGAGCAAGACTTTAGTTATTAGGAAATTTTTTGAATTCTCTCATCTATCCATTATTACTAAATTTTCAAGAAATAAGGAATCTTCCTATTTGTTCAAAAGGAGCCACCACTTTTAAAGGGAGTCATCTAGAGTTAAGGTTTCTATAGTCTTCTATTCTTTTACTTATAAATAGGCCCCCCTATGTACTCTTTTAGACAAGATGTTATGAATGAGAATTTTCTCTTGAGTTTGATAAATATCTCTATGCAAGCTATGCTTGTTTGTGGGAATCCTGAGGTGAATGTTGGCGTGATTAAGAGTTTGATCAACTCTTGTGGTATCTCAAAGGCTAAGGTTGCTAGAAGTAGGTGTTCTAGTTGTCCTTTTCCTTGATTGAAGGCATCTATTCTTATCCACTAAGAACTCCTTTTATTCCCTTTAATTACTTTAGTTGTTCACAAATCAAACAAGTGGAGCACTTTTTTAGATTTGCTTACTAACACAATTCACACATGTCATATACTATACTTTGCTTGTTTTTATATTTGTGAATATCTTTTTGAGGTTCAAGTGTGGGGAGGAGATATAACCTAATTTAATAGGTTAAAAAAAGAAAAAAAATTAAAGAAAAATCTTTGTCTTTGATTAGGCTTTTGTTTTCAATTTTTCACTTGTTATTTCCTTTTATGCATTGTTTATTTACTGTTTTGTTTTGTTTTTTGAAAATATCACTTGTTCTTTGATCAATCACATGTTTTACATATCAAAATACTTAGTTTTGACATCAAGTTTTGTATATCAGAGTTTTATTTCTTGTTTTGAGTTATATTTTTTATATTGATCATGTGAACCCTAATCTTGTTATTTGATGTTGATTTGTCACTTACAAATCATAATTTGATATCTTGGGCATTATTTCTCTTCTCTTCCTTTTTAATTCTCTTTTTAGAATTTATTTAATCTTTTTGTTTTTATTTTCAGATTTTTTAATGGAAATTTTAGAATCAAGGATCAAAGACTAGTAATAATCAAGGATCAACATACTTAGGGGAATTCAAGAGGTGGCAAATAAATAAAGATAAAGAATTTAGGGGCTGTTGGGCACCAATTCTAGAAATTATTTAGGGAGATTAATTAAATAAAAGACAAGGAGCATGGGAAGCATTGATGACACATCATCAAGGTAAGGGATCAGCATTGTGTATGACATCAAGATTTGAGCCAAATGAAGTCACATTTCTAATACCTTCATCACTTGTCCCATGCCTCAAATTCTAGCTCATTATTAGTGCCATCTTCAGCCTAATTACCAACAAATTTATCCATTTTCTAGCTAAAAAAATCCTAAGTCATATCAAACTTTTCAAAAGAAACTAGAATATAGTTGAGTACATCCTAGGTCATTGAAATCCCAAGAGAGCAAGCTTAAATAATCAATTTCAATTCATAAACCATTCATAACTTAGAGTTACTATTGGTTTGACAAAAATCAAGAAGAAAAATATTTTTGATTTTCTAAATTTCAAGTGAAAATGACTAAAAGTAAAATTGACTCAAACAAGCAAATGGATAAATTCTCCAAGTTTTAATCCATTCCACAATCATAAGCTCCTTAATTTCATGAGCTTGGTACCTATGTGACTCAATTGACAAAATAAAAGCCTAATGACTACTAGGACTAGGTAAATGTGGCTTAGATCAAGACACATAACCCCTGAACAATTGCCAAACTTTGATAAAACTAATCACGTTGAATTTTTGCCTTGCTAAAACCTTGCTCTAACACTTAGAACAATTAAATTTAGATAATCAACTTCTCATTAAGAATCAAGAGGAATTTGAATTCAACAAGTAATAACCATGAAGCATAAACTCAAATACTAGAGGTGTACAAATTCAATGAAAATGTAAGCCAAAGCAACTTGATCCTTAACAAGATAAATGACATCAAATTAATTCAATCAACGTAACTAGAATCAATGAACTAACTTCAAATCATAACAAAAAACTAGAATCAAATTTGAGCAACAACAAAACTAAATCAAGAGAATATGAAACTCAAGTGGAATTTCATCATCTTGGAGAATCCTTGAAGATTTAGCCTCTCATTTCACTGTTCATAACTACTAACTAAAGGAGAGGTCCATAAGAAACTACCATTAACGAGCTGAAATCCATGTGATTGGATGAATTTGGATTGAGAGGAAAATATGTGCGAAGAGCTGAGAGCTAAAGATCGTCCGTGTGATGTGACTAAAGATGACTAGTGATTCTGTGAGATGATTGAGCTCTAACTGAGAGGAGAGATGGAGCTGAGCGATGCATCTTGGCTGAAGGAAAATAAACGATAGCCTACGTCTAATGAGCTAAACTTTGAACCTTAGAGGAAAATGAGAGGAGATGAGTGATTGTGTCTCTTGGTTACCAAACTCAACTTGTAACATCCCAAAAATTTTAAGGATATGTGGTTTTCAAGGATAGGGTGTGTATTCCCAACAATGAGTCTATTCAGAAGAAATTGTTAGATAAGGCACATCGTAGTAGCTATACCCTTCATCCCGGTGATACTAAGATGTATCATGACATGCAGTGTCATTGGTGGTGGCCAAGTATGAAAAAGGATGTCACAAAGTATGTTAGTAAGTGTTTGACTTGTCAAAAGGTCAAGATAGAACACCAAAAGCCATCAGGGTTGTTATAGCCTTTGGAGATTCCTAAATGAAAATGGGACAATATTTCAATGGATTTTATATCTAGTTTGCCGAGAACCCAAGCTAGTTTTGACTCTGTCTGGGTAATTGTAGACCATTTGACTAAGTCAGCACATTTCTTACTGGTCAAGACCACCTATACGGTTGATAGGTATGTTGAGATCTACATTAAGGAAATTGTGTGACTACATGGGTACCGAGGGATATTGTTTTAGACCGTGATCCTCGGTTTACATTGAATTTATGGCAAGCTATGAAAAGGGCTATGGGCACGGATCTGAAGTTCAGTACATCTTATCATCCACAAATGGATAGACAAATTGAGCGGATGATCCAGACATTAGAGGATATATTGAGGTCGTGTGCCCTAGAGCTTCAGGGAAGTTAGGATAAGCATTTACCTCTGGTAGAGTTTACTTATAATAATAGTTATCATGCCAGTATTTAGATGGCTCCTTATGAAGCATTGTATGGAAGACGGTGCAGATCACCTCTCTGTTGGTATGAGTTGAGTGAGAGGACAATGATGGGACTGGATATGGTAGATGAGACCATAAAAAAAATCAAATTGATCCAATAAAAGCTTCTTACGGCGCAGAGTAGATAGAAAAGTTATGCAAATAATCGTCGTAAGGACCTGTCTTTTGAGGTTGGGGATCATGTGTTTCTCAAGGTTTCCCCATTGACGAGCATTGGACGCTCAATTCGAGCTAAGAAATTATCTCCTCGATATATGGGTCCTTTTGAGGTTTTCAAGAAAGTTGGATCGGCGGCTTATCAGTTGGCATTGCCGCCTCAGTTAGCGGGTCTACACAACGTGTTTCATGTGTCACAGCTGAAGAAGTACCAGCCAGACCCGTCGCATGTGATAGAACCTGGGGAGGTTGAAATTCAGGAGAATTTAACCTACCAAACTGAACCAATCGTATTGTGGATGCTAAGGATAAGCAGCTCAGAAATAAGACAATTCGGTTGGTAAAAGTGATTTGGAAAGGGACAGCTCCGGGAGATACAACTTGGGAGACTGAGGATCAAATGAGGAAGGAATATCCACAATTGTTTCCCTAGGTATGTTGCTTTCTTTGATTCATGAATTAGCTTGGATTTTGGGGACAAAATCCTTTTTCAAGGAGGGGAGAATGTAACATTCTAAAAATTTCAAGACTCAGATTTATTTTAAAAATAAAATAAAATATCTATAATTAAATTAAAATTTAGAATAATTTGATAGAGATCCAGAGTTTGAATTTTACTAAGCAAAAGTGGGGTTTTATTTTATTTTTAACTATGGGAAAAATTACCAAAGTTAACCGGCTTTTGTGCTATAATAAAAAATGTTGGGCCCTTTCTTATAATTTTTCCCAAGTATTATATCAGCATTTTAAAGAGCCAAATGAACGCAGAAATGAAATTGAACAAAGAAAGAAATGAACGCATGAGAGAGAGAGAGAGAGAGGAAGAAGAGAGGAGAAAGAGAGAGAGTTAGGCTCGAATCTAGAAGGCTTTGCGGCCATTGTGAGCTCGGCTACGCGATAGTTAAACTCCTTACTTCAATCCTCTTCCCTCCCTCTTTGTTTTCTTCAATTTTTGGAAGAGAAAATTTTTGGATTTTGATCCCAAAGGCTTTATTCTTTTAAGCTTTTGTTTCTTTGGATCTTAGGGAGGATGTTTTGAGTTTCTATATACTGATCTAATGTTTTGAGAGGATAATTGGATGAAAAGAGGTGTTTTAGGCACAAGTTAAACCCTGAGAGATTGGGTTTTGCTCTTCAATAGTTTAAACCTATTAATTTAGTTACAATTTTGCTATTTGAGCCTAATAAGATTTAAATTAAGGTTTAGTTTTCATTATAAGGGTTCATTGTGAAAGTTGGTAATACTAAGTGAAAGTTTTTAATTGATTAAAAATTATATGAATTGAAAATTGGCCTAGTAGTGGCTAATAAATGATTTTGGTGGTTAAGTGGTAATGTGAGAATAGTTGGTTTAATATATGGACCATTGGGATGGATTATGGCTCATTGACCCAAGTTGTGTGGTATGAGTTATAGTCTTCTTTTATGCTATTTGCCATGAAAAGTGATGTGGATCACTTCTATGTTATAGGGAATTGTTGGTAGAACTTATTGAGAAGTAAGGAACAAGTTGAGTCCTATTTTGTATAAAAGGAACCCTTTTGATACCAAAAGGTTGAGGTAATAGGGGAATTTATATTTCTTATTACTTTGTTTTAGCTATTTTTTGAATAAATATTACTAGCTATCTTGCATTACATGTTTTAAAAGATTAAATATGCTTTATAAGGGGTTATGGGGTACTACTTTGATTATAGTGCAATTATGCTTTCTAATTGTTTAACAACAATGTTTTTATGAAAACGAGATTTGTTTACATGTTTTGTAATCATAAGGAATAGAAGTTGCACATAAGGAAGTGTAACCAAATAAGGTACCTTAGATAGGCTAAGGAACTGTTTAAGAGAGATTTATAAATGTTATACTACCTTAGAGTATTGAAGTGGTCAATACTCGCGAAAGATAGACACGAATGAAGGCATGATCTCGGTGGGAGTTCACTAATGAGAAGCTGTGGACTTTTGATATTCTATGGTACACTGCCAGTACTCAATGTTGCCTTACGTATTGTGGGCTCAGTGCACTAAAGTGGTTAGTGTATTGAGTATTCGACACCTCTCAGTGGGAGAGGGAATCTGACATATGAAGTGTGAGGTTGAGTTCCTAGGCCAAGGTAGCCCTTACATGGAGAGTAAGTCAGGCTGGCTCTAGAAGAAAGTTAGCTTTGACTGCTTAGGATTCGCGTCGAAAGGGCATAGGCAGTTCAGTAGATTAGATCATGCCTTAGATTATGTTTTGTGCCTGTGGAGGTAGAAGTAGGTATGAGGTTTACTTGCGAGTTAAAGAGTGCCAGGGAGCATTCTGTTGGTCATGAAAGGCCATACCGGCCTATGTCATGCATTCATGTATTTTAAATGGCTAAATTATATATTATGTTGAATTTATTATTCGTTTATTCAATTATGGCTTACTTTATAATAATCAATGTAGATTTCCCTGTTATTAAGACTGTGGTTATCTCACCCCTTTCTTTATAATATTTACAGGTCCAGGCGAAGGATCCATAGGTGGACGGGAAAAAGAGCCAAGTTAGGGGTTTGCTTGTCGATTGTAAGGATCTACAACCCCTTTCTTTTGAGCATGTATATTGTAATGTATTTAGGTTAGGGTGCCAATAGGATGTGATTATGTATATGTGTGTGAATATGTGTGGATTGTATGGCTTCTGTGTGAATTTTTGTTTTGTAGACTTGTGGCTAGGAAACTTGGCTATGGTGAGTGGTTTTGATGGATTTATTTAGTAGACCAAGTTTTCACTATAAGCAAATATTTATTTTGGTATATATGTAATTCCACAAACAAATGCAAAGTGGTTGTATTGCAAATTGTGTGTTATGGGCAAACATACACTTGGATAGAGAGAGTGGGTGCGTGGGCCTCACAGAGATCTCTGAGCCAAGTGAAAATATTTAGCGTGTGTATTCATATGTGTATATGATATTTGGAATAGTTTTTAGCTATTCTTGTGTGATTTGTGCATTTTAAGGGTTTAGGGTCCATTTTGGGAAATGGCATCCGGGTGGTCAAATTTTGGTATAAAGGGTTTTTCTACCACTTAAATGTTCTATCAGGTGTTTTTAGTCCTATTTGACATGTCGAAAGTGTTCCTACAAGTTTGTAGCCATTAGGATGAGATCTGGACAATTTTAAAAAATAGTTTTTATCAAAAAAACTGCACTTTTGCATCCGGGTGTCCAAATCTTAATCCGACCATTTGATTTCTCTAAAATTTAGGTCACAAGTAAAACCTTTTATAATCTTTCGTCTGGGCTTTCGAATCATGTCGATCGGATATCAGACGGAGAAATAGTGCACTCCGGAATTTGGTCCGGAGGAGCTGTCATGATAGCACTTTTGCTGTCATGATAGCAACATTGATAATGTTGCAACATGCACGAAATTCAATCCGTCCATTGGATCTTTTTAAAATTTGTATGCTAATAGTACTATTTAAAAGTGACATGTGAGCTTTAGAATTGCTCCGATCGGAGGCCGGATGATGAAATGGTACACCCCAGAAGTTAGTTCGAAGGTGCTGTCATTTAGCTATCATAACAGCAAAAATGACCAAACTTTTAACATGTCTAATTTTTAATCCGACTATTGAATCTTTTTGAAATTTTGTACGCTTATAGTACCTTTTGAATGTGACATGTGAGCTTAAAAATTACTTTAATTGGAGCCCAGACAGTGAATCGGTGCCTCTCAGAAGTTTGCCCGAGAGGGCTGTCATGACAGCAAAATAAATGCTGTCATGACATCAATTAACTGCCCCTGTTTGCTTTATTTGCTTCTATGCACTACATATTAATCCTTTATACTTTTCTAAGAGGTTTTATACATGTATTTTGCTATTATGTAAATTGTTATTGATTTAAATGATTTGTTTCCTAAGTTGGTTTTAGGATTAACTCCTTAACCACACTTAGTTTATTTGAATTGTGTGATTTTTGGATAACACTCAAGGCAAGTGTTACCCAGCCTAAGCGAGAAGCTGTGTGATGGCTCTATGCAATTGAATTGGGGGCCAAAAGAGGTGTGTATGTTGGCAAGAATGACTGGCTAAATTTGTGAAGTTTCTTATGTGTGCGTGGTTCCAAAATCAGAGCTCTCACGTTTGCGTTTTGTTTCTTTCTCTCTTTTTTGTCCTTTCTCATTCATTCTAGTTCTGCATTTTCTCCCTTTTGAAAAGTCAAAATTGATTTAAAAAGGTGAAATGAGAAAATTATCATATTTGGCCCACAAATTTCTTAAAACACAAAACAAACAAAACTTAATCAATTTTATTTAATTGAACTAACTAAATTCTTAGAAATGAAAATAAAAATTTCCCAAGTACTGAAATGTGCTAAGGAATTAAAATTTCATATTAAAAAAATTAATTCCAATAAAATATGTAAAATGACCAAAATGTCCCTAATGCCAAAACTCAATGCAAATAAGCTGATGATCAAATCCAATGTTAAAATCATGCATATAAGGGTTTAAACTAATAAAATATAGTCACAAATGTAAAAGAAATGTGTGTAAATATGTGATTTATCACCAACTCATTCCAAATTTAGACTTCATTATTATTATCACTACTCACATTTTCCACACATACTTAAGCTTTTGATTTTCATTTTCAACCTCATAATTTAGAATTCACTCTCTCTCTTTAGCTTATATTCTCCAAATTCTCTCTTCTTCTTTAGCCACTTTCATCCTCTTCATCTCTTTCATCTCTATATTTCTATTTTCTTCTTTGTAACTTTCGAGAACCTATAAGTTCAAAGCTCTATCATTTAGCTCTAAACCAGTCACAAAGGTCTAATTTAACTCCCGAGAACCTTTTCATTACTATTGGGTAATAATTAAACCCCTTAAATTTTGCTGACTTAATTTCTCTATAACTGATATTTAGAGAAATATAGATAGAATAGAAGGTAACAGTTATACATAGCTTACCCTGATAAGTTATTGATTAGAAGTGCCTTCCACTGCTCTGAAATCTCTTGCCGTAATAGATCCTTCACTCTTGTCCACTCCCTCTAGTGTGTTTTTGATTTCTCCCTTCTGAAATTCATGAAGTTTCATGACTTATGGGGTCATTTTTTGGTCTATGCACTGTGGCATAGGCAACATCTACCGCAGCACTTAACATATGAGAAAAATTCTCACCCCGCACACATGCTTTGACCCAAAACATGATCCTTCCATATGTACCTGCTCACTCAACATCCTAAAGATATAATCCATCAATCTATCATCCAAATCTCTAATCACTGACTAATTACCATTTTACCCTTGACTAACAGCTAATCATAGGATTAAGAAGCTTAGGATGTTACAGACCTCCTTCTCCAATGCTTATGCTTCATCTATAACATCAACACAACAATCTTTCTCTACAAAATGAGTAAGATGAAATGAAGCATCAAAAGAAAATATGGCATAATCAATACTATGATTAATAAATGAACATGGAGCATCACTACAACCTAATGAACTAGAGCCACTAGAATGCTATGCACTCTTAAGGCCACATACACAAGGAGAATTAAACTCAAACAAAGACATGAACTCATCCAAGGAAAATGTGAAAGTAGACAAGTTTATAGAATTATCAACTAATGTGGCACCTAATGCAATATGATCTTCATCTAAGGGTGTTTCAACAATCACAATACCATGTTATTCTTCATTCTTTAGAACTTTAACACTTGATACAACACAAGAAGACTCTCCTCCAAAGATGGAGAAGGATTAGTCACATCTAAACACAATATATAAAAAAGTCTAGAATTATTCAAACTATCAACAATCAAGTAATGTGGTGTCATGTCATATGGAAAAGATGTTTTCTTTTCTTTTTTTCTTTTTTGTTTTTTTATAATTTTTTTCTTTTTTTAAATAAAAAATTTTTCTTGTACATTTGTACATGGTTGAGCATTTGCATCCTAATCATCATGATATTCTTATTAAGAAGAATATTAGAGAGTGATAGGGATTTAGTTGCTTATCCTCAAAATTAAACTAAAGCTAACCCTAATGCAATATAGGGCCAACCCTAGGTCATCTCCCAAGGAATGGTCTTAGTCTAAATTAAAGTTATTTAGTAGAATAAATCACCCAAATTTGAAGGAGTTTAGTTACCTAACTAATTATCTAGTGAATTAAACTAGCAAACTAAACCTAATTATGAATGGAATGGACTTCCCTTTTAATGTAGAAACCCTAAGGTGTTACTAATAGAAGAATCCTAGCTTCTAATTAATTATGGCAGTTCATTCAACTTCTCTTCCTTAGCTAAAAAATGTATTTACTTTAGGCAACTATCTCAAGCAACCTAACTTATTCAATTTCCTAAGTGCTATTACAAGTCCTCTAGTTAACCTTACTAGCTTAGCTCTAAAATTAATCAAGTGTTTAGCTAAAATTCATTTCTAAATGCCGCTGCCCAAAGCTGTACCTAAATTCAAAACTATAAAAACTAAATCAACTCATCAAGAATTCACCACAAATTACATGCTAGGGTAATACAAGACATTCACCAAATGAAATCACATATTATAATGCAAAATCACTAAGTGGAAGAAATTTCTAGCAACAAAAGGAAGTGAAATTCAAGTCAACAATCTTGTTTCAACACTAATAATTACAACCAACCATGAAACTAAAGTCAAATTGAACTATAATTAACCATAGTCATAGTATTCTAGTGAAACTGAAACAAGATGAAGAAATAATTGAACTTAGTCAAATGAAAACTTCAAAACTCCTCTTCCATCAATTCCTTCCTAGGATTCCATGGAGAATTAGCTAGACAATATCAAAACCATATTACTCCTCTAAGAACTAGATATAGCCAAGTAGAGCTCTATGAAAATGGTGGAATTAAGCTTTAAATATCCTTGCAAGTGGTAGGGATAGGTTCATCTAAGTAAGAGGAATGGAATGGTGGTGATTTTGTAGAGGTTTGATGGCTGAATGTGGAGTTATGGGTGCTAGAAAAATGAAAAAAGTAGAGAGAAGGTGGAGAAAATGAAGAACAAGATGGACTAGAGAGAGAAATTTTGGAAGATGAGTGAATGAGTAAATGAATCCCATTGTGGGAGCTGAATGGCATGCTTATTCTATTTTGGCACAGCTAAAACTTAATTAAAAAAAGGAAAAGAAATTAAAATGAAAATGGGAGCCTTGTCACACTTGCAAGGTGGCAACCACCTATTAGTTTGTATATGATTCCAATGTGTGTATAATTTTCCATGTGTCATCCACATCATTTAAGATGATTTAATATCCCAAAAATAGCATAAATCACATGCAAATGCTCAGCCATTGACCTTAAGGAGTGTTGATTTCAATTGCCTAATTGATGCACAAGTCACATGCCACCTATGTCACATAAATCACATGATTCAATTAAATGGCATGTGATATAATAAAATCTAATTAATGTCTAGAATTAAATTCATAATTAGAAGGGAGAATTTATTAAATTAACCAAGTTTTAGGCTACATAAAATTATATAAAAATTTACACACAAAGGCAAATCGTAAACTATGTCAAACTAAGATACTTAAAGTATTGACTTTTTTATTTAATTACTCTCAAACTAAAATAAATTTTAAAAATCTAATTTCACCACTCATCAATTGGACATAAAATGCACTTTTTTTAATTTTTCTTGTACATTTTCTCAAAAGTTCATTTTTTAGACCAAAATACCCCTAATGCACTGAACCTAGAAATTTCGGCAAAATTTCAAATCTAATGCAACGTGTGCACTTAAAGGTGATAAATCATTAATAAAAGGGTCCTAATTAACAAATAAAAGTGGGTAACAAATGTGTTCCATCAGAAAGATGGTTGCACCCACAGATGTAATGCCTTTAATGACATTACCATACAATCCTCCATGCCAAGTATTAATCAAAATAATTAACTTTTAAAAAAATCTTTAGGATCCCAATTAAAACATTTAAGCAATTATTTAATAATATATATGCAAGTAGTAAAATATTAAATAGCGGAAGTATTGTGCGATAGTACCTTAAGATCATCTAGAAAACATATGCAATTCAATCAAACTAAATCAAAATAAAGGCCATGCACGTGTGGCTCGTGCCACATGCCGTGCACCATGACATGTCCTTCATTGACACATATACCATGGTGCATATATCAGAATTTGCAATTTTAGATTCTGATACAAACTTTGAAATTGCACCGCTTTCACATCTGACATCCGATTGGAGTAATTCAAGTGCCCACATAAAAGCTTATTTCAAAATCTAACTAATGACACTAGTTTCATTTTAATCCAATATTCCATTTGAAAATTGAATACCCTAGTGCATTTTGGCCATTTTAAGTCAAAATTCGTCACTTGAGCACTACTAATTGAAATCATAAGCTATTGGCCACTTTTAGAGCCTTGACCATGTCTAAATGGACAAATAACATCTAGTTGACCAATGTCACACATAATATAACACCCATACATACAATTGGCTTGTAAATTTCTAATAACACACAACTTGAGCAAAATCTCATTCATACCCTAGGCCAAATTTCACGTACACATTAATTATTTATCATATTCTCACATATATATATACACAAGTTTAGTAGGCTAGAACTCAAAATCACACGCACACATATATACACATTCACAAGTTATGCATAAGTATTGTCTTATATGGCAACTTATATACATAACCATTACTGTTTACTTAAATTTATTACACCATCTTATAAAAGGCTTCGTAGAGGATTCTCTATCCCTAGCCTAAATCCTTTCCCTTCACACTACTAGTACCAAAACTAAAAAATGTAAATAACCATAAATGAGATTAAAATCTCAGTACCCAATATAGCTCATTGAATGACTATTAGCACAAATAACCATACCAACGTAACAAAATCAAACTATTAGCCCATATATATACGTATTGAAAGTAAACATAAAAGTTATTCAAAGTTATTCTCTTTTCATAATGTTTCCACAACCACCATACTAGCATGATCATCTAGCTTCCTAACCTCCAAACTCCCCGACATGAAACCATAGGCTCTAATAGATCAATCACATATTGACCTGAACATACTTTTGGGGGTAGATACACCCGACTAAAGGTAACCTATCTAAAATATGGACTATGGTTTCCCTCATTTCATATACCTATGATAGAGGCGTCGTTGACTCCTAATCACACCCTAACAGGTACTCAGGAGTTGCTAGATTACTCGGATGTCCTATGGTAACAGTCCCATAATTTGCTGTATTGGATTACCCATTACACTAGCCCATAATATGCTGCATCAGATGTCCCATGGTGCTAGCATGACTGTAATGTCTACCTTGACATTATCAAAATTTACTATACAATCATAACAAATAATCATAATTAGGAGTATGAATTGCTCCTAAACTCACATTAAATATAAAAAGGGCAAGGCTAATAATCATAAGAAATAATTTGAAATATTTAGGATCTAATAAAAACTTTTCAGAAAAGTAGTTTAAGCTCAAACTTAATGATTTATGAAGATATAGGAAGCATGGAAAAGTTTTGTGAAGCAAACACTTAAAAATAGAGTCAAAAATGTTATTTTTTAATATTCTAGTACATGTGTCGTGGCTTGTAGTCCATGAGCCACGACATGTAGTATAGAGAGGCCAATTCAACTGCTATACCATACATTGCAGATTGCGTGCAATGCACCACGGTGCACCTGTCCTTGTCATGATAGCAAAATGCTATCATAATAGCTTTTCAAGATGAATTTTGAACGTGTACCATTTTTGCATCCATTGTTCGATTTGAGTAATTTAAGCGCCCATGTGAAACTTATGTACAAGTTTCATTACGATCCAACGCCTTATGGGAATTTTAGATACTCGGGTGCAAAAGTCAGTTTTTAAAATGATTTTTAAGTATCCAAGCAAAACTCATACCATTAACTTATTTTGAGGCTTGAACCAAGTCCAATGGATAAAAATAAACTTGATTAAGCATTAAACACACAAAAACATACCAAACACAAAATTGGCCACTTAATGCCAATTTCACCAAAGATGGCCAAAAATAAAAAATCACAATCATACACTATTTGGCCTCTACTGCCTCATAATACACCACATATACATTATCACCACATATATACAACATTCCTTCCACTGATTAGTATTTTAGCTCATCACTATAAAAATCACCATATGTTCACATCATATACAACATTAGGCTAAAATACAAAATATCATAGTGTAATACAAGTACAACCAATCAAAATGACATACATTCCTAGTTGGCAACTCATGTTTTCATCCATGTATGTTTCCGTACATAATTCAAAATAAAATCAAACATTACAATTGTAATGTAGCAAGTTTGCTAACCCTTGCCTAATTCCTTCCTTTGCTCAAACTCAGCGGCACAACCTGTAAAATGATAACCATGGGGTGAGATAAAAATCTCAATAACTAAGATAATCTATAATATCGATTAATATGTCAAGTTATAAACAAGCTTTAAAACATGCATAACAAACACACCATATACGATTCACCATAATAAAATGCATGACCACTAATCATCTAGTCCTCCAATACTCTTTGCCAAATCGATAGGCTATTTCGTAAAACCAAACCACATGTTTGGTCTCCAAACTCACCATCCAAGGTAGGACTACTAGGCCAAGGTATCCTAAATTACTTCTGGACTATAAGTTCCCCCTATTATAAGTAATTTGGTGTCGTTAATCTAACATGATATCCTACAGATGCTATGGAGTATAGTCTCTAACTCCGTACTCTTCTGGGCACTAAGGAGAGTAATTCTCCAACACCACACCCTTTTTCAAGCACTAAGAAGAAATATGAGCTGCACCTAGCACCCTAAGGTGCCAGTAGCACCATATGGACTTAATTTCCACTAACTTCACTAAGGTGACCTCCTCCTACTATCCAACATGCCATATTTCACTACATATCTCTACTTAACCGTGCATAAACTACTTTCTAAGCAAATATAACAAATTTTATCACTTACTTCAAAGACATAAAATTTCACAAATCAATACTTCACATATTTTCTAAAATAGTTAACTTTTACAAAATTTATACATATATACATAACAAATCATAAAAGAACAACTTGAGAATAACTTATACAAGGTAAATAAATAATACAAATTATCTAGTTACCTTAACTCTTTTGTTATTAAAAAGGTTATCCATGATACTAAATCTCCTCTTATGTCAAATCAAGTTTTTCCTCACCACAATCTACAACGACAAGTACTATATGTTAATTTTCAATTAACACAAGCACTATTAGCTATCAATCTCATCCCAATTCTCCACTTCTCACTCATATTCTTAATAAAGAGGCCTGTTAAGATTACAATTTTTCACACCATCCCCTCAAGCCTCCATCTAACTTTATCACAATATAACACTTGACATCTCAACTTTTCACACCTCAAAACCCCAAAATCAAGCTAGGGCTTGATCTAATTTATACTAAACAGTAAATACGATTCATATTACAACTTATCCAAGGTTAAGAAACTTAAATCAAACCTTTAAATTCTCTCAAAATTTTTCAAACATAGAGATACATCTTAATCCATTAAGAGAAAATTCACCCACTTCCCAAATCCAATGAAAAAGAGATGTAGAGGTAGAAGAGAAATGTGGAAAATTTACTTAAGAGTTTGAAGGCCCAATTTAGCTTTAAAATCCCCCCAAATTAAAGCCCTAGCAGTACTCAAAACCTTCCCTTTCATGTCCAAGATTTTTTCCCCACAAAACTGCCTTTTCCTAATGATTTTTCCCCTACAAAAAGTCATTTTTCCTCCCCCTAATGCCACCCGATTTGATCCAACTTTTATCCTAACTTAATTTAGAGTCAAATATGACTCAAAAAGCTAATTAGCAACCCAAAAATATAATTGAATTAATTGATTATTTTCTTAACTAATTTATCCCTTAATTAATAATTTATTCCAGATTTACAACTTTTGGATATTACACTGACCATATTATTTTATTCACTCACATCTCCACACACACACATCTACACATGCCTTGGGTGAACTCCACCCTTTATGATAATTCTTTTCACCCATATTTCACCACTTTTTCATGTTTCATAACACACTTACACACAGATATATATATATATATATATATCAATCAAAACTAATAACCCATCAACTTCATTCCACAAATCAACTTTTCATTCTAAAACTGTTTACAATGTCAAATCATGTATAACACTCATAAAACAACAATTCACAATTTTATATTTACTTTTACACAGTTATAATAGCTAACATACATAACAAACTATATGCAATTTCAAGTTAGCTTGTATTATGAGGATCATGGATGAAATAAGACTAGTATGACTTTGATTAATTATAAAGATATAAATCAAAGTCATAGGCACTTGAAAGAGTACAAGGTGTTGGATCGACTCGCTGTGAGAAAGCTGTATAGTACAAGCTATAAGCTTATCTCATATACAACTATATTACTAGGCCCTTTGACCTGAGATCATCATGGATTACTATATGATGACCACTGAAATTTGACTTAGTCAAAAGTCACCTTTAATTAGGTGATCATAAAGGCTATGATTGAATTTAGTGATATTCATGCAAAGAAATATGGGTGGTCAAGATGGAATTTGTCCTTCATATTAAGTGAGAGATATTACCGGGCCCCTCGATGAGTAAACCTGAGAAAATACATGGCCATACTATAATGGAAAGGGTTTTTCCATTGCTACAGTCAGTCCACTCAAACATCAAGAAAGTAACGGTTAGGTAAAGGAGAATGACAATTTCATGTCTCACACTTGACCAAAATATCACATGACAAAAAGGATGTGATATAGTTGTACGATAGATTACATCAAATCATCGATCCTCATATGAGTTGGGTAGCTACAATATCTTGCTAGAGGCTACTTGTGACTTGTGGGCTAATAGTGTAATTAGCCTACTACCAACTTCATATTGGCCTGCAGAGTCGTACACAAGAATAGCCCAACTCAAGCTATAATGTCCAAGTTTATTGAATCCAGAATATATCTAGATTCAATAAATGTAATATAGGGTGAATGAATTTTATATGTATATATATTTGAATATTTATTTAATAAATATTTATATGAGATATAAAATTCAAAATATAATTACAAATATATATTCAATATATATATATATATAATATAATATTATATGTGATATATATTATATTTATGTTATGTTATGTTATGTTATGTTATGTTACTTTTAAATTTAATTTTATATGATAGATTAAATTTAATAACTTACATGATATGAGAGAATATCATATCAATTTTATAATTCAAATTTATAAGATAAATTTAAATTAGCTATGATATCATGGATTAAATTTATGAGATAAATTTAATTAAATTTTTGTGGGCCTTTAAGTGGAAGATGAAAACCCTAATTCATAGACTATATATAAATAGGGACGTCTTTTATGAAGGGAGAGAGAGTTAGAAAAGTTTTGATGGTAAAAACACTTTGAGAGCTACAAAATACCCTATAGAAAGAAAACTAACGTTCAAAAAAGAACGAATGCTTGGAGTGCTAGCACGCTATTCGAGTTAGAAAGCTATTCGTGTGGATATCAGTAGGGGAGCATATCTATATTGTTAGCTCTTAAGATCCAAACTCTTGAAGAGAACTTGCTCCAAGTTTAATGAATTAAAAAGTAACTCTTCTATCCACCTTAACTTAAATGAGTTCGCTCAATCCATATTAGGATAGGGACTTTAAAATTTTAATCTTTCGCTGCGCATCCCTATCTAATAGGATCATCAATCCCTATATGAATTGAGTAGTTGCAATGTCTTGATAAAGGCCACTTGTGACTTGTAGGCTAATAACATAATTAACTTATTGCTAACTTTATATGGGTCTATAGGGTTGCACACAAAGACAACTCAACTCGAGCTATAATGTCCTAATTCAATGAATTTGAAATATGTCTAGATTCAATGAATATAATATAAACCAAATAAATTTTATGTGTGTGTGTATATATATATATGAATATTTATTTAATAAATATATATATATATATATGAAATATAAAATATAAAATATAATTATATATATTTGAAATATATATATTCATGTGTATATATATTTTTGTATATATATGTATATGTATATGATATATAAAATTAAATATAATATATGTATATATTCAAAATATGTGTGTGTGTGTATTGGTATGTGTATATATATATAATATAATATGTATATGTGATATTATATTATATTATATTGTGTTAGTTTTAAATTTAATTTTACATGATAAATTAAATTTAATAACTAACATGATATAAGAGAATATCATATCAAATTTATAGTTTGAATTTATAAGATAAATTCAAATTTGATATGATATTATAAATTTTATTTATGAGATAAATTTAATTTAATATTTTTGTTGGCTCATTAAAAAAAGCAAAACCCTAGTCTTTAAATAAGATAGAAAAGGGACGTGCTCTATAAGTTTAAGAGAGTTGAAAAAATTTTGATGGCAAAAACACTTTGAAAGCCACGAAACACCATAAAAAAAATTGACATTCAAAGACAAATGGACGTTGAGAGCGTTAGCACACTGTTCAAGTTCGGAAGCTATTTGTGTGGATACCAGTAGAGGGAATAAAACTATGTTATCAACTCTTGAGATCCAAACTCTCGAAGAGAACACACATCAAGAGCTCGCAATTAAAAGGTAACTCTTCTATTCACCTTGACTTAAATGAGTTCATTCAATCCACATCAGGATAGGGATTCAAAAATTTAATCTTTCATTACGCCTCCCTATCCAACATAGACTCATGATCAAGTGAGGAAAATGCATGGTCTTTAATAGCTTCATCAATCAAAGTGTCAATGGCATTAATATCAAGTAGGGAATAATCCTCAAAAGATCTTTCCATTGCCTCATAGATATTAAAGTGAACATAATCATCCCACCCACATTTTAAAATCAAGGTACCCTTATCTATATCAATCATGGTACGTGCAATCCTCATAAAGGGTCTACCCAAGATTAATATATCTTCCCCATAACCCTTATTATTCATATCCAACGCATAAAGGTCCACAAGAAATAATAAATTCTTAACACTTATAATCAAATCTTCCATAATTCCATATGGCTTTCTAACACTCTTATCTATAAGTTGGCAAAACATGTTAGTTGGATGCATGCAATCAAGTTTAAGAGAAGCATACATGGAATATGGCTTGACATTAATTGCAGCACCCAAATCAACAAGAGCATGTGAAAATCTCAAGTTACCAATCATGCAAGGAATAGTAAAGGATACGGGGTCGTCATACTTAACAGGTAATTGTGGATTCATGATTGCAGTAATAGAATGTGGTAATTGTACTTTAACATTAAGAATGAACTTCCTTTTATTAGTGCAACAATCTTTAAGGAACTTAGCATATTTAGGGATATTTTTCACAACATCTAACAAAGGCACAATTAAATTTTAGCAAAGAAGTCTATTACCTCCTTTTCATGCATATTCTGGGAATTTAGAGGCCAAGGCACTTAGGCTTGAGGAAATGGAAGCTTCCTTACCAACACATCAAAGGTCCAAATTTTAATGGCATTGAAATTTTTACCTAAAATCACAAACACATCAAAAGGTCATATAATTTAAATTTTAGGTGAAATTTCCTAGTCAATCCTTCTAATTATTTTTTTCAAAGTTAGGTCAATACTACTGGAAATTTTAGTGAACCCTATTTTGGCAAGGTACGAATAAGCATTGGCAACCCTTGGCAAGCTTGTGGCAGGTGTTTTCACTCTCATGTATGCTTGTGGCAAGTGTTGGCACGGCCCATTAAAGCATTGGCAAGCTTCGACGAGCTTGTAGCAAGTATTGGCAATCTAGGATGGGCTCATTGCAAATGTTGGAAAGGTATGAACAAGCATTGACAAACCATGACAAGCTTGTGGCAAGTATTTGTAATCTCCCACATGCTTGGGGCAAGTGTTTACTAGGCCTATAAAAGTGTTGGTAGCTTGGCTAAGCTTGTGGCAAGTGTTGCCAACTTACGGCGATCACGTGGTAAGAGTTGGCATGGTATGAAAAAGTAATGGCAACATATGATGGCATAGTAGCATAGTGGTAATTCTTTGGTGCTTATTTTCAGGTCATGGGTTCTATTCTATTAAAGCCAATAGAGAGATTTTATTTTCTTTTAGGGAGAATGATGATTGAGGACCCCCTAAGGACATTAATTCCAGTTAGGGATCCTGAAAAATAGAAATCCCAATTAAAGACCATGGTCTTTAAGTGGGATAAAAAACAAACTTGAGTTTACAAAATTGCCCCCTCACTAAACATTAAAAGGTAACAGAAAAGAAGCTCATCTCGTGTGCTCTATTTTCTTGTTTTTCTGTGGGAAAAATATTGATGGAGTGTGCTCTCATGCACTGAAAATGGTAGGAAAAAATTAGTGGAGCATAATCATCTTCTAATAGGTAATTGTATGCATTGCTTCTTTTACATTTCGTCCTCTGCTATGCATGCAAGAGAAGTCTGCATCTTCTTCTTCCATTTCTCTTCCATTACTCTGTTTTCTTTTTTTACACATGTCCTTTGTCATGTAGCATAGAAAGAATGTTTTAATCTTTGCAAATGCTGTCTTGCACCATTTCTCTTTGTTTTATACCTAGGAAAAAAAGTAGTCTTCTTAATGATTATTAGACTTTATATATAGATATACGAAAGAAATGATTTTTGAGAACGACACAGTTGAAAAAGTTAAGGAGTGAAAAATAAGGAAAATGTAACATGGATGCTGATTTTTTGTGATCTGTGTTCAAAAGTGCGTGAATGTTGAAAAATGTAACATGGATGCTGAATTTATGTAGTCAAGGTTGGGATTATGGAATGGACAGTTATGAAGTACTAAATTTGTATGTTGCTTGTAGTTGTTCCAGGTTTATTTCCTATATGGCAAGTACTTTAGCAAAAGAAGTATTTTGTTATCTTTATGTTGATGGATATTTTGTAAAAGATTTACAAGGGAAGATGACCTATGAAGGTGGGAGATTAATTTCTAAATTGATTAGAGAAGGCATACATCATGAAGAGCTATTGAGGATGCTGTCATCAGTGGCAGGAGTTGAAAGTGGTGCAGCTGACTTTAAATTTATAGTGAAGTTTAGTGAAAACACATACATAGATTTGTTAGACAATAAGGGAGGACAACATTTGATAAAGTATAATGATGAGTCAGCACATGTGTATGTTGAGGCAAATGATAATGAAATAAATGGAGCAATGGATAACTCGATAAAGTAAGTTGTTATTCTTAGTTATTTATGTGTTTAATTAGTTTAATGACCATTTATATTGACCTGTAAGTAATTGTAAATGTAAGATGGAGAATTTGTTAACATGGTCACTGCCAAGATCTCCCTGTAGGTAAGAGCTTGAAAGTATATCACCCTCTTTGCCATGTTCAACACAAAATGCTCTTGCACTACTGTCTGAGGTTAATTCGATAAAATGGAAGGATTTATTTATGGGTGTTGGCCAGACATTTGATGATGCAATTGTATTCAAAAAAGCACTATATAAATACAGCCTTGCTTATAGGTTTGGTTACATATTTGTGAGAAACAGCCCTAAGAAGATGATTGCCAAATATAATATTGATGGTTATAAATGGAAGATATCAGCTTATGCTCTTGAGAAGACAACCTCTATATTGTGTGTGAAAAAATTCCACAATGAACACATGCACTCTGCTCAAGACAACCTCCTATTAAAACAAAAGGCTAACTCAAGATTGACCTCATCAATCATCATTGATGCTGTGAGGGGGAATATGGAGAAAACTTCAAATGAGATTAGACAAGACCTTTACAAAGAGTATGGGTTAAATCTCACATATCGGCAAGCTTTGAGGGGAAAAGATAGAGCATTGGAGGAAATACATGGGCTTCCACAACAGTCATACATGTTGATTCCATGGCTTTGTGAGAAATTAAAGGAGACGGACCCAACACAGTTGCAAAGTGGGTTGCCTCGACAAATTATAGATTTGATAGACTTTTTATTGCATATGGATGCTGGATCAAAGGATTTCTCCAAGGTGCTCATCCAATTTTGTTTATCGATGGAAGTCATTTAAGCGGTCCATATAACGGGACTTTGTTAGCAACTTCTGCAATTTATGCAAAAAATGACTTATTTCCTTTGGCTTATGCAATAGTGGGTGGAGAAACATATGATAATTGGGCTTGGTTTCTTGAAAATGTGAGAGAGATCACACATCAAGTTCAATTGACCCTAGTGTCAGACAGGCATAATGTTATTATTGGTGCAGTGCATGCAATATTTGATGGCAATCGACATGCTTTTTGTTATTACCATATCAAAGAAAATTACAGCTCAGAATTTATAAAAATTAATAGAGGCATGCGAAGGATTGATGGGATGACCAAGGAAGATGCACTTAAGTTGTTGGATAATATTGTATATGCAAGGTTGGAAACAGAATTTCATGTTGCTATTGGTCATTTGATGGTTTTCTCCCCACAGTTGGCAAGATAGTTAGAAACAAATGGGGACATAGATCGTTAGGCGTTAGCAAGATTTTCATACAAAAGATGGGACAATATAACATCAAACCATGCTAAATCTTTCAATGCTTGGTTAGTGAAAGAGAGAAAACATCATATATGTGTGTTGATAAATTAGCACCGAGCAAAATTAGCGAGGAAGCTATACAATAGCAAGATAGAAATAGTGAATTGGTCAAACGGAGTTGGACCACGTGTTGAGGCAAAATTGAGGGAGAATGTATTGAGAGCTAAAGTTATGGTGGCTGAACATTATAGTGTGAATATGATACTAGTGAAGGTAAGAAACAATGACTTGAGAGTGAATCTAACATTGCAAGAATGCTCTTGTCAAGAATGGAAAATGGTAGGAATTCCTTGTGCACATGCATGTGCAGTAATAAAATTAGTTCAGGGTAATGTGTATTCATATGTTGAAGAATGCACAAGAAAAAATTTATAGTCCATAATGATTCCGGTGGAAACCATTAACATACCTCAGTTGATCGAGCTACATTATGAAGATTATGAAAAGAATACCTTTTTAGAACCACCACTGACTACACGTCCCCCAGGGCGACCACCTACCAAGCGAAGAGAGTCACAGTTTCAGAATAAAAAAGTGTATCATTGCTCAAAATGTAATTAAGCTGGACATACCAAAAATAGATGTAGGAATCCCAATCCAATGTAGGGATTGAAAGGGGGTGAAAACCATATGCATATTAGTTAGTTTAAAATTGAAATGCATATGGTTTTTATTTATTTTATGCATTTTGTTATTGAATGACCTTTTGTACAGGCAGCCACCTCATATGTTTTTTGTACTTGTAGAGGTAATAGCTTATGTAAATGCACTACCATAGAAAATACCCATACTTGATGCTTATTTTTCCCAATACTTGACGGTTTTTAACCATCAAGTAAGGGTGCGACATATATTAAAGAAATAATACTTGATGGTTAAAAACCGTCAAGTATTAATCTTATACTTGACGGTTATTTGAAAACAACCGTCAAGTATATGAAGTAAATATACACTTCCCAGCATAAATACTTGACGCTTGTTTTGAAACAAGCGTCAAGTATTTATGGCTAATGTTCTTTTGGCCATAAATACTTGACGCTTGTTTCCTTATAACCATCAAGTATTTACAAATACTTGACGCTTGTTTTGAAACAAGCGTCAAGTATTTTGATACTTGACGGTTATTTTGAAATAACCGTCAAGTATTAATGACATAATTTTTTTATATGGTAGCTGCTTTTAAAGCAGCCCCCTGCATAAAGATACAGATAAAGATAAAAAACAGCCAGCCAGCAACGAAAATAATGCAATATAATGAATGTTTGTAATAGTATCTCCTATCTAATTAACATAAAAATTTCTATACATTTAACCTTAAAATCTAAACTTATTTGCAAACTAATGTTTCAAAATTAAGTGGCCTATCCCATAAAAATTGGCCCAAAAATGTGTATATAAATGTAACTAACTATTGTACCGGCCTAACTACTGTTGCTACCCACATATTGAAAACACATTGGGCCACCTCTTTAAGGACCTCTTCTACATGTGCAGTCGTATAACAACGCAATAGACGTCCTCGAAGTACTGTAAGCAAATAGTTACAACAATTTTAAGTTAATAGGTAGCTAATTAAAATTGTTTAAAATTTATAATTGAAGTGTAATTAAATTTTATATATATACCTTGTTAGATAATGTGGTAGGGGCATGAGTGATAATGTCCTTCATGAACTTCATCAAGCAATAACCACAGTCATTGCTCTGATCTGGCTGGAATGGACACTATAAAAAAACACATATCAATGAAATTGCAAAATATAATGAGACAATTTCTTATTTAAAAACTTGACCAATTAAATGAATACCTTAACAGTGACCCATTTCTCTGAAGATTCGAATGCCCTCATCTTAGGGGACACAGTCATGTCGGTCGCAGTGCGATACAACACCACAGCTCTAAGAAGGAATTATGGAATGAATGTGAGAAATATATATGAATGAAAACTAAAATTAAAAAGAAATAACAAGTAAAAAAATCTAACTTACTCATTAAAAAGTACCACCATATCTTCCCTGTTGCTTGGCTCTCCATTAAGGGATCGAGATACCATATTTTTGGAGCAACGAGATTAACCACAATAAGCATCCAGTGTCCCCTAACAAGAAACAGCACATGTTACCAAACAAATAAATATAAAAAAATATTTACTCGTAACAAATATTAACAACTTACCCTTGGCAGTAAGGAGCGAGAAATAAAGTATCCTTCGCTGTTCCCCTTTCTCGAAATTGATCCGAAAGCATTCTTGCTTGATTTTCAAGGGCTTCCTTTGTAATATTATTGTGGGGAGAGACATCATGAGGATTAACCAGCTTGATCTTTGACTCGAGGCCACCAGGAACCACGAATGAGGTATAAAGGTGACTTGGGTGAAAAAATGTACAAGTTAATATGCTTGCATACTCACACACATAAATAATTCAAGAAATTAACTAATAAATGTTGAAGAATTACCTCATGTAGAAAGTCATCAAACTAGTGCTCGCCATATCGTGCTTGAGGATTTCATTCAAAATTTCATCCCGAACGACTTCAAATGATGCTCTACCAAATAGCCCATCGTCAAAATTAATGATATCCCCTATCGGCTCTTGACGAATCATCCTCGTAGCCGAAGCATAGGTCTCAAGAGAGTCACGGAATTTGTTTTCTACAACAGGCATAGGCACTGCATGTTGCAAAACTGTGACTGACTCTTTAGTATGGCTCGACACCTTATCCTTCAATTTGCTTTTCCCCCTTGGCTATACAATGAAAAAGTTAGACATATATATATATATATATAAAAGATTTTAAATAATTATATAAATCATATATACCTTTTTCTTTGGTGGCAAGGGGTCCTTTGGCGGCTTTGGGTCCTTTGTCGGCTTTGGTGTACCAACCATAACAAGGTGGCTGGGCCATGCAACGAAGCTCCCCAACGCATCTCCTACCGTCTGCATCTCATCGGTAGGATAAGGTAATGGATACTTGGGGTCGATTGCAACAAGCAAGGAAACCCTAATGCAATCGGGCGGGAGGGGAAGGTTATGGATTGTGTCCCCGGCAATGTTATACACGCGTCCCGTTGCAACTACTTTGCGTGACGGATTGTCTGCTAAACAGTTGCAGTCATTCTCACCCTAAATAAATGAAGAATGTTAGTTGTTTAGATAAAAAATTAGTTGAGCAAATTTAAAAGAGAAAATGCATTACCTCGGGTATTTTGTCTGAAGGGACTGTGCAGCTATCTTTTCCGCTGGGGCTAACGTCACCCAAAAGCCTCCCAGGGATCTGGCCCTTCAATAGCATGTCAATTAACTTTGCTTGGGCTTCTAGCTGTTGCTTCATAACAGCTTGCTCTTCTCTCAACTCTTGGACCTCGGATGAAGAAGCGATGTTCGCTTCTTAATCTTGCCAAAGTATTGCTTCTTTGTGACACCGAAGCCAACACCCCTAACACGACCAGGGTGGTCAGGGGTCCCCAACGCTCTAGCTAAGATATCCTCATGCTCAGGAAGCTTGCCCTGTGATACTTCTTGAGAGAGGGAATCCTGTGAAAAGTAGAGCTAATTAGTATGCCTTTTAATAATCATTTATTAATTGATAGATAAGAATAACACTTACAATTTTTTCAGCAACCTCTTTCACACGAGGGTTGTCAATCACTCCATCTTTATTTGTTCGTGCCAATGCCCAGAGTCTTTGGCGGGATATAGTAACATCCGATCCCTCGGCCTCAACTTCTTTCTGCTCCACGCCTGCATACCCTAACCTCCCTGCTCTGTAAGGGTATTCATTCTTGGCCACTCTCTTCTTATTTTGGGCGCTCAGTTCCTTTAATCAATAACAAAAATATCCTGTTAGTACACATAGATATATTCAATAAAAGGCACTAAAATTTAAATTTTAGAAACATAAATACCTTAAATTCCTTCTCGCGCCGAGAGACAACAAAAGCATCCCAATCTTCTTGCTTTACTAAAGGCTGTAATAGGGGAGGAACTTGGGCTACAAATTCAGCATCAGGGTCTTTCAAATATTTTTGTGTAATAAAATGTCTGAAAGACCGTAATGCCCTCCCAGCCTTTTGAAGGACAAAATCCTTCTTGCTCTCGTCTATTTCAAATCCTGACTGTAAAATAAAATAAATATGTTAGGTGCATCAATTTATAATATTATAATAGAATATAACTTAGTCAAATGCAACTTACAGATACAGTCTCCCAAACAATGTCCTTTGTGGCTTGATCAACTTTGCGCCAAGATTTCTGCGTGATAGGTACAGTTGTCTTTGCCACAACCCCAATATAACTTATAAACTTTGCAGATTTGATGGCTTGGCCTTTCTTGTTCCACTGCACTGATATTTTTTTCCCTGCTGCTCTTGTTTTTGTGACTTCTTCCATTATTGTTAGGCCTCGCTGGATATTGTAATATTCCTGTTCCAATTTTTTTGTGACAACGGAGCATCAATACAAGTTGTAGCGGGATCTGATGGAGGGATTTCAGTGGACTCAGAATCTGAAGCCATTTACCTGTAACACAATAAAATTCCAAAATTAATCAACCATGATTAATTCAAAAAATTAATCAACCATGATTAATTCAAATATAATCGACTATATTATTTCAAACATGAAACAAAAATGGCATAATTAATTCAAAGGTTACATGTTCAAGTTGCTCTTTTTCGTTTCCTTGACTTGGGTTTTTTACTTCCCCCTCCTTGAAATATTTTCTTCTTATGCTGAAATAATTTACCCCTCTTTGAAATCCAAATGCCTTCATTGTGATCATTTCTCATGTATAGAGCTTCATCAACAGTGTCGTTACTTTGATTTGATGTCCCTTCGAATGGGTCATCTTCAATTGCTACATTTTCATTTATTTTTTCATGTAACATAAGAATAGACCACCCCTTATTAGCAGGGTCAGGGACATAAAACACTTGTTTGGCTTGTTGCGATAAAATAAAAGGCTCATCCTTATACCCTTCCTTGTTTAAATTGACTTGTACAAAGCCAAATTGGTAATAAAATTTCAAGCCATTTTTTCGATCAATCCACTTACACCCAAAGACTGGAACTCGAAAGGATATGTAATCTAAATCCCATATATGCTCAATTACACCAAAGTATGACATGTTTGCATAGATAGGATTTTTATCCTTAGTGCTGGAAATATGCATGGAATGAGCTACAAGAGTTACACCACTATTTTGCATTGTGCTCCTATCATCTTGCTCCCTTGTATAAAATGTGTATCCATTGACAAGGTAAGCAGTGTAAGAAATGGCCTGTCTGCTTGGACTATTAGCTAACCATCTCAATTTGTTAGAAACTGAATTGGAATCAACATTTAACTTTTGAAGAATGTGCTCCTTAAACCATCTTGTAAAAGTTTTGTTGTGTTCCCTAGCATACCAAATTTTTGATTTATTGAGATTGTCCCTCCTAAGTTCAGCCATATGCTTGTCTACATACTCTTCAACCTCTTCAGTGTTGTGCAACACATATAAGTGGGCTTGCTCCCACTGTACACTTGACATAGTAATGACTTTGTTTCCCATGATCCTTTCTCCACTTATTCTACCCATATGTCGAGACTTTGGAAGCCCAACATAGCTAATATGACTCAGGTACTCAGTACAAAAGTCAACAGCCTTTCACAAATATACCGTTCAACAATACAACCCTCCGGTCGACTTCGATTTTTCACATAGCCTTTCAAAATCTTCATATAGCGCTCAATAGGATACATCCATCTTAAATAAGCAGCCCGCACATTTGAACCTCCCTAACCAAGTGAACAGTTAGGTGGATCATAATATCAAAGAATGCCGGTGGAAAATACATCTCAAGCTCACACAGTGTTAATACAATTCGAGCTTGCAACCTTGGCAACTTATGTGGGTTAATCACTTTACTGCAAATGGACTTAAAAAACAAACATAACTTAGTGATCGTCCCTCGTACTTTAAGGGGTAAAATTGCACGTATAGCAACTGGAATGAAATCCTCCATTAAAACATGGCAATCGTGAGACTTTAAGCCCTTCAACTTCAAATCTTTCATTGATACAATATTTTTTATATTTGAAGAGTAACCCTCAGGAACTTTAACTACATTAAGGAACTCACAAAATGCAGTTTTCTCTTTCTTAGATAGCGTATAAGCTGCCGGAGGGAGAAAGGTACGGTTCCCCTTATCTTGGGGTGCTAATTCTTCTCTTATTCCTAAAGAGACCATGTCCAACCTTGCTTTTATGCCATCTTTTGTTTTTCCTGACACTTGGAGTAAAGTCCCAATAAGACTCTCACAGACATTTTTTTCAATATGCATGACATCAAGAAAATGCCGAACATCCAAGGTGGTCCAATAAGGGAGTTCAAAGAAAATAGATCTCTTCTTCCATCCGGTTGTCCCAGGTGCCTTGCAAATGGTTTGCCAAATTCAATATCCAAATCCTTAATCTTCTCAAACAACTCATCACCAGTTAACGGCAAAGGTGTCTTACCTTCTTCTGGATTTCCATTGAACGCTTTTCTCAACCGCCGATAATGATGTTCTTGGTGTAAAAACCTACGGTGGCCGAGGTAAACATTCTTCATCCCATGTTGAAGCCTTATAGAATGTGTTCCCTCTTCACAAATAGGGCATCCAAGTTGCCCTTTAATGCTATACCCTGACAGATTGCCATAAGCAGGAAAGTCATTGATTGTACCGAAGAGCATAGCTCTTAAATTAAATCTTTCTTCTCTATACCCATCATATACCTCTATACCTGACTCCCACATGATCTTCAAGTCATCAATTAGAGGAGCCAAATATATGTCTATGTCATTCCCAGGTTGCTTGGGTCCTGCAATTAGCATGGACAACATCATATACTTGCGCTTCATGCAAAGCCATGGAGGAAGGTTATAAATCACTAAAATGACTGGCCAAGTGCTGTGGCTACTACTTTGAATCCCATGAGGATTCATCCCATCGGTAGACAATACAAGGCATAGATTCCTACTCTCTTCCCCAAATTCAGGGTACTCATAATCAATCTTTCTCCATTGTGGAGAATCAGTAAGATGACGAAGCATGCCATCTTTTATCCTTTCATCCGCATGCCATGTTAAGTTTTTCGCAATTTCTGCACTGCTATACATACATCTAAATCTAGGCACGATTGGAAAATACCATAGTGCCTTCACGGGACTTGATCCGTTTGCTTGTAACGTGAGGCATTACACTTCGGACACTCGATTAACGACGCATATTCATTCCGAAATAAAAGGCAATCATTAGGGCACGAGTGTATCTTTTCATAACTCATGCCAATTGATCGCAATACTTGTTTTGCATCATATGTTCGACAAGGAAGCTCATTTTCCTTAGGAAGTAATTCTACTTTCAAATACCCAAGCAACTCAGTAAAGCTTGCATCACTCCATCCATGTTTTGCCTTCATGTTGTACAATTTTAACACTGCTGACAACTTTGATGCACTACAACCAGCATACAACGGTGTCTCCGCATCACTTTTCAACTTCTCAAACATTTTCGGATAATCCTCGAGGTCCTCTTCAACTGCTTTGGCCATCTGTTCAAGACAATCTTCCTCAAGTGTGCATGTGTCAAAATCATCAGGAGATGATGCACAGCTTTCACTATGCTTCTGGCTGCAACCAATATCATCTCTTGTCTCTCCATGCATTGTCCAACACTTGTAACTTTGATCCATCCCATTAATCATGAGGTGTTCTTCACAAGTATCTGGACTAACCTGCTTCACAAGACCACACTTTAAATATGGGCAAACAATCCTAGTAGGATCCTCCGCATGCTTAACTGCAAGCTTAACAAAATTTGCCACCCCATCCCAATATTCCTTGGATAGACGATTGACAGACATCCATTCCTTATCCATAATTCCTAGAAAGATTAAGAGGAAATATGATTAGTGACTTTGACTACTCCTAGATAGTGGGAGAATTAGATACAAAGATCAATTAGTCAATAAGTCACTAACCACATGTTTGCACATTCCCTCTTTAATCTTGTTTAAAACTAATAATTATATTTTAATGCTAGCCATTGAAATAATTTCGACAGCATAACAACTTAAAAAAGAGAGTTTCTCGGGCCTTATCCCCTCTTCCTATTAATCTAAATGACAACAACAACAACATCCACAACAACAAACACATAAAGTTATATTCAAGAATAATTTAAAAAAATTGATAGTATATATAACGGCTTAAAATGAGTATTACCAGGTCTTTATGCCTTTAAAAAAATCAAGTTATCCATAATGAGACTATATATGATCCAACAACAATAATAACAACATTAATAAGAAACTCAATTTTAATTAAAATCATATTAAACCACATCAAACACTATATAAATATCAATTTAAAATATCAAAAATATTAAAAACAAGGTAATTAGGTGGTATACTATTTTCATATCCTTAATGAATCTCCTCATATCAACAAAAAAATTGGATGATCCCTTAATTCAATAATTAAGTACCCAAAAACTCAAAACTTCAAACACTCACTGAGAAGAACAACAATACAGATCAAAATAAATAACACAAAAATTATTTATTATGTATGAAAATCAAAATCAACAACCCATACATTCAAAATGAAGATTAATGATTGGGAAAGCAAGAACCTACCTCAACAAGAAGAGGGAACACCGACTGTGCAGAAAAACAGAGACGAGAGTCTGATGCAGAGTGATAGAGACCGAGAATCCCAATGAACGAGTGCCCACGAGACTTATGGAGGCCGAGAATCAAAAACCCCTCAAGAATCGAGACCAAAAATGTGTTTTTTGGCAGTTAGAGTGACGAAAAATGGGTTTCGGTGGCTCTGGATTTGTTTCTGAAGACGAAGGATTTGCAGAAATGGAGAGCGAAAAAGAAATTTGGAGGGAATTTAAATGATAATACTTGACGGTTATTTCATAATAACCGTCAAGTATTACATATTTGACGCTTGTTTTAAAACAACCGTCAAGTATATGGCAGACAAACTTGACGGTTATTTCAAAACAAGCATCAAGTATGTGAAAAAATTTAATTTTTTTTTCTACTATTAATTTGACGTTTGTTTATTGAAGACCGACGTGTAAATTTTTGCTTTATATGACGGTTATTTATAAAAAACGTCAAATATATATACTTGATAGGTTATCTTTAAATAACCGTCAAGTATTTACTTAAATATTTGACGCTTGTTTCGTAGAAACCGTCAAGTATTCTCCACCTTTTTTATTTGTCATTTTTTTTAAATAAACGTCAATTATAGGGCGTCAATTATGCATCTTTCTGTAGTAGTGATGGGATTGCAGTCTATGTTTTTTTTTTATAAGGACTGTATAGGTACCATTTAGGTAGCTGGGATATTTTTTGGGTAAAAAAGGATGCAAATATGGTGCAAATATGGTGTACATGTATTGCAATCAATGTAATATAAAGCTGATAAAAATTTTAGGTCTAAATTTATCCGAGTAAAAATGCTGTCATAGTATAAGACTGTTAAATTCACTAATGTAGTATAAGGATATTGTTAATGTAACTACTGACAACATAGAACTTTAATTGGGATTAAAATTTTCTGCAGTATTTCAGACATTTAAGAGACTTATTAGATAATGGGAACCAATAACGTTGGTTGGAAATTTCATATCCAAAGCAAGAAAAATTCCTACCATAAGTTGTGAAATGAATAACTCCACTTGGGTGTCATTGTTTATCAGAAGATACCTGTCAGAAATCGAGATCCAGTAACCTTACCTGAGAATTCCCTAAACTGAGTTAGAAAAGTAGCTAACATATAATGTGAAATGTCCTAAAATGACTTGGGAACTCTCTTTTTTGTAAGTCTTGCCATAGATTGGGTTCCAAAAACCTTAGTTGGAAATTCCCTAACCTACCTTGCAAACATAAGTAACGTATGTTATGAACGTGCCTAAAGTGACTTGGGAATTTATTGTTAAAAGATAAGTATTGCCACAAGTTGGGTTCCAACAAAGTCACTTGGGAATAGCCTAACATAACTTAGGAAAAAGGTGAATGCATATTTTGAAAGAGCCTAATGTGACTTGAGAATTGACTGCGTAAGAATAAGCCATTTAGCACAAGTTTTGTTCCAGCAACCTCACATGAGAATTTGGTAACTTAAGTTGGAAAAGTAACTAATATATGTTGTCAAAGTTCCTAATGTGACTTGGAAATTTATTATTTGATGAAAACTGACATGGCACAAGTTGGGTTCCAGCAAAGTCTCTTGTGAATGTCCTAACCTAACTTGGAAAAAAGCTGAACGTATGTTTTGAAAGAGCTTAACGTGAAGTGGGAATTCATTATGGAAGGATAAGCTGCTAGGCACAATTTGTGTTCCACTAACCTCACTTGGAAATTCCGTAACATAGATTATGAAAAACCAAATGTCAATTTTTAAAGTAATGTGAGTCAATGAAAATTAATAACGGTTTGTCAAATTTCTTGAACATATAGTCAAAGTTTTTTTTAAATTAATTGCTGTATCATATACAAGAAGCCACGAAAAAAAAGTTAATTACATAAAGGTTTAATTTACATATCACAAATATCTACACTATGATTTCAATCTTTTGGATTGTACATGCATAGCATTCGAAATAGACGTCATGACTTGAGAGCCCACTCTGTTGTGTGGATGAGTCACCAACCAATACAATACCTCACTCCTCATTTCACTCAATTGTTCCTATACAATTAGATAAAGTCAACTCACAAGATAGAAAACTATCACACATGACAAATTATATCTTAACTTTAACATTTGTTCCTACCATTGTTAGAGAAGGCATAGTAAGGTCACCTCATTCCTCTCGTGCAATATTATTCTACTATCTAAGGCAAAAGATGACATACATTCCACAATCAGATCTACAAAAAATATGAAATATGTCAGTACGTAGTTGGGAAATATACACTTAATTACATGTACACAATTTCAGCTTTTTTAGTTATATCGTCGGTTGCTGTTCCATAGGCACCACTTTTAACTCAAGGTCATAATTGTCATCAACAAGTTTAGGTTTTAGTTTCATTAATATTTCTACAAACCTACTTTTCTAAGAATAAGAACAAAGTGAATGAGAAGCTTTCACCAACAAAATTTTATATATCATTATATGGGAAAAGGCATACCATAAAATATGTCATTTTTTCCTTCTCTTTCGGCAACATTGCTTCCTTCGCTTTCTTTATATTCTTTTTCTTCTTTGATTCTTTACCATATGGTAGCATCGAGTCCAGCACATACATTATGGCTGTTTTTGGCTCCACAACATAGCAAAACCAGTGCAATACAAACACTATAGGGAAAAAAATAAAATCACAATCTCCTATGTTATACCCGATGGTAGTTGGCATAAAGTCATTCAAATGGCTATCCAAGTCCCATCTTTTTTGTTGGTGGATTATGGTTCCCTAAAATGAAAAAATTTAACACTTGTAACTTATAAGCACCTAATAAAGCAAAGGAATTAAACTGTAAGACAAACCACAAAATTTGGATCAAAAATGTGTCGCCGCACAAGTTGATCCTTTTCCTTTTGCTTATTGACCAAAAGTCTTCCAATTAATGTAACAACCTACATAACAAAATTACAGTTACATTAAAATTTTACTATAACTTAATCTATCTTAACTAGCATACTTGCTCATCGAATTATTGATCCATTGTCTAGGACCTAGACACTTGCATTCATATCTTGTCACATAATACTACTCAATCTCCATAATTTTCCTATTATAGAAAACAAAATTATATCAACCAATTGATTATGAACACATGAACTAGTAAGGTTGAATATCATACTCATGTCCCTCATTGGGTGGAATAGACTTTGTACAGTATTAGTAAACTTCTTTCTCTGTACATTGTCCTCTTTTGCCTTCCCTCTATCATCTAAAAAGGGTGAACGAATAGTGCTGATTATTTGTCGTTGTGACCATCTTAGTGTCCTTTCACCCTTAGAGTCTTTTTTTCTAATTGGCTTTTCTACTTCTTCTTGTGTACCAATTCTCCCTCCTTTTCATTTTTATCTCCTTCTACTTGTCCTTCCTCTTCCTCTTTTTCATCTTATCTGGATCCCCCTTCCTCTTTATTTTCATCTCCTTCTACTTGTCCTTCCTCTTTTTCCTTCTCATCTTCTCCAAATTCTCCCTCCTCTTCATTTTCATCTGCTGTCTCTTCTCCTTTCTCTTCTTTGTCATCATGTTCTAACTCTTCCTCCTCTTTCTCTTCACCATCATGCTGTTCAACAACTTACTCTCCTCTTCTTTTATCTTAGAGCTTGAGGAGTCTTTATGCAATTCCACGTGTAAAGGTCACAATATCTCTGTATACCTCTTTTATGTCTTGCACCATATAAAATGTCATATGTTTAAAATTATATAAAAAATAACTTTGCTAATTAACAACTATCATTTTGCCCTTACCGGATCATAAAATGAAGTCATTTCTAGAAGCTCTATTGAGAAGCTGTCATGTCCTCGAGAAGGGTGATACAAAATGCCATGATCACTTACCTTCTCAAGTTAAACTCGTGCTGTCACTCTCTCCTCTGTCCAATGTTCCAGAGCATCTTCTTGCGATGACACCTCAATTGGCTCTAACGGAAACATTTGAAAGTAGAAAATCTGCATATTTACATCTATATCATATAACTCACAGAATTTTGCAAAATAATTAACTTATAACAAATTATATCTTAATTTACCCACATACCGCAAGAAGAAATAAGCATCCTCTAATAGTTTTTTTGTGCCCATCCTTCTTCTCCCATGTTTTATATTCGGCTACCTCCTTTCCAAGCTCAGATAGTATAAAAGATGACCAATCATAATGTACAGTTCCCAAATTTAATTCGGACATGACTTTCAATAGTTTATCACTTATTTTGGAACTCGAACTTAGACAAAGAAAATTCCCTAAGCAATAGAGAATGAAAAGAAACTCAAATTTATCATTTTCTTTCCCTGAGAGTATCCTATCCTTAATTACATTATAGAATACTTTTTTAAACTCCTTGTTTAACAGCTTTAATTTATTCTTATCCCCATTCATATCAACCATCTCCCCATCATTAGGCAAGCAAGTAAGGTATGAACTGCTTTGCCATTGATGACTTTCCTTTCACCTCTAATGAAAAGGGATATTGTAGGAGGATCAAATGCCTTCATCACTTTATTGCATAAATCTCTAGGCAACTTGTGATATTTAATATTTAAAAGTTTACCAAATCCTATTCTATTAACCCTATCCTTCAAAGATTTTTGCTTTTTGATATAATAAAAAACTTTCTTCATTTTTGTCAAAGAACACCTTGTCTCAAATGGAATCTATCCAAGTAAAACAAGTCAGCATCATTACTTGAATTCATCACATTTTTCATGCTTGAGGTCAAAAACAACGTACCTTGTAAGCTTTTATACCAGCATTTTCCTCCTTAGCCAGACGCTTATAGTGATCTTGTTCTTCTGATGTCAACTTTTTCCATGCTGCAATTGCTTTTGCATTGTGTTTTTTCAAATCATTTCCCTGGGTTGTATACTTGCCACGATATGCCTCTTTGAACTTGCTTAAACCAAAATAACTTTTTTGCCTTAAAGGATTTCCTTTTGTTTTAGCCATTATCCTGCACATTAACAATTAGGGTAAAAAACAAACTACTATTGAATGTATCTAATGTCACCAATGAATACACAAAATAATACTATTAGATTTACCAAACATGAAATTTGAATTTTTCCATAGAACATGCGAGGGTCAGGGAAAGTCATAGTCACAGCATCCCTAACTTCACTAAGTTTTTGGTCAAGATTGCATTCGTTTTTTACACAAGAAAATTTTCAAGTCAGAAGAACCTTGCCAAACCTTTATTTTAGGGAGAATGACAAATGAGGACATTATAAGAGCTTTAATGTCAAATTAAGACTTTTCAACATTGATGTTTCTAAATTTCAGTACTCCTTCAACCATATTTCAATACTAAAATTCCTAATTTGGCATTAATGTTATTACAAGGTCTTTATTTTTCATTCTCCCTTATTTTTAACTATTTTATTAGTCTATAATATCTTATCGAACCTTTTTGCTACAATCTATATTTATGTTTTTCTTCTATTATGAAAAGGAAAGCTTTTCCAAATCCAAAGACCAAACACCAAACATGCCAATATAGAACCTAAGTTTCAGTGCAACACATGGAAGGAATCAAGGAAGAGTCCAAAGTCCTTGTTAAGCAGTACCTTTCTCCCTTTTGTAACGGCCCTATATTTTAAAAGAGCCAGCTCTGGCTGATTTTCATTGCTTGTTGAAAGACACATAACCAAATGTTACAAATTTCCAGTTCATTGCCAGTATATGTGCTCGGCTAGCAAAAGAACAGAACAAAATAAATTCATCTTACAACATAAAAATACCAGACAAATAAAAGGCTTCTCACTCTTTCTTCTCAAATTCATGGCAAAATCATGGAATAGAGCAAAAAATTAGGTTCGAATATCACATAAATATAAACAAATATGGAACCATTTTGGGATCATAAATCAATATTACTGCAGTTTCTTCTCTTTTACAAATACCTTACTGGAATGACACTAGGAAAAAAATGCACAATTAACAACAAACACAAAATCAGTCTCGCCCCCACCAAAGAATAGACCAAGGGATGGAAGGAGAGAGAGAGAGGCACCAAACCTGGAAGAAGAGAAGAGGGGCACCAACCACAGAGCATGCACATCGAACTAAAAATGGGAGCAATAATAGAGGACCTCTCACCAACGACTACGCACCCCTAGAGCTGATACAGAGAACTCGATCAGCGATTAAGCAGTCGGCCAAGCTGAAATAGAGGAAGACGACGAGAAGGAGCAACCGAGGAAGACACCGAAACAGAGCAGGAATAGGGCTCTCTCATGCACGGTACCTTTGTTTTGAGCTCAGGGGCATTTTCAACAATTCAATATTTTTTAATCCCAATTAAGGACCATGGTCCTTATTTGAGATTTCTATTTTTCAGGATCCCTATTTGAAATTAATATTCTTAGGGGGTCCTTAATTGTCATTCTCCCTTTCTTTTAATGATTACAAAATTAATAAAATGCCCTTAAAGGAAATGATGCTCAAATTAGATATTTTTCTCCCTCTCTTTGTTTTTCCCCATTTTATTTTCACTTGGTAGAAGCTTTAAGAGGCTCTGCCTCCTCTTCCTTTCCCTTTATCCTTCGATCTTTGTCTTCCCTCCTCCTCTTCTACCATCGTATCCTTGACAGCCACTGTGGATGCAGAAGTTTGTCCACACAGCTGCTAGAAATTGGGTCATGAGATGATCCTCTTCCTCCCCATTTAAATGGCTGAAATTTTCCCCTCTTGCTTGTTAAAGCTTCGATCCTCTTCCATCATTCCTTTTTTGCATTGCTTGTGAGTTGAATCCTATCTCTCTTCTCTTCCTTGCGTCAGATCTGTGTGTGTATTGTGATTTGGGTGCGCTAAAATTCTAATTTTTCCTTCTTTTTCTTGCGTGAACTGGTGCTTAATGATGCCACAAGCTTTTCTACTTTTTCTATATGTTATTGTGCTTGAGGAACACGTTTGATTTCATTTATTTGTCATGGTGAATAAAGGACTTATGCTGTATTGCATTATATTTTAATTTGTATAGATGATTGGGAATTATTGTCGATGATATTGGGTGTGAGAAGGTTGAGGATTCTATGTTTATTATTGTACATAAAGTGTATTGGGGAAAAAAACAGAAAAGAGAAAGAAAAAGTTTGATAGAAAAATTTTAGTGTAAATTTATTGGAATTACACGTTATATGACTAGGAAATGAAGTGGTTTCTTTATAGCTTCAAGGAATTATGGTTAAGAGTTAAACATGAGGAAAATTTAGCTTTGTATATTTGAAAAAGGAGTTAGAAAATATGAGGCTACGCGTGACTATTGTGTTGGTTGAGAGTTAAATTAGAGAATTTGGAAAAAAAATATTTGGTTAGTAATTTCAAGATCAAATTGATTTTTTTTATGATAGTTATTGAATACATATAAAATAATTTAATGAAAAGTCTGAGAAATAAAAGGTAATAAAATTCGGTAATCATAAGTGGTAATGCTGAACAAGTCATCCTAAAAGTCCCCTCTTTTGAGACATGGAAAATGTAGATGTTGTTTAGATGTATTTTGGAGATTAATTCACCATGACATGTTATATGTGAAAGAATTAAGGTGAGATTTTCTTTTATGCTTGATGGATTTTTATTTGATATATATATATATATATATATTATTGACTAATTCAATGTTGCATTCTACCAATGGAAAATTAGTATAAAGTTTTTTTTTTTTTGAATTTGTCATGGATTTGGGATAGGGATGTGCCTTTTAGGTTGTTGAATATTAGTCTCAAGTAATTTAGAGTTTTCATCTATGCTTAATGAGTGTATGTAAAAATTGACAATAATGTTACGTTGGGCATTAAGGAATTAAGGAGTGGCCCATATTATGAAAGTGACTAGCTAGGAGTAAGTTATGTATTTAGGAACACATCATGTAAGTGGACAATATCCCAATAAATTTACTAATAAATTTCTTTTCATTGAAAAATTATTTTTCTTAAAATACATTTCATGTACTATTTCAAGTGTTATAATATTCCATTTATATTGTTTTGAATTCTTGCAATCGTAATTTGTATGGAGAAAAGTAATGTAATTATAATATGTCTATATGTTCATTGTAAAATATATCTTGAAGGCTGATGAAAAGTTTTATTAGCTCAAATAGTAATTTCACACACACACACACACACACATATATGAGATAAAGGCAAATGTAGAATTAGTGAAGAATTTTATATTGAGAAGGATTGAGATTTTGATATTAAGAGCACAACCTTTTATTTTGAAAATGATTAATTTCTCACGTGTTTGAAAAAGTGATCTTTAGAGGACAGTACGCAGAGCACTGATTGCTAATAATAATTCCGTTAGCCCTTGGTCAATAACTAGCTAGTTTAATTTTTGTGAGCTCTGTTCTCATGTTTGTTATTCGTAAGTCTCGTACCTATGTCTGTTTCGTAGCTTCAACCATGTCTAGTTAGTTACTCTTGTGAACTGTGTATCCATATTTGTTTCATGGCTTTGACCAAATTTTGTTACTTATCCTCGTGAATTGTGTATCCACGTTTATTTTTATAGCATAAGCTGCATTTGGTTATTTACCCTCGTGAATTGTGTATCCATATTTGTCACCTATTTTGCAAAGTCCTCATATTTAATTTATTTGTGAATATATATATATATATACACTTTGCATATTTTAAACAGTGAATGATGTTATTTTTTTTATTTTTTACTTAATTTATGTTATTTTACAATATCAAGTGCTAAGGTTTTGTCATTGTAAATTTAGTGGTTCGTTATTTTTAAAGCTATATAAAATATTTTAATCTTCAAATTCAATTATGATATTATATTGATGTTCTCTTTAACCATGCAATGGTTTACTTGATGAATTTTTATCTTTACTTTTATAAATTTCATTATTGGGATGTTATTCACTAAAAAGTTTTTGACCTCAGATATTGTAGAGAAACTATGGACCTCCAAGGGATCAAAGAAGGGTATATTTTTAAATTGAGTGTGAACACCATATTTTATCCAAGTCCTGACAAGTAAATAAGATAATATCCATAGTAAAATAAATAAAAATGAAAATAATAAGAATAAAAACATATATAATATTTTAAAACAAGAATATATATATATATATAAGTTGGGTACAAAGATAATAAAAAATATATTCAAGCTAGATCACAATATAATTATTGAAATAATCAGAACATAGTATAATATGATAATTTAAAGATTTCAAGATAATATAATCTAATCTTATTTGGAGATTTCAAAACAATATAATAACCAAGATATAATAATAGGAAAGATAACAATAAATATCCAATCTTTAAATAATAATAATAATATAATAACATATATAATACTAATATTGATCATGATAGGATTGAGATATTAGGGAAACTTTAGGTGTAGGGGTCTATATAAAGGAAAGCAAACGTACAGCATGGGACAATTAGAGAGACTCAAGGAAATTGTGTGAGAAAGATGATAGAAGACCGAAATTAATAGAAATTTCTAAAGGTATGTTTACCTTCCAAGCTTTTACATTGATCAAGTATTTCGTAAAGTTGAGTTTTAAAGGTTGAGTCTATAATCTTTTTGAACTCCTATACATGATCTCTTATCTAATTAAATTTCAATCTTGGCCTTCATATGCTCAACATTGTATGCATGAGGTCATGATTTCCAATGGCTATTGTTTTATGCCATATAGCATATTTCTTCTTTTATGCCATAGACCATAATAACATGATATGAGTGTTGGATTTTGATATGATTCTTTGATGAATTTCTACATAGAATATAATTTCCAATCTCTACATATCTTATGTGACAATTATTATTGTTATTATGGAATTTGATTAAAACGCACATACACACGATGATAAATTATAGTAGTGCATTATTCGAAGTGTTTTATATCCTTTTCTTTCAAAGACCATGTAAGCTTATAAATTAATTAATTTATTATCCTGTACATAGCAATAAATTATCACATGTACATAATTTTGAAATTATCAGTTGTGTGAGACTTTTAGAGTCCTCGCAAATTTATAAATCAAACAACTTATCCTACGCAGTGATAAATTATTACAAGTATATTTTAAAATATTTTATCCTTAAACAAGATAAATTTTTTTCCTACAATAAAAAATAAAATAAAATATTTTCAAAGGTGAATGTACAGTACAATGCTTTCACAAATGTTATTATAATATTTTTCCACAAGATTATTTCTCATAAATAAAGAAATAGAATATTTTCATAAATAAAAATACAAACCAACATAAAAATCATTTTATAAAAAATTAAAAATTTAATATTTTTCCTAAAAAAATGTCAACCAAGAAACACGCATTTTTACCCCAAACTATGTGGATTTTGATCCCTCGAAGGGTATGTAGGCCTTAGGGTTTTATCTTAGGTCAAGTCTAACTTATAAACAAATATAATTTTTTCCTTTTAATTTTCTTACTTTTTTATCTTATTTTTTAAGGATAATTAATATTTTTGTAAGGCTACTTAAATTTATATAGTTAACTTAAGGCAACCATTCACACGAATGGGTGTTGTGAGGTGCCTAATACCTTCCCTACACATAATTAACTCCCTTACCCTTTTCTCTATATATAGACCACATATCAAAAAGGTTTTCGAAATTACCCTCTAAAATTTTGGTGGCGACTCCAAAATATTTATATTTGTATTTGATTTTCCTTCTTGGAAAACTTCGAATCGAGCGTGACATTGAGGTTAAAGCATTAATTTGATTAAATTTCTATTTACTGTGAAACTGAGTTTACATATTATACAATGTGATTTGTAAATTCTATTTTAGATGCTCCACATAGACTATATTTATAATCTTTTTTTATTAATTATTTGTTTGTCTATTGATAAGAGTAAAACTCATTATTGCTGTTTGTGATAATATTGTTGTAGAATTTTTGGAGACTCTATATTAAATTTCCAAGGAAAATTTATGACTTTTGTTAGAAATAAAATAAAATAAAATGAGGGCCCTACTCAGTACCATGAATGTGTTATAATTAAAATATAGTAACTGCTATTACGGCTAAGGGATGTGTGCTTTTATGCACATCCTGAGCCAGTCACGCTTAAATTTTGAGGCGTGACAATCATTTTAATCCCACTCTTAGGGTAATATCAACATTAATTCCACATTTTCTATTCAACCAATCCCATAAGTTCCCTACCCATGCATACCCAATGGGTTCCTTAGGTTCCATTAATTCACATTACTATCATTTAGTTTTTAAATCACCAATAATGGATATTAAACTCTCCCAACAACCATATTAATGGCAAATTTCACATAAAAATAACTCAACCCAACTAACTCTTGATAAAATCATTGATGAACCCTTTAGTCGCCTTGGGTTATCAAATTTTACTAAAATGTAGAAGTGAGTATTCTAGGTCATTTCCCTAGAGAGCAAAGCATATAAATCATTATTCAAATGCCACGAATTAATCTAAATTTTCAAGTGACTAAACTAATATTATAATGCAACAATAAATATTTGTAAAATTCCATTTTAGTTGGAATGAAATGAATGATGATTATGGTGAGCCTAAGTCAGATTTTCTAACATTAATCATTGATTTCCAGAATTATAACATCATAAACCTTCTTGATTAACCTAAAAAATGAGACACTTAGAAACCTCTAAGTGTGGTGCACCATTAGACTCGATAGACACTAATGAATCTAGGTCAAGTGAATTTAGAAATTAATACTATATTCAGCCTTGTTCTACATAAGTTTCAAACCAAAACTAGTGGAAGAAAAACATCTTAAGTCAAATTCATATAACCAATATGGATATAACTCAAGTTTACATAAGAACTTGAACAAGAATAAGCAAGAACTTATGAAATAATCCTAGAACATCAAGATAAATCATAAATTCTAGAACTAAAAATAGCATAAAAATCTAAATTCAACATTCATATTTTAATCAAATATGAATTAGAATCACAAATTCCTTAACTAAACATAGGTTCAGAATCAAATCCTCAAAGAATCAAAATAAAAACATGAAATCAAGTAAATAAACACAACAATTACAAATATAAAAATCTTATAATGTCAACTTATCTTTCTTGGAGCTCCAAATGATTAGCCTCTCACACTTTTTCTCTTTACTTGAATCAGACCTTGAGCTTGAGAAGCTTCCATGGATGAATGAAGATGAAGAAGTTGCAATCTGAAAATCTGGACAAGAGATGGACAAAAATGCAAGCTAGAATGGAGAAGAAAGTGGATAAAAATCTGAATAGAGAAGGAATGATGATATGGACCAAGTGTTGATATGGAAGATGAAGAAATGAAATCTGAAAAATGGAAGGATAGTGTTGGACGAAAATGAATGAAGAAGAAGAGAGAGAAATCTAGAAAAATCTGACAAGTGAAGATGAAGAATGAAGGTGAAAATGAAAAATGAAGGATTAAGTATGTGTGGAAAATGTGAGTGGTGATAAAACCAAAGTGGATGGTGATAAAAACAAGGAAGGTCCAGATCTAAAATGAGCTGGAAAAATAGACGAAAATAAGCTAAAATGGGAATAAAAATGAGGTGAAAAATGTGGCAAGGGACATGTGAACATGTGTGGGAAATGTGACTCCTCCTTAGGCTCCTAATCAGCTACCACATGTCCTCCTATTAGATCTGATCATGTCACACCTCCCATGCCTCTTCTTCACTTAATGATGTGTCCCTCAATGCTTCCCATACTCCTTTGATTTTTTTTATTTAATTAATTCTCCCTAATTAAATCTGAATAATAGTGCCATATCATCCCTCAAATAATTCTAGAATTTGCGCCCAATAGCCCTAAATTCTTCATCTTTATTTATTTGCTATCTCTTGAATTTCTCCAAGCATATGGACTAGCCTTTGATCCTTGATTCCAAAATTGCCCTCACAAAATCTAAAAATAAAAACACAAGACTAAATAAATTCTAAACAAAAAGAAATAAAAAGGAAGAGAAGAGAATTAATGCCCAAGATTTTAAATTAGGATATGAAAGTGTCAAAACAATCATTGAATAGCACTACTAGGGTTCATAAAGTCAATCTAGAAATGACAACTCAAAATTAGAAATTAAACTTTATGCATAATTTGATGCCAAAAACTAAGTGTTTTAACATGTAAAATATGAGATAAATCAATTCCCCCACACTTGAATTTTGCTCTTTGGGAAAAACTCTCTAAAACCTAGAAAAGAAAACCACACAAAGATGAAAACTCTCAAGAGTAAATCTAAATCTCAAAATGAATGCACTCAAATAAGAACTAAATCAATGTTGCAATCTTTAGAGAAAACATAGTAAGAAAAAAAAAACTAAACTTGTAGATGGTTAAGCAAATCATTATAGGTTCTTTAAACATAAGAAATGTAGCCTAGGAAAAATGAATGCTCTGATAGCAATGTAAGAATCTAAAGAGGAAAGCATACTTGTTCTATTGGCTGAGTGTTACACTATATGGGAGAACGGAGTTACAAACTGAACTCTATTGTGACTCACAACAAATGCACTTGAAGGTTAAGAGAAAGAACAAGCCGGGAGAAATTCACAATCACTCATTATTAGACTTAGAAGTTATCTGGCTATATAAAACCACCCACACCAGTTGTGGTTTTCGGTCGTGCGTGCATGAGTTAAAACTGTTCCCTCCTCTCAACAGATTTAAATCATTAAGGGAAAATTGCGCATTTGACCTAAAGTATATTACATTTTCTAGCCTAAATCTTCTCTATATTACTATAAAGATCCTATGGGTATATTGGGCCTAATCCACCAAGAGTGGATTACCCAACAATCATTGATTTTTAAAATATTTTAAAAAAATAATAAACATATATCACTAAAAATTATCAAGATAACTTCCTCATAATATCACTAAAACTATCAAGATAACTCTCTTATTATCTTAACTTTTTTAAATTTATTTCTGTATTATCTCCATGATCCCATCTATTATTATGGATTTTTAAAATATTTTTTAAAAATAAGAAGCATGATACCTCCAAAACTACTAAAATAACTTCCTCTTATCTGTTATTTTTCTCTTTTATCATCTTAATTCTTTTTTTCCCAATTTATTCCTGAATTTCCTCTTTCATGTCTATCTTTGAACAACGGTCACTAAATGTTCCTCCCATAAGTTGTGGTTTTCAAACATTTTGAGAAAACTATCATGGAGCACTCCCTCACATTGTTGTTGTCCTCAATATTCTCCAAATCTGCCTCTCTAATTTCTTTCATGTGTATATCTAGCCTTACCTCATAGATCAATTTTAGCCCTTATTTTTCATTGAAGTTAGGCTACGTTAGCACCACAACTTCATCTATCAAATTTAACTTTAGAGGTACAACTTCTCTATGAGTATCAATATATATGTCTACAACTTTAAATAGAGCAGCAATTGAAAATTGGCTTTTATCTATGTTAGATCATAATGGGAGCTCACATAGAAAATATCAAGTTTTTATCCATTTCACTCTTAATTCATCTCTCCTAACTCAATCTCTATCATATTTTTAAGTCTTATTCATCACTCTCAAAATTAACTCAATCTTCACTCCATAAACTTTGTTTATTTTTAACTTTGTTTGGTTGTAATGTATAACATCCCAGTCTTCAATCTAGAAATTTTAAGTGTTTATGAGGGTAGCATGGTAATTTCAAGTGAATTTATGGATTAATGATATTTATAAGAGACTAATATAGTTTTTGGATCTTTAAACAGCCTTAGAAGAGGGTTAGATCGAAGTTCAAATAGGACATGGCATAAAGGAAAGTTTAAATCATGAAGGGACTCTCTGTGCCATAGACCACGGTGTATGTACGCAATTTTGCATTTTACCAATCATGAAACAGACCCAAAATCAAAAGTAAGATAAGTGAAATCGTGAGGAAGCGACAGGAGATGACACTACTAGGGCACAATTCTCTAGACCATTTTAAATGCATTTGGGAGCTTATTTATGGTTAGGTAAGTTTTCTATGCTCATCCTTCCTCCCATATCTAAAATTTCTGACTTTTAGGGAAATTGAGAGTTGTAATTTCGGTTTCTTTAGGTATTGACCGAACGCATTAAGTTATTTAAGGTCTTGGAGAGTTAAATCAAACCTCTAACCCTAAGTTTATGGTTTTTATGGTGATTCAAAATTTTTGACTAAGGTTCAAACAAACCCTATATGAGAATTTGAGGTTTTAGGATAATGTGAATATTTGGTTGATGATTTTACTATGTTTGATGCTGAATAGGATTGTTAGAGTATTTTCAAGGGTTGGTGTTATTAAATAAGGAATTTGAGAGTTATGGGTACTTTAAATCTAGTAATAATTAATTATTGTTGCTTGATTGTATAAATTGAGTGTTACTCAAGCTTTATCATGCATATAGAACATGTGGAGCTAATGGTAAACCATGGTAATCCTTTTGTGACAAAGGATTGAGGTAATGAAATAATTTAGATTTTTCAATTATATTGCTTAATTGTTTGTGAGTAGATATGTAAATTTTCTACTTGTGATTTGAAAGTATTGCATATTGTGAAATATGATTTTGTGTATGTGAAATGATTTCCAAACTATGAGATTATGAAAGTCTTATATGAAATTAATGAAAATTAGAAAGGAATATATGTTATGTATGAGATGTGTAAGCATGATCATGATAGGGGGTGACAGTTCACCCTTAGAAAGAAGTAGTAGAAGTCCATATAGCATGTCTTTCCTTATTGTCTAGTAAGGCACGATATTGGAGATTATCTCCTTAATATTCAAATGGGATACGATGTTGGACATTGATGCTCCTTAGTATCAGTGATGCGGTGTTAGAGTAATAACACCCTATTTCGTGTGTGATAGGGGGAAACCATAATTCAAAAATGAGATAGGACACCTTTGGCCAGGTGATCCTACCACTGAAGCTGAGCTAGGGCCATTGTGAATGTGCACTTAGTTCAAGAGCCTATAGTTTCAGTTAAGGTGATACGGAGGCTCGGATGGTAGAATGATCATGCTAGTGGTATATAATTTGTGTTTGTGGAAAGGATATGTTGGAATATGCTAAAAGAGTATTTTTGAAGTATATAAGCTTTACTCTCTGTTGGTTGTGCGTGTTAATTGATAATAGTAAATTATTTTATTACTAAGATTATTATTTGACCCCGTGATTATATTTTATAGTGAGGGCTCTAGTAAGGCAAGGGGAAGGAAGGGACAACTAAAGAGTGAAGAGCTCATTTGTATAGCTCTTCTCCTCTATCATTTTAGTTTTGTAATGAATATGCCATAATATTATGCCAACTTAAAAGAATTTCATGATTTTATTATCACTTATATGAGAATATGTGAAATATGTGTGTATCTTGGGCTAAGCTTATAGTGATTGTGATCAAATACGTGTGAGAGGCCAAGATACTAATACAAGTAATGTGATTGAGATGTTTGTATATTGAGAAGAGTAAAATGATCATTATGTTAAATTTGATCTACCCCATTGCATTGTTGAGAATTGGGAATTTGTGGTCATTTTGCATGTGAAAGGTTATTTGTGTGATATGATTGGGTAGATATATTGTGTGTGGTCTATTTGAGCTGGTCAAAGTGATTCCAGAGCTAATGGAATTTAGTGGTGTGAATTATACACCTTTGAATGTGTTTTTAGGTGAAAACGAACTAATTTGGATTCAAGTGTCCATCTTTTTAATGAATGATTATTTGAGTGTGAGACTAGTGCTATTAGCTAGAAAGCTTGAAAAGCTTCGTGTAGACAATTGAACTACTCAAATCAGATGTTGGATGGTGAAACGACACTCTCTAGAAGTTTAGAGTGTTGTCATGACAGTAGTTTGTTGTCATGACAGTAGGCGCATGCTGCAGCACATAGCAATTGCACCATGGCACAATGCGTGCTAAGGGACTCATCCTTCTATGCCATCTGCCACGACGGATGAGCCAACTTTTGAAGAAATTACAGTTTTGTTCTATTTATTTTTAAGTTTTGTTTGCTTCCCATGCTTTGATTATCCTATTTGATTTATTTTAAAGTGTAGTTTGAGCTCAAACAACTTTTTAAAAAGGGTTTTCTTGGGATCCCAGTTTTGTAAACTAATTACTTTTAAACCCTTAGGTTGTGATAACTTTTACTTGAGATTTTTAATTAATTTTGATTACCATAACGGCGTGTTGGAATGTTGTCCTAGTAATGTCAAATCAAACATTACATAATGGGTTTGTAACAAAACTTTTAAGTACCTCTTTCAATTTCCTTTTGTTTCTTGCAAGTATTTGATTGCACAGATGTACATGTATGTAATTTGTTTGAAACTTGCTTTTATTTTTTATTCCATTTACTTTTGTTAATCTTGTATTTATTATTCTAGGGGAACTTAGTGGAAAAATACCCGTGTGCTACTTTAGAATCACCCTTTCCAATGGAAGAATATTGTGAATCCTTTTATATAATATCACCTTGTTTTAATGAATGAATTTTATAAGTTTTACCAATTTTTAGTAACTTGAAGTTTTACCAATTTTGTAGGTACAACCTCCCTTGACCAATCCCTTTGTTAAAGATTTAAGGCCTAAAAAGTAAGAAAATAATGCTATTTTTTTATTCTATGTTGTGTGCTTTAAATATAGTAGTTGTAGTCATGGTCTATTGTGATGACTACTTACCATGAAGTTTATCCAATAAAGTATTCTATCTCAATATTATTATTCTTTTCATTATTTGATTTTGGTGAATAAGGAGGTTAAGCTTGTGGCTTAAGTTTTTTCCTTGTTTAAGTACTTGTTGTAAGCTAAATCATTTTTTGTTATATATGCAACCTGACAGGAATATTTCTAAATGATAGTTACATCAATGATCTTCTAACTAGGGTCAGTGATAGGATCCCTAAAATATGATAAATTTTAATTTTCTCTTCATATTAAAACTAATATTTAAATATAGGACAATTTCATTTAAGGACTTAGAAAGGAACTTATGTTCTGATGGGTCTTAAAAGATTTCAAAACCTTAGTTAAGTCCTCAGGGACTAAATTAAAAATAAGCTGAATGTAGAAAACACCAAAATACCCTCAATTTAAATATTAAAAAAAACCATTAGCCACCACTGCTGTGATCGGAGCCTCGCTAGCAATGGCAAGCACTAGACCTCCGTCGCCAGTACTTCAGTTGCCGACTGGACCACCGTCAGTGGTGGCTAGAGAATTTTGGAGAATTAATTTCTCCAAAGATGGCCAAAATTGGTGTAGAACTCAAGATCCCTTAGTTCACTAAAAGGTTTTGGACAACCAATTCACTCAACTCATTCAATCATATAGTGCATAAAATTATATATAATAAACCTTGTTTTCAAACCATTTGATTATTACATTACTTGTTAATTGCGCAACTTTATTTGTTAATACTTTAATAAGACTTATTAATTACTTAGCTTTTCTTATTAATCCTATGACTCCTGTAACAGAAACAAATTATTTGTTAATCATGTAACTATACTTGTTAATACCTTAATAGAACTTGTCAATTACTTAACTGTCCTTGTTAAGTACGTGACTCTCACAATAAAGTTACATTACTTGTTAATTGCGTAACTGTAGTTGTTAATACCTTAACAGGATTTGTTAATTATTTAAATTTACTTGTCAAATCCATGACTCATTCAACTAAACTACATTACTTGTTAATCATATAACTTTAATTATGCAACAATACTTATCAATTGCACAGCTTGACTTGTTAATATTATAACAAGACTTGTTTAACTGTTGTTTTGAAAAAACAACTAAATTACTTGTTAATTGCATAAATTTACTTGTTAATTATTTAATAATACTTGTTAGTTATCTATTGTCACTTGTTAAGTGAATATATAATTTACATAAAAAATTGAGTTTGTCAGATAACAAAAGTGATGACAGTTAGGTCTCCCTTATCAATATTCATCAAACAAGATACTCAATTATATAAGCATATATATATATATAGAGAGAGAGAAAGAAATACCTTAAAAAACAAATATAATATTAACAATTAAAATTGAAGAAATGATAAGCTATATTATGCTTTTAACAAGTACATTTCTTGTTATAATACTCAACAACAACAACAACAAGCCTTTATCCCACTAGGTGGGGTCGGCTATATGGATTGTAAGACGCCATTGTACTCTATCATTTATCAAGCTTTTAAGAATATTATTAATTAAGAGATCGCATTCAACAACTTCCAAGAGTATTTTCTTATACCTTCCTCTACCCCTCTTAATTGGGTTCAAAATTATATGTTCTACTCTTCTCACTGATGTCTCCCGTGGTCTTCTTTGTACATGCCTAAACTATCTCAATCGACTTTCTACCATTTTTTCCTCAATAGATGCTACCCTCACTTTTTCGCGTATGTGCTCATTTCAAATTTTATCTTTACGTGTATGTCTGCACATCCATCGTAACATTCTCATCTTTGCTACTCTAACTTTATGCTCTTGCTGTCCTGTTAGAGCCTAGCATTCACTACTATATAACATGGCCGATCTGATAGCAGTACAATAAAACTTTCCTTTAAGTTTATTAGGCACCTTACAGTCGCAAATAACTCCTTTAGCTTTTCTCCAATTAAACCACCTAACTTGAATCCTATGTGAAATATCCCTACTGATTTCACCATTATTTTGAATAATGGCTCCCAAATATCTAAACTTTTCCACTTGAGGTATAATTTGATCTCCTAATTTTACTTTCAAGTTACTATCGACTAGTCTCTTACCAAATTTACAATATAAATATTCCGTCTTACTCCTACTCAGACGGAAATCTTTCGACTCCAATATCCTCCTCCATAACTCAAGTTTACAATTAACCTCTTCTCTTGTCTCTACTATAAGAACTATATCATCCGCGAAGAGCATACATTTGGGAATTTCCCCTTGAATATGTTCCGTCAAAACATTTAGGATCAAGTTAAACAGATAAGGACTCAAAGATCATCCTTGATGTAGTCCAATCTTTATATAACAATTTTTTGTTTGACCACTAGGCGTTCTTATACTAGTTTTTTACCCCCTCATACATATCTTGTATGACTTTAATATAAGCAATCCGTACTCCCTTTTTTTTTCCAAGGCTTTCCAAAGCACTTCTCTTGATATACAGTCATAAGCTTTTTTCAAATCAATAAAAATCATGTGTAAATCTTTATCTTTACAACGATACTTTTCCATTAATCCCTTTAGTAGATAAATCGCCTTTGTAGTTAATCTACCTAGCATAAAACCAAACTGATTCTCAAAAATACTTATCTCCAATCTCAACCTGTGCTCAATTACTTTCTCTCACAATTTCATTGTGTGGCTCATGAGTTTAATCCCTCTATAGTTAGTACAATTTTGAATATCCCCTTTATTTTTATAAATAGGAATTAATATACTTCTCCTCCACTCATCAGGCATTTTCTTGGACAGTAAAATCACATTAAACAACTTAGTTAACCATCTCACCCCTTCTTCACCTAAACATTTCTACACTTCAATAGATATACAATCAGGTCCGTTAGCTCTACCATTTTCTATTTTCTTAAGAGCTTTCTTTACCTCCTTATCACGTAATATTCAATAGAATGATAAATTTTGTTCTCCTTCACCAGTTTCTAAATCCTCTAAATTACTAGATGAACCTTCTCTATCATTGAAAAGTTTGGAAAAATAAGTCTCCCATCTATTTTTAATTTTATCATCTGTAACTAAAATTCTTCTCTCTTCATCCTTTATACACCTTATCTATTCTAGATCTCTTGATTTTCTTTCCCTGCTCTTAGCAATCTTATAAATGTTTCGTTCTCCTTCCTTCGTCTCAAGGCTCTTATAAAATTCTTCTAAAGCTTTAGAACAAGTTTCACCCACAGCTCTCTTAGTTTCCTTCTTAGCCATATGGTACCTCTCCTAATTTTCCTCATTGTTACACAAATGTATGGCTTTAAAACAGTTTTTCTTATGCTTAATTTTGTCTTGTACACTATTATTCCACCATAAAGACTCCTTATCTCTCGGACCAGAACTTTTTGATTCTCCTAAAACTACTTTTGCAACCTCCCACATCTTTTAGCCATATCCTCTCACATGATGTTAGCATTTCCCTGAGATTCTTAAATTCCTTTGTCCAAAAGATTCCGCTTGGAAATATCTTGCTTCTCACCTTTTAATTGCCACCACCTAATCTTTAGTGCTACTACTTATCGACATTTTTGAATTTTACTCATAATACACACATCAAGGACTAGGACCCTCTATTTTGTCGTTACAGCATTCCCAGGAATCACCTTGCAATTTTTACAGAGTCTTCTATCTGTGTTCCTAACCAAAAGAAAATCAATCTATGACCTTAAGGCTCCACTTTTGTAAGTGATGAGATGCTCATCTCTCTTCTTGAAACAAGTGTTGGCAATTTTAAAATCAAACGCCAATGAGAAATTAATAAGGGTTTATCCTTTATTGTTTAGCTCTTCAAAAGCAAAACCACCATGCACCCTCGCATACTGACCAGCCTCCCTCCCGACATGCCCATTAAAATCTCCTCTAATAAAAATCTTTTCACTCTATGGTATGTGTTGAATCAACCCCTCCAGATCCTCCCAAAATAGTTCCTTAAGACTAGCTTCTGTCCTGACTTGAGGCACATAAGCACTAACAATATTAACAGTCTGATGTCCAATTATCATTTTTAAGGAAATAATTCTGTCTCCAATTCTGCTAACTTTTACAACGTTTTTCTTCCACTCCTTATCCATAATGATGCCTACTCCATTGCGTGCGCTTACTTTTTCTGTATACTAAAGTTTGAAACTTTGAATATCCTTAGATTCTTCTCCATGCCATTTTATTTCTTGCAGGCAAAGGATATTGATTTTTCTTTGAATCATAACCCCTGCAACTTCTACAGATTTACAATTCAATATCCCAACATTTCAAGTACTAAATCTAATTTTGCTCTCATAGACTAACCTCTTTAGCTGTGCACGTCCAGAATGACGTGTTAGCCCTTGCTCATTTAACACTACATCTTGGCGCCGATGTAGCGACTCTAACTCACTTATCACTGTACTCGAGCCATACAGCACGTTACTTACAAGCAACGACCTAACATTAATATTATAACGTCTATTGTCCATATTCATGATAGATTTAACAAAGTTTTACATTGGCTGTTGATGGCCTAACACAACCCTCATCCGTTACCTGGGCTTGGGACCGGCTATAAACATAGGCGGAGTTACATAATTTTGAAAATAAGATTTATTATATAAATAATTTTGAGGGAGTCACGAAATTAATAAGTAAAGTTGCATAATTAACAAGTCAAGTTGCTCAATTAACAAGTATTGTTACATAATTAATAAGTAAAGTTACATAATTAACAAGTAATGCAATTCAGTTGAAAGAGTCATGGATTTGACAAGTAAATTCAAGTAATTAATAAGTTTTGTTAAGGTAGTAACAATTACAGTTACACGACTAACAAGTAATGTAGTTCTGTTGTAGGAGTCACAGACTTAACAAAGAGAGTTAAGTAATTAACAAGTCCTATTATAGTATTAACAAGTGTAGTTACATAATTAACAAGTAATTTAGTTTTGTTGCAAGAGTCTTGAGGTTAACCAGGAAAGTTAAGTAATTAACAAGTCCTGTTAAAATATTAACAAGTAAAGTTACACGATTAATAAGTGACGTAATAATTAAGTAGTTTGAAAATAAGGTTTATTATATATATATTTTATGCATTATATAATTGAATGGTTGAGTGGTTTGGTGGTCTAAAATCTTTTGATGAACCGAGGGGTCTTGAGTTCTACACCCACTTTGGCCACTTTTGAAGAAATTAATTCTTCAGCCACCACTGATGGTGGTCTAGTTGGCGGTCGGAGCTCCAGTGATGGAGCTCTAGTGGTTGCCATCGTCAGTGAGGCTTTGGTCACCGACGACTATGGCTAGTGGTTTTTTTTTTAATATTTGAACTGAGGGTATTTTGGTCTTTTTAATATTTAACTTATTTTTAATTTAATCCCTAAAGACTGAACTAAGGTTTTGAAATTTTTTGGGACTCATCAGAAGATATGTTGTTACCCAGATCCTTTAATAAAATTCTCCCTTTAAATATTTATTTATTTTTGATTTTTTAATAAATCACAATATTTAAAAGCTGTCAAAAAAAAAATGTCAAATCACTTATCTATGTATTTTGGCAATTTATTTGACAACTGTGCATAGCATAGGCCACATACTAGTTACTAACTAAAATTAATGTGAGTGGTAAGGATTTTTATTATTTAAGTAAATAGTTGAAAATTTAAATATCAGTTTTTGTGTATGTAAAAATTTTTTTAAAATATGCCTACATTTTGCCTTTAGTACCTCAAAGAAGATACTTTCTACTATTGGTGGAATTCACTCCTTGTGTTTACCTAAAAAAATATAAAATAATTTTAAAAAATTAATAAAAAATAAGAGAGAAAAATTGACCCCTGCATTGCGGATACCATGCTAATTTAATATAAAAACTAGACCCTTCCACATAATATAATACTGCATGGTGCATAAAAATTTCAAAAGTATATAAATTTAGGCATACAATGTTTATACTGTAGCTTTGATTCTGATTTTTGTGCATATAGATTATATTATTTATTATTTATAACTTAAAAATAAGTTATAAATACTTGAAGCTTTCTTGTGATGTAAGCATAATTTTTTTAAAAAATCTGTGTCCTATGTGCAGATCCCTTAGATCAGACAAATTACACAGCCCAAAATATTTTTTAAAAATAATAAAAGAAGACGATAAATTACAGGAATGAAGAAAGAAAGGGATTTGATTCCCCCCCCCCCGCCGAAAAAAAAAGGATAAAAGAAAAGGAAAGGAAATTTACAAGAATAATGAAGAAACGTATTTGATGGGCATGCATACTAGTTTCTAGGAAGAGATTTCCTTTCTTTTATTCTTATTAAAGCAACCAAATTTTACATAGACCTGACCTAACCGTTAATTAAGACTAATCCTCATATTCTTATTTTTTCTGTTCCATGTCTGGTAAATTTAGGCATTAGCATCATGACTGCGAGTTGAAGATTCAACGAGAGAGGCCCTTTAGAATGACTTTAGCATGGCATTAAAGTCATTGTATTCGTCAACGTCGAGCGTCCCGGTTCAATGGATAAGTGATGGTTTTAGGTTAATCGGTGATCTTGCTACTTGAAAGGGTCCAACAATGTTCATTCTATATTAATTTGGGTCTTGTTAAGTTCTCTTGGTTTGATGTGAAGCAAACTTCAGATATTAAATGTGCATGGTAAATAAATAGGTCATTGTCATTATCACAGATAGTACCAATCTGCACAGAGCCATCACAGGGCCAAGCCTTTTTAGGCTATCTGTTTAAATCACATATTCTTTTAAAGGTTGGTTTAAAATAAAAAATAAAAAAAGAAAATTTTTGCACAAAAGGACTTTTAGGCTCAGCCTTATAACTTACGTATACAAGAGTTTAAGCCCTTAAAGCCACGTTTATAACAGCCAAGGTCTATAGTTGTCAAGCTGAGCCTTATTGAAAACTCTAAATCCACATTGTTATGAGAAATTACGTTATATTTGCTTAAGATATTTTTAGGAGAGCTACCACCATTTAACCCTAAACTAGACTCAAAATTGGATTATTATAGTTGCATAAAGAAATTATTTAGTAAATACGATCATTATATTTTCAGTTTTTGATTGAAATTCTATCATGATTATATTTATTTATTTATTTTTTTGCCTTCAATTGTCCTTTACACAAAATGTACTCAAAGTTTCCCTGCCTTCTTGGTGACTGACTCAAAGAATTCCCCTTCACGGATCCAACGACTAAACTTGGAACTATTTATTAATTCACTTGGGAAATCCCAATTTCAGCAGAATAATTAATTCTCTTTATTAATTCATGGCACTTGGTGTTGCTCTTCAACATTAGCATTTGAGCCGTTCATATTCCATTCAGATGGAATAGCTATATATATTTTTAATATAAGGCCAAAAAAAAGGGGTATAAATTAGTTTTTATGTAATTATATAGAACTTTCTCACATTTAAAAATTTAAAATTAATCTCCTTTACCTTTTATATTTTAACCACAAACTCCTATACCGTTGTTTCTGGATTATTCTACTAATAGAAGTTATTATGTAGTATTAAGAAAAAATATTTAGTAGTTTATATGTCATTTGATGTAAGCTAATAATGGTTTTGTAAAAATTTTATCTATATTTTTCTTGTCATCATTAGCTTATATCATATTCCACGTAAGTTGTTACATATCTTTTCTTAATATAGCATGATAATTTTTGTTAGTAAGATAACTTAAAAAACAGTGGTAGGGGGAATCTTAAAAAAAAAAAGTTTAGGAAAATTAATTTTAAACTTTTTAAAAATAAGAAAGGTTTTGTGTAGCTAATTCAAAATTTATGGGATTTTTATATATTTTAGTCTTTTTAAAATTTTCAAAGAGTTAATTATATTTTTAAAACTCACAAGTAGATTTTTTTTTTGGAATAAATTGGTGGATTTTTATCATCAGATCTCTCTATCATCAATCAATTCTCATGTAAATCTCATCTTCGTTCTTTGTTTCTTTCCTTTTTTTTTTTTTTCATTTTTTAAAAGTATGCCTCAGTTTATTATTCGAATGCGAATCAATTGATAGGATTTCATTTTCCTCAATAAGTCCCATTTCTTTCCGGTTTTTTCGAAATGAAAAATTGCATTTTTTTAAATCACTTTGAGAAAATTTATCATACTTATTTAAGATTTTAAAAATAATCAATTTTTTTAAAATTTTTGATTATTTTAATAAGATACTCCTCTTATTTTATTATTTTTTATGTACATTTTTACATTTTTGTCCTAATTAAATATTAAGAAAAATTATTAAAAATAATTTTGTTTTTTTTATTATGGATAGAGATAGAAACTTATTAAATTTTAATATAGAGTTAATGAAATCCAAAGTTTTCATTAGTTTTAATGAAACATAATAAAAGTGACCTATAAATAATATTAAAAAAAATATTTTAATTAGCTTTTGAAAATAAACAAGTATTTAAAAAATATTTATAGAAATACATAAATATATGGAAATGTCATAAAATTTTAAAAAATAAAGAACAAATTATTTTGTATAAATTAAGATACATATAAATATCATCATATATAAAATCTAAAAATCATTACATATTAAATTATTTTTTATTATTTTAACCGTTATTAGAGTATTAGTTAATCGATTAATTGATGCATTGTTTGCAGTTTGTAGCCGTTAAAATCACGCAAGCACCACGGCCATTATAAATGTAAGTTTACGATATTACCCCTACCCACCAAAACGACCGAGCGAGAAGAGCGTTATTTGGTTCTTTTTATTTAAGGAGCCATTGTTCCCTTGCGCAAATTCGCGTCTGTCTCTGCCTCCGCTCTTTGTTCAGTTCAGATCTCTCGTTTGTTTGCGTACTTTTCTCTTTCTCGAACGTACGCTTCTTCAATCTCTAGGAATTTAGTCTGCATCTCTTAGATCTCTTTAAATTCAAGACATTCTCAACATTTCGGGCCTATTTGATCTCTTCCCATTTGAATTTTTTGCGTTTATCCATCAAATTTTGAATATTTTGCATAGATCCGAAATCTGATTGGGATCTATGAATTTTCCATTCCTCGAACTGACACCCTTTGTCAGACCCGGGATGATATTGCTTGGAAGGCAACATTTTGCTGCTTTGTTTGATATGGTTCAAGTTTGTAACAGTTCATGTCACTTTGGGTCTTGGTGGGGGGAGGGGGGATTGGACGGATTGAATGATATTTCTTTCAATTTTTAAAATCTTTAGTTCCCCAGTTTTTTAGTATACCTTTTGCAAGGTAAATGGTTCCCTCTTGTTGTTTGTTAATTTCTTATGCATTTCATGCAAACTATAGTTCAGCGTTGTCGTTGTTTTGTATGGTTTTGCCCAGATCTAATTTTGGAAATTTGATTACTTTAAAGAAGATTTTTTGTATGAAGATCTGTCAAGATTCTTCCTTGATCTGTTGAGCAGTGAATATCACGATGATCTTACGGATCACCTGAATTTCCTCAAATAGCTAATAGTCAAAGGATGTGAGAGTTTAAATCGTAGATAAGAAATATATGAGCTCAAATTAAGTTTTTATGTAGCTGAAGTTAATTTCCTATGCTCTTATATTAACATGTGCAAGTTTTAGCTTCGATTGAACCCTCAATGGCTGCTTTGCTATGTGACGTTTTATGATTGGCCTTTATTCTGTACTAATGGCCTGCCTAAAATGATACTTTTTGGACAAAATTATATTTTTTCGTTTCAAATAATGTGCAGATACTTTTTTATACAGCTTTTAATTGGTATTCATGGGAACGGTTGTTGAAGCAGCAAACAAGGTACTTTTGGTCCTTATTCCCATTCACTTTGTCACTTGCTTCTAGCATTTAAGAAACTAAGATGACTCTTTTGAAAATCTTATTAAATTGAAGAGACCGTTGTTTTTCCGGCTTCATATAGATCTCCTGGGGTTTGAACTTTCAGAAGCTTTTTTCTTTTCTTTTCTTTTCTTTTTTAAAACTCCTAGGAAAAGAGCTCCTAAACTCTTCTGATAGTTGAGCAGTCTCTAGTTTTAGTTATATGCCATGGATTATCATGTTAATATCTCTGGCAAATTATAACTTCGTTGCTTACAATCACAGAAAACTTCAAACCTCCAATAGTCTGGCCTTTTTTTGTCATTTATTTGATCATTATTTCTTCTTCTTCTTCTTCTTCTTCTTCTTTTTTGTCAAATTGTCAACTCTGGCAAATTATAGCTTTGTTACTTACAATCATAGCAGACTTCAAACCTCGAATAATCTTTGTCATATTTTTATTGTCATTTATTTGATCTTTTATTTTTATTTATTTATTTTTTTGCCATGTAGCTAGCTTTGGCAAATTATAATAGCTTTGTTACATACAATCACAACAAACTTAAAGCCTTGCATTGTCTTTGTCATATTTTTGGTCATTTATTTGATCATTATTTTGTATGATTAATCTTAACCCTTCCTTTCCCTTCCCCCTTTTCTATTTGGGGTTCTTCGTTGGCTCATAGGATGAAAATGGAAGCACCGTAGAGAAAAAGCCTACAGTTGTTTTTGTGCTAGGTGAGCCCAGATTGATGCCATTCAAAGGATGCATTTTTCTATTACTATTCTGTGATTGACTTGTGGAATATTCTGACCTTTCCCCTTTATTAGCTTTTGAATTTATATTGACTTAGTCTAGCTGATAGCTCACTATAGTTCTGTTTGCTATCTTCCCCCTTGTATCATATCCTGTATACCTCATTTAATTCTTGAATAAGCAATAGTCTGTTCTGTTAATTTGAAGAGATCAGGTTGTGATTATATTGAATTATTTTGAAGACCATAAAATAGGTATATTGTGTAAGTTTGGTCTGCTAATTTGTCATGTGCCTGACACAGTTGCAAGTTTCTTGTATTTTGATTTTTTTTTCTTTTATTCAATTTGGCATGTTTTTTGTGCATGGTCAACTGGTGCTGCAAGAGCTGGTCACTTGGCAAATTTAACTATCAATGGAAAATTTGGTTCATATCTCCCATATTTGTATTGCTTTAAGTGCAAAAGGAATGTCAGGAATGGTCTATCTATGCATGCCATGCTAGTCTTAATTTCCAAACTATGCTGATTTCTAGATCTGCTGATAATCCTTGTCTCAGTTTCTAATTCTAATGGTTGACCACCAGAGCCAGCCTTGAGAGCTAGGTCTGTTTGAGGGATGTCATTTTATGTTTGTTGATGTCTGGTTTGCAGCACAAAATCTCATTAACATTAACAGGACAAGAAACATTTTGGTTTCCTATTGCAAGAAAATGAAATTTTTATAATTTTATCTTTGTTTCCCTTTTTGATTAACTTTGTGTGCATTGGAAATTTTTTTATGACTTTATGATGTAAGGGATTTCGGTAGTTCCTTGTCTTGTCAATTATTTTTGTTTCTGTGATTGATTCTGATTTTTTCTTCTTACGTTCTCATTTTCTTCACTGGAAGTTATACTGGATGATTTCTGACTTGTGAATTAATTCTTATTGGTTGATCATAAAGGTGGTCCGGGAAGTGGAAAGGGCACCCAATGTGCAAAAATTGTTGAACACTTTGGGTATACTCACCTCAGTGCTGGTGATCTTTTGCGAGCAGAAATCAAATCTGGTTCTAAAAATGGGTAAAGTTTATACACTTATGTAATAATTATGAAGATCCATGGCCCTATTGTGTAGGCTACTTATAAAGAAAATATCCACCTATCCTTTAAATCCATGATGCCTATTCCTTTTGGTTGTGCACTACTGTTGGTTTTTTGGGATCCTGTCTTTCGAGCTTCTTTGTGGGTCTCATCTCACACAGCCCCCTTGCTTCCTTGTGGAAGAAGGAGGCTCATTGAAGGACACATGGGTAAAAAACTTCTAACTCGATTTTTTTCCTTTGTTTTGACCTCATGATATAATTTTCTTTTTTCTTAGCTAGATCCATGCTTGTTTTCTTTTGCCACTAAAGAGTTATTATTTCATATTTTATTTTATTTTTTTTTAAAAGAGAGAATTCAACATGGATGCCAGGGAAAATGGAGTGACAAAGTTGCTAATTTTGAATTGCTTTTTTGAAAGTTAAAGCTCACTCTTCATTTTCTATTTGGAGGAAAACATGGTCAAAATACTAAAGCACTTTGATTGACGTTTACACAGTTTGATTTCTTTGATCTACATTTTTGTAGGGAATGTGTAATCATGCCCTTAGTTTCTGTGACAACTAATGTATGACTGATTTCTGTACATCCCTTTGCTTTCATGCAGCATGCTGGCTACAGCATGCAGATAACCCCACAAAGCTATGTAGATTATGCCATTTAATTAATGCAATATATCTATTTATATCTTTGTTTTGACAAAGTCTTACTGTCTCAATCGTTCTCTGTGTGCTCGTCGAGTTTCAATTCAAGAAGATGTATATTTATCTTCTTATAGTGATTCTTGTATGTTCCTTTTCAACTGCTGATATGTTATTGTGTTTAAATTGTTCATATTCTGGCTTGATCTTATTTGCACAGTTGTTTGCTGTATGTTTTACAGCACTATGATTCAGAATATGATTCAAGAAGGGAAAATTGTTCCCTCAGAGGTCACAATTAAGCTTCTGCAGCGAGCGATGCAGGAAAATGGCAATGACAAATTTCTCATTGATGGTTTTCCTCGTAATGAGGAAAACCGTGCAGCATTTGAAAATGTGGTAGGTTTTCAGTTTCAATACACAATTTATTTTTGCTGCTTTCATGGATGAATCAATGTATGTTCTGTTAACTCACGAAATGTATTATGGCCTTGCAGACTGGAATAGAGCCAACATTTGTCTTGTTTTTTGACTGTCCTGAGCAAGAGATGGAGAAGCGCCTCCTTTCTAGAAACCAGGTTGATTTTTTCCTCCTTCATTATAGATTTTTTATGTCTTATAGTTTTCAGCATTTGATGTGTCCTTATACTTTTATATAAATAATAAAGGGAAGAGTGGATGACAACATTGAAACTATAAGGAAGCGGTTTAGGGTTTTCTTGGAGTCTAGTCTCCCAGTGGTAAATTATTATGATGCAAAGGGAAAAGTTCACAGGGTAACTTACTCCCCCTTCTCTTGCTTTTACCATATTTTTGTTTAGTTGTTGCTTCTTTTTCTGTACTGAGGGCATAAGTTTTCATTATTAGATTGATGCTGCAAGGCCTATTGAAGAGGTCTTTGAAACAGTCAAGGCCATTTTCACTCCAAAAAATGAGAAGGTATCCCACTATGTTCGCTTCATGTCAAAAGTTTATATGTATAAATTTCGATTTGCATCAAAAATAAAATTAGACAATAGTCATTGCTATTGTTAACGGACCTGATTGTATATCTATCGAAGTGTGGAAATGTTTAGGTGAAGAAGGGGTTAGATGGTTAACTAAGTTATTTAATGTGATTTTACGGTCCAAGAAAATGCCTGATGAGTGAAGGAGAAGTACATTAATTCCTATTTATAAAAATAAAGGAGATATTCAGAATTGTACTAACTATAGAGGGATTAAGCTCATGAGCCACACAATGAAATTGTGGGAGAAAGTAATTGAACACAGGTTGAGATTGGAGACAAGTATTTCTGAGAATCAGTTTGGTTTTATGCCAGGTAGATCAACTACAGAGGCGATTTATTTACTAAGGGGATTAATGGAAAAGTATCGTTGTAAAGATAAAGATCTACACATGGTTTTTATTGATTTGGAAAAAGCTTATGACCGTATACCAAGAGAAGTGCTTTGGAAAGCGTTAGAAAAAAAGAGAGTACGGATTGCTTATATTAAAGCCATACAAGATATGTATGAGGGGGTAAAAACTAGTATAAGAATGCCTAGTGGTCAAACAAAGGATTTTCCTATAAAGATTGGACTACATCAGGGATCATCTCTGAGTCCTTATTTGTTCAACTTGATCTTAAATGTTTTGACGGAACATATTCAAGGGGAAATTCCGAAATGTATGCTCTTCGCGGATGATATAGTTCTTATAGCAGATACAATAGAAGAGGTTAATTGTAAACTTGAGTTATGGAGGAGGACATTGGAGTCGAAAGGTTTTCGTCTGAGTACAAGTAAGACGGAATATTTATATTGTAAATTTGGTAAAGGACTATTCGACAATAATTTGGAAGTGAAATTGAGAGATCAAATTATACCTCAAGTGGAAAAGTTTAGATATTTGGGAGCCATTATTCAAAATGATGGCGAAATCAGTGGAGATATTTCACATAGAATTCAAGCTGGGTGGTTTAATTGGAGAAAAGCTAAAGGAGTTATTTGCGACTGTAAGGTGCCTAATAAACTTAAAGGAAAGTTTTATCGCACTGCTATCAGAACGGCAATGTTTTATAGTAGTGAATGCTGGGTTCTAACGGGACAGCAAAGCATAAAGTTGGAGTAGCAGAGATGAGAATGTTACGATGGATGTGCGGACATACACGTAAAGATAAAATTCGAAATGAGCACGTACGCGAAAAAGTGAGGGTGGCACCTATTGAGGAAAAAATGGTAGAAAATCGGTTGAGATGGTTTGGACATGTACAAAGAAGACCAAAGGAGGCACCGGTGAGAAGAGTGGAACATATAACTTTGAGTCCGATTAAAAGAGGTAGAGGAAGGCCTAAGAAAACACTTTTGGAAGTTATTGAACGCGATCTATTAATTAATAATATTTCCTAAAAGCTTGATAAATGATAGAGCATAATGGCGTCTTGCAATTCATGTAGCCGACCCCACTAGTGGGATAAAGGCTTGTTGTTGTTGTTGTTTGTTGTTGTTGTTGTTGTAGTCATTGCTATTGTTAAGTGAGTCTTCATTGTTTCAATACTGTGTATTATTTATACTAGTGGCCTCAAGTGAATGAAGCTTTGTTGGCAGCTGGTGATGGAAAGCTCCTGATAAAAATTTTATCACTGATCATTCCTTATACTTTTGGTAACTTGTATGGAACTTTGTTCAGTGATAACATAATGTGCTCCATACCTTCAAGTGTGCTCAAACTGTATGATTGACTTATCAATTGCTCCCAATCGTAAGGAAATGAAGTTGATACTTCCATCATGATCCTGCAGTAGTTACTTAGTGGTCTTTATAAGCTTAACAGTTCAGAAAAAGGAAACGAGAGAATGATCAATTACAATTTAGGAAGATTTGGGGCAACAAAATATTAAAAATTTACAAAAATAGTGCTAGCCATTATACGGACATAAAGGTTTTAAACTTGTGCTAAACTTGTGCCATTATACTTACTTAGTAGTCTTTATAAGCTTAACAGTTGGGAAAAAGGAAGTGAGACAATTTAGCCAGATTTGGAGCAACAAAATATCAAAAATTTACAAAAATAGTGCTAGCCATTATACGGACATAAAGGTTTTAAACTTGTGCTAAACTTGTGCCATTATACTTACTTAGTAGTCTTTATAAGCGTAACAGTCGGGAAAAAGGAAGTGAGACAATTTAGCAAGATTTGGGGCAACAAAATATGAAAAATTTACAAAAATGGTGCTAGCCATTATACGGACGTAAGGGTTTTAAACTTGTGCTAAATTGCACTGCTCAAGCCAAGGAAGGAAAATCCAATGAAATTTACATGTCTTGTAAACTTTCTGTTTTACCTTTTATCTTCAACTTTTACATGTACTGCTTCAATGAAGTTATTTCACTTGTCTGTATGAACGCTACATGAGAAGTTCTTAGAAGACCAAGTATCCGTGAGAAAAATAAATATATTTCGGTTGCTGAACATGAAATCATCATTGAACCATTCCAACTGCAAACTTTTGCTGGAATTGATTTTCATGTGACGTTTGCAGGCCGATTGAGTATACAAACCCCAGCTTTTGTTTGCTTGAAAATTAGAGGTAATATTTGCACCATATTATGCTAGACATCTCATACATCTTTCAGACTGATTTTCCCCCTTTTTAGGTGTTTTGGCTGCTATAGCTTCATCTTGGTGGTGTTCTTAATCTTATTTCAGGAGCATGATAATTACCTTTTTCACTAGTGGATTCAATACGTTTATAAGTAGTACTCTGGTCAGTGATGGGAATAGTTTTATCAAAGTATTGGACAAACACTGGTAGGGTGATTGGGCAGTGGACTATCTTCATTTAGAGTTTTAGTTTTAAAATTTTACCTTTCTGTGCAGTTCTTTACACGCATTGAGGTATTGATTCTCTGATGTCGGCTTTTTAGAATATTCACTTCAATGACGCGAAATTCTTGTGTTGTTGTGGGCTTCATGGGAATATTTCAGATGCTCAACTACTTTGTGCAATACTTTTAAAAATGCTCCACTATTACTGCAACAGCGTATGTTCAGTCAATTCTTAGTCATCCATAGTGGGAATGGCATCTTGTTATATTTTTTGGTGTGCTCAGCCTTTGGTTTCCTTCTTTATTTATGTTCCTGATTTCCCATTAATATAGGCAGTATTAGTTACTTTATATTAAGATGTGAAAGGAGTTATTTATTGCCTATTTTCATATGGAGAATTCACATACTAGGTTTTCTTAGGTAAATTTCTTTAATGGCTAGTTATCCATTATAGTGTGTAGATAGAATTACCCCCCCCTTCTTTGAAAGACCTAATCATCAACGGACTGTGAAAAAATTGTTTTATTTTATGTAGGAGAACTTAATAGGTTAGACATAAGATAATAAAGATCTTTGCTTGTGAGCCAAGCTTGCGAAGCTTAGAAATCTTGAAAAGATAACAAGTATCTTTTTCCAGGCTAATTAATAGAGATGGCTAGGTGTTATATATTTTGTGACCCTTCCATGAATTTTGGGGAGAATTACATGTAAGTTCCATATAAGAAAATTAATATTACTTGTAAATATACTGACAAAATAATTAATTTCCTTATTTGGGACCTAATTATAATTTTTCCTAAATTTTGTTAGATCATTCTATGGGACCTAATTTTTTTTTCACATGAAAATTTAGGTGAATTATGTCTTGGGAGCTCACCAGGGCTAGGGCATGCTTTTAGGCTTAAAAAATGTTTACAAAGGGGCTTATAAATTACCCATTTATAAGGTCTTCACATTGGCACTGGGATTTAAACCCACAGCCTTATTGGTTATGGACTAAATCTTTATAGATCGACCAACCTTCTATACAAGTTAGGGGCTTATAGATCAACCAACCTTTGTTGGGTTATGGTGGATAAAATTTTGTCACATAGGCAAATGCCACTTCCTACTAGTTGGCACCAGAATTTCTTTTGTCAATCTTGATGTTGGCTGACCTGCCCATATATACCCTCAGTTTCAGCAAATTGAACCCTCAGATACAGGCATTCAAGTATACACAGATAGATAGTGATATGATTTATAATCATCATCTTTTCTTTTTTTATCTCTTTGAATTGTATTATATGCATTTGTTTTTGGAAATGTAGAAGATCCAAAGTATATTTTCAGCTGCAAACATTATTAATGAATGTTTATTTACTATCAATTTTCTCCTTTCAGGTATTCTTATTTCAATATATTGCCATTCATACCCTCATCTGTATTCTTAAAGCATTGAAGGCTTCTGTTAAACTAAATCTCAAAGTTCGGCTGCTACAAAAACTAGATAGACAAAGGTTGTTTCTATGGAATGTTCTCTTTTGCAAAACGTAGAATATATTATTAATCATTGCGTGCATTTATACACATGTATTCATTTACACATTGTGGTATTTGAACTGTTTTTTGAATATTAATTTATTAATTATATTGGATTTTTTAGTATGGAAATAAATTGTGTTCGCTGATGTGAAAAGTTATATTCTTTTAACCTTGGACTTTCTTCTTCTCTTTTATTCAGGGTAGAAAAATCTTGTAATTAGTGATTTGTTTTGATTTTATTTTATCTTTCATAGGAATTAGAATGAGTCATTTTGTTGCTTACAAATGTTAGATTTGTAAAATGTGAATCTATGAAAATGAATTAAAATTGAGGACATTAGTTGTTGGTGGAAAGAGTTCTGAGAAGGAAAAGAAAATAATAAACTAATGTGCAATGAAGTATAACTTCCGGTTTGTTAAAAAAAAAAAAATAGAAGAAGAAAATAAAAGAGGATGATAAAAAAAAATATACCCCAAAATATGTGCATAATAATTCCGTATGGGTGAAATGTAATAATTTTTTTTTTTTTTTGTAGTCTCTTGGAATTTGTCAGCTTTGTGAAATGACACAAGGATTTCAAACTGAAGCCCAAATCCACACACATTCAACCCATACCAAGGATATTCAACAATTCAACCCATTCAAAGTCATTAAGTTTCAATAAAGCCAATGCCTAAATTTCTCAAATTTACAAATTTGCCAAAAAATTCCTTTACAAATAATATTTTTCATTAACTTTATGGTGACTTAAATTAATTCCAATTCAAAATGAAACTTTTGACACAAAACCCTTGTAAAAACTCCTTAGCCAAACAAAGGTCTAATTACTCAAATTAAAAATTCACCAAAAAAATTAGATGAAAATTCTCAAAAATTCAAAAATCAATATAACTCCCAATCTAACCAAAATTTCTTGTCCAAAAACCATACTATGTTATCGATGGATAAAAGATTTAAATACTCAATCTCAATTTAGGGTTTATAAATTGGGAGAATGACAAATAAGGATCTTATAAGAGCACTAATGTCAAATTAGGACTTTTCAACATTGATGTTATCAAATTTCAGTACTTCTACCATGTTTCAATACTAAAGTTTTTAATTTGGCATTAGGCTATCATGGGTTTGTAAGAACCAAATTTGATCAATAGAAATTAGAAGAAAATGAAATTAGATGGACGTTTTTTTTTTTGATAGAAATTGAATAAACCTTGTCTTAATGATTTAAAATGATTAGGATTTATTAGCCTAATATGATTAAGGGCTCCAAGACCATTGGATATGACTTAGATTTCCATTCCTTTCCATAGTAAAGCCCTAAGCTACCTCCATTTTCCAAGCCTGCTAGTCGTTACATCTCACATCAAAAGAATTTTAGGAAAATCCTGGCCATATAAACAAGTGTACTGCATACTCCACTGAGCTAGTTTTTTGAGAAAAAAAAGTAATAGCCCTATGACAAAATGGTATCAAAGCCAAACTTGAGTTTTGCCCAGTCAGTGGGCCCTCTGGTAGGCCACCTATGATGTTAGAGCTAGTATTTCAAGTAGGTTGGGCTTATTCGGACTGCACTTAATTTAGGTTGGGCTTAAAATACCCTAACATAAAAAAAATCAAAATAGCCAGCCAAGCTTAGCCTAAACCCTAAGGCTTTCAAACTGGCTTAAATACCTAAATTGTTAAATATTATTTTATTTTATTTTTTATGTAATGTTAATTTTTATTTCAAGAAATTAATATTTTCAATTTTTATCTTATTTTATAAATAATAAAAAAGGAATTCAAATATTCAGGTTAAGCCCATTTGGGTTTGAGACCCATATTTCTTCGGGCAGTTTGAATAAACTTAGAGTAAATAAAATCTTCTAAACTCTCTAACTTGGACCTAAAATTTTTCAAGGTTATTTGGGCTGCCTGTTAGGTTTGGCCTAAATTACGTGGCATAGGCATAATGGATTGATTGTGGGAGCTGTTATGTCTCTCACATTGGAAGGATTTTGAGAGGATCCTACCCATATAAATGGATGAGCTGCATACCTTACTAAGTTAGCTTATTAGGGAGAGAATAATGGCCTTATGATATGACATAGCAGTTATTATGCTTATTGAGATTTTTAAAATAAATTTTAAAAGTTCATAATTCATTTTTCAAACCATTAAAAGTTATAAATTAGGAAATTATGAAAAACTTAAAATGTTTTCTTTCAAATGAAAAAATTACCAATTCAAAATCATGTCAATTGGTTCTTCAAATGATTTATCAAACAAATTAGTCATTATCATGGAAAGAAAACCCAATCATTAAATAAATTAAATAAAGCAAGGTAAAAGCTTAAGGTTAGAGAGATACAATTTTATCGTGGAGGCTCAAAATAGAAGGTGAATTTGAGCTCCATCCAAGAAAGTTGATTATCAAGTTCTCCTTTGAAGCCATCTGAAGGTTTAGGCTCAATTGGCAAAGATCCTACAAAATAAGCAATAAAATAATGACCTTCCACAATAGGAGAATTAAGTAAAACAATCCATTTGGTGCAAGATCACATGAAATGATGAGTCAAGACAAAGCTCTTCACTTGTGATAGATAAATATTGAAAATTAAATTCCTTTCAAGATCAAGCATGATCTATCCCATTTCATTAACAACTCCTCCATGTTCATCATTGGTCTTGGCCATATCCATTTGTAAACATACAAAATCAACGAAAACCCTTTCTCAAGCATACTTGGGTCTAAAGAAGTGCTCTCATGATTAACTTCACATAAACATGCATTATCAATTAATGTATCGAGTGAAAAACTGCTATTCTTTTTAAATACAAAATCAACGAAAAACCCCTTCTCAAGCATACTTGGGTCTAAAGAAGTGCTCTCATGATTAACTTCACATAAACATGCATTATCAATTAATGTATCGAGTGGAAAACTGCTATTCTTTTTAAATACAAATAAATCAATTTCTAAGTAAATAGACCATGGAGAGTCATGTGAACAATCACAAGTGACTAGAGATTTAGAATAAGTACTATGACTTGTCATCAAGATCATCATCGATACCATCATTACCACAAAATACCCCAATACTTGATGGTTATTTTTATTAATACTTGATGGTTTTTAATTATCAAGTAAGGGTGCGACATATATTTAGAGCCTTACTTGACAGTTATTTTAAAATAATTGCCAAGTATATGCTTACATATTTGTTTCTATAAGTAAAAACGTAGACAGTTATTTTCAAATAACTATCAAGTATTTATGGTATTTTTTTTAAATCAGCTCTCGACATAAAGATACACAGAATATAAAAAAAAGTAGCTAGCCAATGACCATAAATAATAAAATGAATATTTCTATTGAGATTGTTATGCAAGCACATTAAAATTCTTATACATATAGCCTTAAACCTTAAAAAATCTACACTCATTACTAATTTGCAAACTAAATTTCTAAAACTAAGTGGTGTAAGACATAAAAATTGGCATAAAAAATGTAATATATAAAATGTATCTACCTAATTAACTATTGAGCCAGCCCAATTACACCTAAGTATGACATGTTTGCATAAATAAAATTTTTATCCTTAGTATTAGGAATATGCATAGAATGAGCTATAAGAGGTATAACACTATTTTGCCTCATGCTTCTATCATCTTGCTCCCTTGTATGCAATGTGTATTCACTGATAAGATAAGTAGTGTAACAAATGACTTGTCTACTTGGATCGTTAGCTAACCATTTCAATTTTTCATAAACTAAATTGGAATCAACACTTAACATATGAAGAATGTGCTCCTTGAACCATCTTGTAAAATGTTTATTATGCTCCCTAGCATACCAAATTTCTTATCTACATGACTCCTACATGATCTTCAAGTTCTCAATTAGAGAAGCCAAATATATGTCCATGTCATTCCCAAGTTACTTAGGAAGGTTATGAATCATCAAAATCACTGGCCATGTGATATGGCTACTACTTTAAAGCCCATGTAGATTCATCCCGTTAGTAGACAAAGAAAGGCATAGGTTCTTATTTCCCCAAATTTAGGGTACTTATAATCAATCTTTCTCCATTATGAAGAATTAGCAGGATGATGAAGCATGTTGTCTTTAATCCTTTCATCTGCATGCCATGTTAAGCTTTTCTTAACTTTTGTACTACTATACATGCATCTAAATCTAAGCACAATTGAAAAATACTATAGTACCTTTACCAGACTCAATTTGTTTTGCCTATGGCAATAGGAATTACACTTCGGGCACTTGGTTAACAATGCATATTCATTATGAAATAAAAGGCAATCATTAGGGCATATGCATGTATCTTTTCATAACTCATGCCAATTAATCATAACACTTATTTTGCATCATATGTTTAGCAAGGAGCTCGTTTTCCTTAGGAAGTAATTCTACTTTCAAATATCTAAGCAAATTAGTGAAGCTCACATTACTCTATCTATGTTTTACTTTCATGTTGTATAATTTTAACACTATTAAAAACTTTAACGCACTATAACTAGCATACACTAGCATCCCTACATCACTTTTCAACTTCTAAAACATTTCTAGACAATCGTTGAGGTCCTCTTCAATCACTTAGGCCATCTATTCAAGACAATCTTCCTCAAGTATACATATATCAAAATCATTAAGAGATTATTGGTAGCTTTCACTACGCTTCTGGCTATGACTAATTGTTGGATAGGGAGGCGCAGCGGAAGATTAAAATTTTAAAGTCTCTGTCTTGATATGGACCGAACGAACTTTTTTAAGTCAAGGTGGATAGAAGAGTTACCTTTTTAATTCTTTGAAGTTGACGCACGTTTGGATCTCAAGAGTTGACAATGTAGATCTGCTCCCTCTACTGGTATCCACACGAACAGCTCTCTAACTCGAACAGTGTGCTAGCACTCTCAGCATCCATTCTTTTTTTAACATTAATTTTGTTTTCTATAGGGTGTTTTGTGGCTCTCAAAGTGTTTTTGTCGTCAGAACTTTTCTAACTCTCTCTCTCTCTGCCTTCATAAGGACGTTCCTATCTATATATAGTGATAAGGGTTTTTTTTGTCTTCTACTTAAAAACTCACGAAAATTTAATTAAATTTATAAGAATTTAATTTATAATATCATATCTGATTCGAATTTATCTTATAAATTCAATTTATAAAACTGACATGATATTCTCTCTTATCATGTTAGTTATTAAATTTAATCTATCATATAAAATTAAATTTAAAACTAACATAACATAACATAATATAATATATATCACATATACATATTATATTATATATATATACGAATATATATATACATATATATTTTGAAAAAATATATATATTTTATATTATCTATATTTAATTTTATATATCATATACATATATCATATATATATATATATATATCTGATATATAGATATATACATATATGGATATATATATATATATATTTTGAAAAAATACACACACACACACATAAAATTATATTTTGAATTTTATATTTCATATATATATATATATATATATATTTATCGAATAAATATTCAAATATATATATGTAAAATTCATTCACTTGATATTACATTCATTAAATCTAAACATATTCCATACTCAACAAACTTGGACATTATAGCTCAAGTTAGGCCGTTCTTGTGTGCGACCCTATACGCCCATATGAAATTGGCAGTGGGCTAATTACGCTATTAGCCCATAAGTTACAAGTGGCCTTTAGCAAGACATTTCAACTACCCAATTCACATGGGAATCGATGATCTAATGTAACCTATCATGCAACCATATCACATCTCTTTTGTCACGCGATATTCGATCAAGTATGATACATAGAATTGTCATTCTCCTTTACCTGACCATTACTTTCTCAATCTCTAAGTAGACTGATAGTAGTAATGGAAAAACCCTTTTCATTATAGTATGGCCATACATTTTCTCAGTCTTACTTATCGAAGGGGCTCAATAATATCTCTCACTTAATGTGAGGGACAAATTCCATCTTGACCACTCATATTCCTCTGCATGAATATCACTAAACTCAATTATAGCCTTTATGATCATCCGGTCAAAGGTGACTTTTGACTAAGTCAAAGTTCAGTTGTCATCATGTAGGAATCCATGCTGATCTCAGGTCAAAGGGCTTAGTGATACAGTTACATATGAGATAAGCTTATGACTTATACCATGCAGCTTTCTCATAGCGGATCGGTCCAACACCTTGTACTCTTTCAAGTGCCTATGATTTTAATTTGTATCTCTATAATTAATCAAAGTCATACCAGTCTTGTTTTATTTATGATCCCTCAAAGATAACTGACTAGAGACATTTAAGACAATCACTATAGTTTGTCCAGGGATACAGTTATCATATTGAACATGCAATTGTTATGATAACAAAAGAAAAATTCATTAAATAAAAATGTATATAGTACAATGATTGGCCCTAGGCACAATTTCTAATATCCTCCTACTTGCACTAGGTACAATCATTAATTTGTCTAATTTCCATTGTCCTAACATGATGTTCATGCTTCACCTGTGCACGAGGCTTTGTAAGGGATCAGCAACATTGTCTTCTCTTGCTACTTTGCATATTTTTATATCACCTCTATCATTGATCTCTCTGATAAGGTGGAAATGCTTGAGTATATGCTTGGTCTTTTGGTATAACCTTGGCTCCTTGCTCTATGCAATTGCATTGCTATTGTGACAGAACAAGTTTATTGGATCTGAGATGCTAGGCACCACTCCTAGTTCAACAATGAACTTCCTGATCCAAACAGCTTTTGTAGTTGCATTTGATGCTGTTATATACTCAGCTTCTATTGCAGAATTAGTTGTTGTGCTCTACTTTGAGCTCTTCCAGCTCACTGCCCTACCATTTAAAGTGAACACATATCCTGATTGTGATTTAAGGTCATCCTGGTTAGTTTGGAAGCTTGCATCTGTGTAACTTGTTACAACTGGCTCGTCATCCAATCTGCCATATGCTAAAAATAAATCCTTAATCCTTCTTAAGTACTTTAGGATATTCTTGATAGCAGTCCAATGATCCTCTCCTGGATCTACTTGGTATCTGCTAGTCATACTTAAAGCAAATGAAACATCTGGTCGAGTGCACAGCATGGCATACATGATAGATTTACTTGGTATCTGCCATTCATGCAATCTTGCTGATTTTATGTACTAGGACACTGGCCTTTGTTGAGATGAATGCCATGAGACATGGGGATAAAACCCCTTTTTGAATCCTGCATACTAAACCTATGCAGTATGTTGTCTATGTATGTGCTTTGACTTAGGCCTATCAGCCTTTTAGATCGATCTTTATAGATCTTAATCCCAAGGATGTAAGTGGCTTCACCTAAGTCCTTCATAGAGAAAGATTTTCCTAACTAAGACTTGACATTATGTAAGGTAGGAATGTCATTCCCAATGAGTAGGATATCATCTACATATAGCATTAGAAATATAACTGTGCTGCCATTAACCTTTTTATAAACACAAGATTCATCAATATTTTGAATGAATCCAAACTCTTTGATTACTTCATCAAAACGTTAATTACTCTAAGATGCTTGCTTCAATTCATAAATGGATCTTTGAAGCTTGCACACCTTTCCAGAGTCCTTTGGACGCATAAAACCTTTAGGTTGTGTCATGTACACTTCCTCATATTTTATAGTCATAATATGCTGCAATGGCAAGGAGGATTCTGATTGATTTGGCCATTGTGATGGGTGAAAAGGTTTCATCATAGTCTACACTATGAGTTTGGGTGAATCTTTTTACAACCAATCATGCCTTGAAGACATTTATTTTGCCATCCATGTCAGTTTTTTCTTAAAAACCCACTTGCACCCGATGGTTTTTATTCCTTCAGGTGGATCGATTAAGGTCCATACTTTATTATTGTATATAGATTGCATTTTAGACTTCATGGCATTTAGCCATTTCTCAAAATTTGGTCCCACTATGGCTTTTTGGTAGGTGGTTGGTTCATTGTGTTTAATGAGCAACACTTCACAAAATTCATTAATAAAAAATCCATATCTCTGAGGATGATGCTGTGTCCTATTAGACCTTCGTGGGCCTTGTGTTATTTGAGCAGGCTCATTTACTTCTTGTGAGTCTTCTCAATTTTTCATCTGTAACTCTGTGCTATTTTGTGGTTCTTGAATTTTTTCAAGATGTATCTTGCTCCCACTAGTTCTTTTAGAGATAAATTCTCTTTCTAAATCTTATGACACTTGTAAATCTTGTTTATTAGAAAAGATAACAAAAGCACCTTTTGTTGGGTATAGTGAGAAGGGTAATGACTTTTTGGGACTCATACATACAGATATTTGTGGACCAATGAGTACAACTACCAAAGGGGGGTTATTTGTACTCCATTACTTTTATTGATGACTTTAGTAGATATGTATATCTACCTAATGAAACATAAATTTGAATATGTTGAAATGTTCAAAATATTCCAAAATGAAGTACAAAAGCAACTTGGCAAGACTATTAAAACTCTTCAATCTAATCAAGGAGGTGAATATTTAAGCCAAGAATTCATTGGTCACCTCAAAAGTTGTGGGATAGTCTCACAATTAACTCCTCTAGGAACACCATACTAGAATGGCATTTTTTAGTAAAGAAATCAGACATTATTAGATATGGTTCAATTTATGATGAGTTAAGTAGATCTTTCACCATCCTTTTAAGGCCATGTACTAGAAACAGCTACATTCGCACTTAACAATGTTCCATATAAGGCGATTGAAAAGACAATATATGAGATATGGAATGGAAAAAAACCTAGCTTGTCTTTTCTCAAGATTTGAAAATGTAAGGTAATGTTAAGAAACAGGCCTTAAACAAGTTAGCACTCAAATCCATAAATTGCCTTTTTGTGAGATATCCTTAAGAAACAAAGGGATATTATGTTTATAATCCCATTGATAATAAAGTGTTTGTAATTTGAAATGATATCTTTCTAGAAATAGAATTTATCTCTAAAAGAACTAATAGGAACAAGATACATCTTGAAGAAATCAAGAACTATAAAATAGCACAGAGTCACAGATGAAAAACTAAAAAGACTCACAAGAAGTAAATGAGCCTACTTAGTAATATAAGGCCCACGTATGTCTGATAGGACACAGCATCATCATCAAAGATATGAATTTTTGATCAATGAATGTCGTGATGTGTTACTTATTAAAAATAATGAGCTAACTACCTACCAAGAAGCCATGGTGGGACTAAATATCGAGAAATGGCTAAATGCCATCAAGTCTGAAATGCAATCTATCTACGATAATAAGGTGTAGACCTTACTCGATCTACCTAAAGGTATAAAACCATCAAGTGCAAGTGGGTTTTTAAGTTGAAAGCTAACATGGATGGCAAAGTAAATGTCTTCAAGGCATGATTAGTTGCAAAAGGATTCACCTAAACTTATGGTGTAGACTATGATGAAACATTTTCCCCAATCATAATGGCCAAATCAATCAAAATCCTCCTTGCCATTGTAGTATATTATGACTTTAAAATATGGCAGATGGATGTTAAAACAGCATTCCTTAATGGACGTCTACTTGAGGAAGTATACATGACACAACCTAAAGGCTTTGTGTGTCCAAAGGACTCTAGCACAATGTGCAAGCTTCAAAGATCCATTTATGGATTGAAGCAAGCATCTGGAAGTTAGATTCAATATTTTGATGAAGTAGTCAAAGAGTTTGGATTCATTCAAAACATCGATAAACCTTGTGTTTACAAAAAAGTTAATGGCATTACAGTTATATTTCTAGTCCTATATGTAGATAACATCCTACTCATTTGAATGACATTCCTACCTTATAAAATGTCAAGTCTTGGTTAGGAAAATATTTCTCTATAAAGGACTTAGGTGAAGCCACTATATCCTTAGGATTAAGATCTATAGAGATAAATTCAAAAGGCTGATAGGCTTAAGTCACAGCATAAACATAGACAAGATACTGCATAGGTTTAGTATGCAAGATTCAAAGAGGAGTTACATCCTCATGTCTCATGGCATTCATCTTAGCAAAAACCAATGTCCTAGTACATGAAATCAAGGAGATCACATGAGTAAGGTTCCATATGCCTAAACAATTTGATCTATCATATATGCCATGCTGTGTACTCGATTGGATGTTTCATTTTCCTTGAGTATGACTAGCAGATACCAAGCAGATCCAGGAGAGGATCATTGGACTGTTGTCAAGAATATCTTAAAGTACTTAAGAAGGACTAAGGATTTATTCTTGGTATATGATGAATTGGATGACGAGCAAGTTGTAATAGGTTACACTAATGCAAGCTTCAAAATTAACTAGGATGACCTTAAATCACAATCAAAATGGTAAGGCAGTGAGCTGGAAGAGCTCCAAATAGAGCATAACAGTTGATTTTGCAACAAAAGATGATTATGTACTGTAACGTTATGGATTTTAACTTTGGAAATTTTTGTTATTTATAAGGGTATTTTAGTCAAATTAAGTGAATTTTTAGTTAATAATGTTTTAAGGAGACTAATATAGCTAATGGATCCTTAGACATCCTTAAAGAAGGCTAGATCAAAGTATGAGCAGGTTATGACATGAAGATAGATACAAATCAAGTGTGAAATTTTTTGTGCCATACGTCGCGATGGGCGAGCCATGCACCACAGTGCATGTACAAATTTCTTCATTTATCATATTATGAAATCAAATGGAAAATGAGAAGTGGGATAGAGAGAATGTGGAGAGACGACAGGAGATGACCGGTAGGCACTGGGGCTTGACTATTGGACGATATTGGAAGCATTTGGAGTAAGATTAAGTTTTGGTAAAGCTTTCTTCACTTCTCCCCCTCCCTTTATGCAAGTTTTATAATGATTTAGGTGTTTTGGGGCTATGATTTCATGCTTTCTTAGGTAGTAGCTGAACCCATTACCTTAGTTAAGGTTTTAGGGAGTTTAATCAAGTCTCTAAACCTATATCTATAGATTACATAAAGATTTAGAATTTTTGCTTAGGGTTTGGACGAACCCTAGGTAGAAATTAGATGATTAAGAGCAATGTGAGTAATGTAATAGTATTGTTCATATGTTGGGATGTTAAATAGGGTTAATGAAGTGTGTTGGAAGGATTGTTGGGGCTAAATTGAGGTTTTGAGTATAACGAGTACCCTAATTGTACTATTAAATGGGGTGATTAGTAAGAGTATTTGATGATTAAGGGTTTAATTATATAGATTAACCTTTGATCAAGCATTGTGGTGCTAGTAGATGTGGGTGGAGCCATTGGTAGACTACAGTAACCCTTTTAATGACAAAAGGGTTGAGGTAATCAGATTGTCTAATCTCCCTTTTTACGTGTTAGGATCGTAGTGTGCTTGATTTAGAAGTTATGTTTTTGTTTAATACAAGCCTATTAATAATATGAAATTATGATTGTGAAGTTATTTGAAGTAGAATGAAAATTTGTTTTGATGCTTTTGTATTTGGAAAGCTAAATGTTATTTTTATGTATAATTACTTGTGAAATCCTATGATTTGTGTGAAAATGAGAAATTGTGCTAAATGATATGTTATGAATATGTTATAAATGATATTAAGTGTGTTTGGCATGATCATTGTGAGAGGGTGGGAGTTCACCTTAGTGTGTTATTAGGACATTATTTGGAAATTCATATGGTACACTGGCACCGTGGAGGCCCCGGTGCTCAGTATTATATTGTTTAGAAGTCTCAGTACTATAAGTGGTAGATTGGATATCGACACCCTTAGTAATTATAGACAAGAAGAATCTGTGGTTTATAGTGGGTGAAGGCGCTCTTAGCCAAGGCTGCCTCCTACTAATGGTAAGCTTAGGCTAGTGCAATCACATAGACTTGGTTCTACCAAATTATTAGCCCACGAGTTTAGTCGGAAGACATAAGGAGGATATAAGGTGGTGTGTTGATCATGCATATTATTATAACCATATGTGTGGATCTATGAGACATGTTACATGTTTTTCTCTGCCACTTCACATACGCACAAATTGTCCTCAAACACGAGTAGTTGATTAGACTATTTGGTTACCGAGTCTTCAACTAACCCTGTGGTTACATTTTACATATGAAGGCTCCAATAGGGGGTAGGGAAAGGAAGGTGTGACCGAGCATTGAGGAGATTAGCTCTTATTTATATAGTCTTTTTATTAAATTTTGGTTTGTAATGAATATTATATACATATGCTAACTTAGGATATATATAATTTTGTGACACAGTTGTGTGATTTCTATTGTGACTATGGGTATCTCGACCTAGGTTTGTTATATCGATGTTGTAAAGACTGTGAGAGGTTGAGACACTAGTGCAAGTGTTAGTTTTGTATTGATTGATGTGTTAGATTAGCCATTAGATTGTTATGAGAAATTATTACCCCTTGTAAAATTTATGTTGAAAATGGAGTTTTGGTGGCCAATTCTTGTTTAGATTGTTGTGGTTGTGATTTGAATATTTGAATAGGTTATTTGGGGTCCATTCGAGTTGGTTCAAGTGGCTCTGCAATTATTCGCACTTGGTTTGAGGGTTTAGGGTACTTTCATTGTGTTTTTGAAAGAAAATGAGCCATTTTAGATTTAGGTGTCCAAATCTTATTTAACTCAGTATTTGGGTGTTGGGCCAGTACTAATAGCTAGGTGGCTCCCAAAGCTACATGTGGGTGCTTAAATTGCTTGAATCAAATGTCAGATAGTGAAATGGTGTACTCTAGAATTTGGCTTAGAGAGCTGTTATGATAGCAGTTTGTTATCACGACAGTAGTCACGTGTCGCGGCATATTGTCTATCATGCTAGGGCATGAGGTACAGAGAGGGGATGTTCCCCACCGTGTAGTTCGCCATGGTGGATGATGCATTGTGTCACGGCGTACTGTGCCCAAATGGTTAGAAATATTTTGTTGTATTATTTTTGTAGCATGATGATTTTCTTATGCTTTTGTTGTCTCATTTAATTGGTTTTAAACCATAATTTAAGCTCAAATGATCTGCTAAAAAGGGTTTTTCTTAGGATCCCATTTTCTTATACATTTTTAACCCTTGGGTTATGATAACTAGTCATGGGATTAATGAAGTCTCGATTATCATAACGGTGTTTTGTGTGTTTAGTAATGTCAGGGATAACGTTACATATAGCGGCATCAATCCATCTAAGGTAGCCATTTGGATCAAGAAGTTCACTGCTGAACTAGTAGTGGTGTCTAACATTTCAGATCCAATAAACTTGTTCTGTGACAATAGCGGTGCAATTGCACAAAGAAAGGAGCCAAGGTCCACTTAAAGACCAAGCATATACTTAGGCATTTTTACCTTATTAGAGAGATCAATGATAAAGGTGATATAAAAATATGCAAAGTAGCAGGAGAAGACAATGTTACTGATCCTCTTACAAAGCCTCTTGCATCATTTTAGGATAATGGAAATTAGACAAATTAATGATTGTACCTAGTACAAGTGGGAGGATGTTGGAAATTGTGCCCTAGAGCTAATCATTGTACTATGCACATTGTTATTTAATTAATGTATCTTTTGTTATCATATTAATTGTATGTTTATTATGATAATTGTATCTAAGACAAACTATAGTGATTATCTAAATATCCCTGATCGGTCATCTATGAGTGATCATAGATGAAACAAGACTGGTGTGACTTTGATTAATTATAAATATATAAATCAAAGTCGTAGATACTTGAATGACTATAAGGTACTGGACCAACCTACTATGAGAAAGCTGCATAGTTTAAGTTATAAGCTTATCTCATATATAACCATATCATTGAGCCCTTTAACTTAAGGTCATCATGGATTCCTACATGATGACTATTAAACTTTGACCTAGTCAAAAGTCACATTTGACCGAATGATCGTAAAGGCTGTGATTGAGTTTAGTGATATTCATATAAAGGAATATGAGTGTTTAAGATAGAATTTGTCCCTCATGTTATTTGAGAGATATTACTGGGTCCTCGATGAGTTAGATTATACTATAGTAGAAAGGTTTTTTTTTTTCATTGTTATGTTAGTCCACTAAAAGATCAAGAAAGTAATGGTCAGGAAAGGAAAAATGACAATTTCATGTCTCACACTTGATCAAAATATTATGTGACAAAAGGGATGTGATATAGTTTTATGATAAGTTGGATCGGATCATCGATCCCCTTATGAATTGGGTAGTTCCAATGTTTTGCTAAAGGCCATTTGTGACTTGTGGGCTAATAGTGTAATTAGCCTACTGCTAACTTCATAAAGACCTACAGGGTTGCACACAAAAACAGCCTAACTCAAGCTATAATATCTAAGTTTATTAAATCTGGAACATGTTTAGATTTAATGAATGTAATATAGGGTGAATGAATTATATATATATATATATATATTTATTTGATAAATATATATATATATATATATTTTATATGAAATATAAAATTCAAAATATAATTATATATATATTTTCAAAATATATATGTATATATATATTCTTGTATATATAATATAATATGTATATGTGATATATATTATATTATATTATATTAGTTTTAAATTTAATTTTGTATGATAGATTAAATTTAATAACTAACATGATATGAGAGAATATCATGTCATTTTTACAATTTAAATTTATAAGATAAATTTGAATTAGATATGGTATCATGAATTAAAGTTATGAGATAAATTTAACTAAATTTTTGTGAGCTTTTAAGTGGAAGACGAAAACCTTGATTTATATACTATATATAGATAGGGACATCCTTTATGAAGAAATAGAGAATTAGAAAAGTTTTGATGACAAAAATACTTTGAGAGTCATGAAACACCCTATAGAAAGGAAAACTAACATTCAAAGAAGAACGAACACTGGGAGCGTTAGCACGCTGTTCGAGTTAGAGAGTTGTTTGTGTAAATATCGATAGAAGGAGCAAATCTGCGTTGTTAGCTCCTGAGATTCAAACTCTTGGAAAGAACATGCTCTAAGTTCAAAGAATTAAAAAGTAGCACTTTTATCTACCTTGATTTAAATGAGTTCGTTCGGTCCATATCAGGATAGAAACTTTAAAATTTTAATCTTCTATTGCACCTCCCTATCCAACACCACATCCGTATTAGATGGGTTACCACCCATAACAGTTCTAGCAATTCTTTTTCTTGCCATCCTTTCTTCTCTCTTAAGGATGGAAGTAACAACACAAAGAGTAAGTGTTAAATTAGATAACTATGTAAAGGGAAGGTAAGTGTAACGAATATATATGCCAACTTCTAAATATAAATGCAATAAACAAGACCATCAATCACATATACTAGTCTCGAAACACTTGAAACTGATACCAAATTATAATGTCTACCTTGACATTATTAGGACAACACTCTTACACGCTGTTGGGATAACCAAGATTTAATAAAATCCTAAGCACAAGTTATCACAACCCAAGGGTTCAAAAATGTAGTAGTTAAAACAATAAGGATCATAAGAAAACCCTTTTTAAAATGTTGTTTGAGCTCAAACCAAAGTTTAAAATCAATTAAATAAGATAACAGAAGCATGGAAATCAAACAGTACTTAAAACAAGTTGATACAAATAGACATTTTCTAAAAATTTAGTCTGTCCATCACAGTGCAAGCCACACCTACCGTGGTGAATGGCACAAAGGGGAGAGTCCCTCATAAGGCATTTACGCCGAGGCACAACTATTATGTGCCATGGCGCGTACCTACTAATTGCTGTCATGATAGCACTCCGAACTTTCAGAGCACATTTTGCTATCCAACGTCCGATTTGAGTGGTTCAAGTGTTCTCACAAAGCTCTTTGAACCCTCTAGCTAACAGTTTAAAAGATGGATACCTGAATCTAAAATGATTTTTTTCACCTCAAACACTTTCAAAGGTATCCGAAACACACTACTAAATGCCATTAGCTCTGAAACCACTTTAACCACTTCAAATAGATCACAAACAACATGGCAGGTTAATTATATCACACAATTAAGAATTCATACTCAAAATGACCACTAAACCTCCAATTCACAACAACATAAAAGGGTGGATAAATCTTGACATGCATATTGATTTGGTCATTTTGATGCATAAATCACTTCAAATATATCACTTGTAATTATATCTTGGCTAACACACATATTAAATCACAACAACATCAATCTTGGGCCAAGATACACACACTTCACATATTTTTATATAAGTGATAACAAAACAATGTCATGTTCCTAAGTTGGAATTATATAATGGCAATATTCATTACAAATCCAAAAAGGAATGGGAAGATCAATACAACTATTGCTATCACTCTTCAGTCGCCCCTTCCTTTCCCTTGCCCTTATCGAAGCCTTCACCTGGAAAATATAACCACAATGTGAGATAAACATGTCAGTAATAGAATAATTCACTATTATTAATTAACATAACCATAAGAGAGTAAAGCTATTAAGCACCAAAATATACTTTTAGCATATTACAACATACTCTTTTTCATGAACACAAGCCATTTATCATTAGCATGATCATTATACATTCGAACCTCTATATCACCCCGATCGAAACCACATGCTCTTAGACTAAATGCACATTCGCAATGGTTTGAGCTCACTTTTGGTGGTAGGATCACCTGGCCAAAGGTGTCTTATCTTACTTTTGGACTATGGTTTCCCCTATCGCACACGAATCAAGGTGTCATTAATCTAACACTGTATCACTGATGTTAAGGAGCGTCACTCTCTAATGCCGTATCTTGTATGGATACTAAGGAGAAAATCTCCAACACCATGCCTCACTAGATACTAAAGAGATATATGAAATATAAACTTCCACTACTCCTTCCTATCGGTGAACTCCCACCCCTAACATGATCATGTTCATACTCATCATATATAACACATACTTTTCAAATTTCTCAGTCACTCTATGTAAAACTTTAACCATTTCAATTATTGCAAATCATTATGCATAAAAATCATATTTTGCAATATGCAAGGTTATTAAATCTGAAGTTCAAATTAACATATCTACTCACAAATAGTTAAGCAATATAATTAAATAGTGTAAATTATTCTATTACCTCAACTCTTTGTCACACAAAAAGGTTATTGTCACTTGACGTTAGCTCTATATGCTCTATATGCCTGATGACGCTCGAGCAACACTCAATTTAAACAATTAAGTGACAATTGTTAATTATCACTCTAGATAAACCCTGAATCCACTAGGTTTTAAGTATCAATAACACTCAAATTCCTTATTTAACACATCAACCATTTCTAAACACTTTAACCATCCTATTAAACATCCAACGTACCAAATTCATCATCTAATTCCCTATATTATCTCAAAACCTTTAGATTATGCTTAAGGTTCTTCTAAACCCTCAACAAAAATTCAAAATCACTATAAAACTCATAAACCTAAGTTTTGAGGCTTGATTTAACTTTTTAAAACCATAAATAAGTGAACGGGTTTGGTTTAAACCCAAGAAAATCGAGATAAAAGCCCCTATTACCCCAAAAGTAAGAATTTTTACATAAAAGGAAGAGGGGAAGGAAAGGAAAGCTTACCCAATGATTATTCAACCTTTAAATGCCTTTAAATCTCTCCTAATGTTGAGCCCTAGTAGACCACGAGCTTCCTTTGTCGATCCTCTCACATTCACCCTTTTCTCTCTTCTGATTTTCAATCTGGTTCGCAAATCTGATAAGTGTAGATTTTGTACGTGCACCATGATACATTGACACGCTTACCACAGTGCATGGCACAGAGAGTCCCTTATCAATTTAAACCTTTGTCTATGCCATAGTCTGCTCGAACTTTGACCTAGCCTTTTTCTAAGTCTAAAAACTATATTAGTCTCTCATAAATGTTATTAATCAATAATTCATCTAATTTGACCAAAATATCCTTGTAAATACTGAAAATTCCTAATTCAAAAATTTAGGATGTTACAATTCTCCCTTCCTTTTAGGAATTTTGTTCTCAAAACTAAGAATCTCGTACCAACATGTACCTAAGGAAATAATTAGAGATATAACTTTCATTTTGTCTTGGGTCTCCCACGTTGCATCACTAGGAGTCATGCCTTTACAAAAGACTTTAACCAAGTGAATAGTCATATTCCTCAATTGTTGGTCTTTCACATCCACAATTCGCTTTGGTTCAGCTCAATAAGTCAAGTTTTCTTGAAGTTTCACATCTTCTAGTTCAATAACATGAAAAGGATCTAGTTGATACTTCTTGAGCTGACTCACATGGAATAGATCATGAAGACCTGACAAGCTCGATGGTAAGGCAATCCAATAGTTGCAAGTCCTAACTTTTTTAAAATATCAAAGAGACCAATAAACCTGGGAGTCAATTTCTTGACTTTTATTAATCTCCTAATGCTAGTCATCAGCATGACCTTAAAAAACACATGATCACTCACCAAGAATTTCATTGGTCTTCTATGCTGATTCCAGTACGCTTTTGTTGACTCTAGGCTGCCAATAACTTTTGCTTAATCAATTGAATCTTTTAGGTGGTTTTATCTACCAAATCCAAACCCAACAAACTTCTCTCACTCAATTCTATCCAACACAAAGGCAATTGACATCTTCTTCCATATAATTATGTCATTTTCTCCCATTTTTCCTCCTTTTTTTCACAAAGGAAGAAGAAATTTTCAGTGGCACCATTTCTTTTGCTATGATAAATATTATATTTCTATGCTACTAGTATGTAAAATTACAGGCTATTCATGTGGTGGGTTGAGTGAAAGTTTGAGTAAAAGTCTTGAGTTTGATACTTTATTATTCTTTACATTTTTTGTTTTTGTTTAAATTAGAATTATCCAATTTAATTAATTTAGATAATTAAAATCTCATTTGAATAATTGAGATTTAAGAAGGGTGTTGTGCCAAGAGGTTTATAGCTTTTTTTTTAATCAATCAAAAAAATGTATTGAAAAAAAAAATTTGTTTAGTGAGTTAGGATTTAACCCATGATTTATAAGATTATATGTTTGAATCCTTTTACTAATATTATGTAACTCTATAAACATTCTTTAAGCCCAAAGTATTTCTCAGTATTAGTGAGCCTGATAACTTAATCCATCTAAACCTTTTTCTTTTGTAAACAAAATTTCAAAAAAGAAAAAAAGAAAAAAGCATATAAATTGAGTTGTAGCTTTGATTATGAATTATTATTTATTATAGCAATATCTTTCTCTGGCTTACATTTCTTTAGAGAAATTTGTATATTTTCAAAGAGCTTCCAATTGATATCAACAAATAATAATTAACATAAAGTATACAATTTCTAATAAGTCGTATTACCAAGAAGTTAAACACACAAATTTTAAAACTTCATGCCACATAGGTATATATAAAAAAAAAGTTGACAAAGGTATAATGTAAAATATATAAAGTAGAATTGCAAATAACATGGTAATGTCATGTGCCTTTCATATTTAGATTTTCTAATTCAACTTTTTTATAATTTCAAAATTTTAATTTAAAATTATAAAGCTATCCCACCCCAATCCTGACTTTGCATTAAAATATTGCAATTCTAACATTCATTTATTTTTAAAAATAGTTTATTCAAATAAATATTACAATATCTCTAAAACTAGAAGCAACCACCTCCCTTTATCTATTATTTATCGCTCAATTATTTTCATTTATCTATAATATTTTCTCTCACAGTCTCTCTCATTACCATAACTTCTACATTAACATTGATTTGTTTTAAAAAATATTTTATTGCAATAGGTCTAAAACTTATAGAAACTATTTTCACTTATCCATTATTTTTCTCCCTCATTATATTAACTTCTTTATTTTATTTTATCTTATCTCAAAATTACAAGCATCATTCACAAGTCAGGAGTAGCGCCTCTCCTTTTCTTTACCTTCTTTTTTCTCCACTTCTGTCTTCTTAACCATTCATATTATTTTATTAAATAATTTTTTTAAATTATAAAATTAATGAATGGTTAATATGAGAGAATTGGAGAGAAAATGAGCTAAAGAAAAAAAGGAGAGAGCCTTCTCCCACACAAGCCATATCTTAATGCATAAACAAATTTCATAATGCTGTAATTCTATCTTATCCACATCATCATTGTAAGAATCTGAGGAGGAAAGCATACCTGTTGTGTTGGCCAAGTGCTATACTGTATGCGAGAATGAAGTTACAAACTAAACTCTGTTGTGACTTATAGCAAATGCACTTGGAAGGTTGAGAGAAAGAACAAGCCGAGAGAAATTCACAATCATTCATTATTAGACTTGGAAGTTATCTAGCTGTATAAAACCACCCACATTAGTTGTGGTTTTTGGTCATGCATGCGTGAGTTAAAACTATTCCCTCCTCTCAACAGATTTAAATCATTAAGGGAAAAATGCACATTTGACCCAAAATATATTACATTTTCTAACCTAAATCTTCTCTATATTCCACTAAAGATCCTATAGGCATATTGGGCTTGATCCACCAAGAGTGGATTACCCAACATCTCCCACTCACACTTGGTGGAGAATATAATATTAGGCTTGTTCCTTTCTCTTTCCTCTTTCATATTATGTGCTTTGCCGTGACTATATAGGCTTGATGTCTTTATTTTAGGTGTTCGTACAAGAAATCCTATTAAGGACCAGCACAAATAACCCTAACGTTGAATTTATTATTCTTAATTAAATTTGTGCCTTAATGTACTAGATTTATCAATATACACTTTTCTCATTATGACTAATCTGATCCCTCTTGGGTCAGCTAAGACTCAGATAGTCTCTCTTATATGCGTAGTATCCACACTTATGAATTAACAAATTTTTTCATAAGGGACATGTCTTGAATACGAACATTGACGTGTATATTTCAGATAATCTTCCTTTCGTCCACATACCACTTTGATAAGAGATAGTTGCTTTCCTAATATGATACCTTTAGGTTGCATCAATCATGATCATAGAATGTATGTTAAAGTAGTAGACACTGTAACATATCTCTATGGTAATGTCAAAGTCAAAGGACATCATTGAAAGGATTTTTCCTTTCTGGGACTCACATAGCAATGAAGCAAGGATTTATTCACTTAATTCCCATTGTGATTATTAAGCACATGTGATATAAAACACATGTTATGGTGTTACTCTTGCTTGTAAGAGCGTACGTCATTTTCATTTATTATTAATACCATACAAACTTACATTCAGATATTCACTGTACCTAAACCCAAATTCTTCTTTTCTATTGATCTCGCATGACATCAATTTAGAAGAATTTGTTATTTGGCTATAGGTATCATAGATACGGGGACTCATGACTCAATCTAAATATGCTTACTGATCTCATCTCGACTTGCTCTTTGATCAAGACAACATATGATTTGTGTTTCTTCTCTACCATATCAACATTTTTATTGCCTTGCTGGCGAACACAAAATGTCTCATCTTTGATTTGAATGTTAAAGGCAGTTGCTCATGTGAGAGAGTCAACCTTATTAACATGTACGACATACTAGACATTGTATATTCTCGAGTGTACACATATGGAAGTAATGAAAATTCTCATAAAAATAACCAAAATATTACATCAAGTCAATCTAGCCATGCCAAGAGCCCTTACATATTTCTCAAATATCTCCTTGGCTATGGGTTTTGTTAGGGGATCTACTATCATACATTTCATGAAAATGTATTGAACAGTGATAACCTTTTGTGCTATATAATCCCTTATAAAATTGTACTTAATGTCTGTGTTTGGTTTTGCTATGATATTTAGGATCTTTGGTATAGGCTATGGCTGCAATGTTGTCACAATGAATTAACACTGGATTTATACTTTCATTTCCAAACCCAAGATGTTCTAAAAATCTCTTAAGTCATATAGTCTCTTACACTGCTATAGCATATGCTACAAACTCAGCTTCCATAGAGTGTAGGGCAATACATGTCTACTTCTTACTGCTCCAACAAATGGCCCCATTTTTTAACAAGAATGTGTAGCTTGAAGTTGATCTTCATTCATCTTCGTCTCCACCTAAATTCGTATTGGAGTATCCTGTCAGGCATAGATCACTCCCTTGATAACATAGTATATAGTCAATAATACCCTTTAAGCATTTGAAGATCCTCTTTACAGCCTTCTTATGTCCTTCTCTAGGCTTGGATTGGTAGTGACTCACAAGTCCTACAGCATACTAGATATCTAGTCTTATACACATCATTGTATATATCAAACTTTTGATTGCACTAGCATATGGAACTCTTTTCATTTTCCTTTTAGCTATCTCAGTTTTGGGAACCCATATCAGACTAAGCTTCACACTTAAAGCTATTGAGGTATCCATAGGTTTACAATATTTCATATTAAAATGCTCAAGAATTTTCCTTATATAATTCCCTTGTGATAGAGAAAGAAGCTTCTTAGAGCGACTTCTTAGGATTTTAACTGCAAGAATGTATTCTGCTTCACCTATGTCTCTCATTTCAAAATTTGATGAAAGCCATTCTTTAATAGCGATTATCAAATCCAAACTATTTCCAGCTAGTAAAATATCATCCACATAAGGAGATAATATTATAAACTTCCCGTTGCATATAATTTACATATAAGGTTATTTCTTTGTGAAACCTCAAATACCACTGTTTTGATGATTATTTAGTCCATAAATTGATCTATTTAATTTACATACTCTATCTTCTTTTTCCTTTTTCAATGAAACCTAATAGATGTTGCATATAAATTTTTTCATCTAGATCACCATCTAGAAAGGCAGTTTTTACATATATCTGGTACAACTCTAAGTCCAGACTATTTACTATTGCCAGAATCAGTCTGATAGAATTGAAGCGTACAACAAGAGAAAATGAATCCTCATAATCTATTCCCTCTTGTTGTATATACCCTTTTGCTACTAAGCGAGCCTTGTATTTATCAATTGATCCATCTACTTTTTTTTTATTTTGAGAACCTACTTATTCCCAATAGCCTTTTGGCCACGTGGTAAATCAATTAATTTCCATACTTGATTGGTCATCATGGGATTCATTTCTTCATCCATTACTTTCTTCCACTTATCTTTAGCAGTCCTGATAAAGCTTCATTTACAGAATGTGGCTGATCATCATCTAAAGGAGTTACCATCAATGCTTCACCCTTAAATTGGAAGCATCTTTTCAACACACTTTCTCTATTACTTTTCTGAAGTGGGGTTTGATTCTGTTTAGGTCTTCTAGCAAACCTTTTAGAGCTCCCACTTAGATTAGCATTTTGTGATGATTCAAGCCTATCTATTTGTTCTATATTATGTTGCTCCCGTGTCTCATAAATAGATATAGTTTGATCAATTTCTCTCCTGTTAGGAAACTCATTTTCTAAAAATGTGATATTCTTAGATTCAAATTCAATTACAGTTCCATCATCATTTTCACCAATGAAAACATAACCCTTTGATTGCTCAAAGTATCTTATAAAGATACATTTCTTCCCACTTAGACCTAATTTTCCATATTTATGGGAATCATCATGGATCCCCATGGTCTTAAGATATTTAAATCTAGTTTGCATTTTGTCCATAACTCATAAGGTATGGAAGTAACTAATTTTGAGGGCACATAATTAAATATGAAGGTTACAGTCAGCAAAGCATCTCCCCAATATGAGATTGGACAATTTACTTGTGCCATCATTAACCTAACCATGTCTAAAAGAGTCATATTTCTTCTTTCAACAACTCCATTCTATTGTGGAGTGCCAGGAATAGTTAGTTGTCTAATTATTCCTTTTTCTTCATAAAGTTCTTTAAATTGATTAGACAAGTATTCACATCCTCCATCAATTTATAATGCTTTTATTTTATTGTCTATTTAATTTTCAACCTCATTAATGCATTGTCTAAAGCACTCAAGATCTTCAAACTTTTATGATTTCAAAAAGACATGACCAAAACATGAAAAATTATCAATAAAGGTAATAAAATAACAAGCTCTGTGTTTTGCCTTATACTCATCATAGGACCATATATATACAATGGATTAATTGCAACGGATTTTCAGCCCTAACACCTTTACCAAAAGGTTTTCTCGTTGCTTTACCAGCTAGATAATTTTCACATAAGGACATTTCCATGTTTGTAATTGGACCCAACATTCCTTATTTAGCTAGCTTAATCATTCTATTTTAATTAATATGCCCTAGTCTAGCATGCCAGATATTCATAGCAACATTATTGGAAGAGGTAGCAAAGTAATTATGAAAATAAACTTTGTCAACAATATCCATATAAAGAACATATTTGAAAGAAAAGCACAACCCTAAAAAATTAAATTGTACATAATGTCGACAATCCTATTATGAAAATTAATTACAAACCTAAATTCTAAAAGGAAAGCAATTGAAACTAAGTTCCGTCGGATGCTTAGTGCATATAAAACGTTGTGGAGAATTAAGGTTTTTTCACCCTGCAAGTTTAACTTGCAAGTTTCTATGCCTTTTACCTTGATCCTTGCATTGTTGCCAACATAAAGCCACTTCCTTTAATTCGGCAACCGACGGTACTCTATAAAGAATCCACGGTCCTTGTTTACATAGTCTGTGGAGCCTAAGTCTACTATCCGAGAAGAGGAATTGGCTTTTGTTAAAAAAACATTACTAGAAACATAAGCAAAATGTGAATTCATATAACTCACAAGTACCTGATCATATCCACTTTGCTCAGGACAATCCTTTGCAAAATGGCCCATCTTTTGATAGGTGAAACATTTGACCTTTTTAAGGTTTATTCTTTTTTTTCCGCTCTTCTTTCCCTTCTTCTTAAAAGGTTGTTTGTCCTTCTTTACTTTAGGGCTACTCTTGTTACCCTACTTTTGTTTCTTCTTACCCCTCTTGGGCTTAGAATTTAAAGGACCACCTTCTTTGACAAGGTAAGCTTGTCTAGATGTATTCATTATTAAAGTTAATGATGTTTTCATTATGGGTTAGGTTAACTTTCATTTAGGAGCGATCTGATTACAGCCTGTACTTGCTATTCATCAGAAAGATCATGCCTAGCTTCTTTAAGTTCATGAATCATGTTAGCCATCTCTTTAAGGTATTACCTCATAAGAGTATTTGGCTTTAGTTTATAAGTATCGAATTTAATTGTAAGCCTTTTCAGTTTGGTGGTTGAGGTACCACCAAACTTTTCTTTTAAGGCAGCCCACATAGCTTGGGCAGTGGAGTGCTTCTCAAATTTGCACATCAAATTGTCCGCCATAGTACTTAGAAATGTTATTCGTGCAATGCTATTTTTTTGTTTACATGTCGCAAATGCCTCTTGGTCTTTTCTATACTGAGCCAAGTTTCCTACCTCAAGCTCAGCCATGACCACAGTTAATGGCTTAACAGCATCTTATTCTTCCAAAATATATGACACCTTACGATGCCAGATATCCTAGTTATCCCCGTTTAATTTGTCGTCCTTATTTAATTTGGCGATAATGCTTTGTTTTGCCATTCTTATTTCTAAGACAAAACTATCCTACATCAATAGTTTTCTATATTAAACCAAGAATAAAATACTTATGAGAAACATTCAATGTTTTATATTTGTATTATTCTTTATTAGAGTGATAACAACTCTATTAGTTCAACAATTAGGAGGCTATATTTATATTTCCCATCACATTGATTCTAACAAAATCACTATCGTCTATAAAGAATTTTACAAATATTTTTATAATCGTCATATATGGCTCTTAAATGACTTATCACTTTAGAGCTCCCACTCAAATAAAGTATACATAAGGTAATTAAAAAAATAAAACAAAATGCTTCATTTATATCATAAATCATTAAGGTCTTAATACAACATAACTTAACTAAAAACAAATTCTTGAAAAATAAAAAAAATGATTAAGGTACAGACCTAAAAAGACAACTCTTAATTATGTCTTTATATTTTTTTTTGTATTTTCATTCCCTTGATGGCTCTATTCCATAGAGGATTTTCTGAGCATGACTTGTTTTGCTTGTTATGTTACATAAGCTCTTTTCTAAGTTGTTTGAAAATTTCTCCCACAACTGTGGCTTGTTTTTCTTTTATTATGAAGCTTGAATATGCTCTCACTATCGAAGAAATTTCATTCAGCTTTTTTGTTCTTTTAGCTTCTCTTTTTGCTATATTTATGATCACTGAGGGTATGAAAAGTTGTTCCACTTCTTCATTTTCATCTTGAACATTCTCGTCACCCTCTGATTCATATTTTGGTCCTGACAGCATGTGCACCTCTTTAGGTCCTTCCAGCACATTTTTGAAATCAACATTAGGATCCTCTTCAAGATCAAAAATCATAATCCTTACTTTGAGGTTCATATTTCTCCTCCTCTTCTTTGAAAGGTTTTAGGTCAGAATCCTCACTAAGAGGCTCATAATTTAGTTCATCTAGATACTCGATGCTAACAGAATAGTTTTTTAAGTTATCAGTGTTGCTATGAGCCTCTTGCTTCATATTTGCCTAAAAAAATAAAATAGAAAAAATTTAAATTTTTTTTAAACTCATAAAATACACTAGATAACTCAAAAAATAAATTCTTGTTTTGTCTCTAAAATATGCAAATTATATATCAAAATGAAGATCTCAAATTTAAGGATTTTTAAGACAAAATGTGTCTCAATCTAGTCCGACATGTGCCAGCACACGCCCCAAGAATAATATTCTTCCTCATTAAAATCACCTTGCCTAAACGTATGGAACTCAACCTCTTTTTCATGTCTGAATGTTGGAGGAAAATGATAGTTAAAGAACATTTCCTTAAATTGTTCCCAAGTCAGCTGACGTCCATTAACCGACCTTAACTAATGTTCTACTAATGTTTAGCATCCTTAACTAGATGCATTATGGCTAGAATCACCTTTTATTTTGTGAAGCATTGTACTACCTCAAAGATGGTTTCAAGTCTTTCCATCCATTTCTCTGCTTCTCCTTCTTTCATAATGCTACTAAAGGTTGAAAGGTTAAACTAGGAGAAAGTCCTCCATGCCCAGTCAATAGCAATCCCTTAAGTGTCTTCATCCACTCTAGTCCTCGATGATCTAGGTCTACTATTAGAACTATGAGATGGTTCAAATCTACTCTTATGAGCTTCCTTTAGTCTTCTTTGCTCCTCTTCACGACCTCTATTACAAAGTAGAGCATTGTGGCCTTGAACAATCTTTTAAATACTTCTTATTATTGTTGGATTATATATTTTGATGATTACAAAATTAAGATAAGAGGCATTTGTTATGTGTATAGATACAGAGAATCATAAATGAAGACAAAACCCTAAGAGCATGAAGAATTAAGAGAAGAAGAAGAAGAAGAAGTTTAGGACAAGTTATTTAAATTCTCTTAGATTCAACGCAAAAACTTTAATAACTTAATCACTTTTTGTGATCATTAAAAAGAATGCATCACATGTCTCATTTATATGCATTAAGACTCATCTAAGTGTATTAAAGCTTGTAAAAAATGTCTTTCTTGCATGTTAAATTCATAGAAGGTGTTTATAGTGTGAGAAGATAAATCACACGTGATTTTGCAGGTCACTCATGAGATTCTATAGGTTAGACACATTGATTGCTAGATCATGTAAAAGTCGGGAAGTGATTCACACATGATTTATCACTTGTGTTATGTGATGCCTCAAGCTTTGTTTTTGCATGCAAAATTATGCGTGATAGACATTGTTGTCCATAATGTTTTAGCAATTGTTCTTCAATATATTGTGTCAAAGTGTTGTTTCACATGTGAGTCTGATGGTAGCCACCTATGATTTGTCACTTGTTGCACAATCACATTTTTCTTCATTGAGTGTTAAGTCTTCTCAAGCTAAGCTAAAATTGTTCACATGCATGATCATTGATTCATAAATCTATATCTCTTGATCATGCAAAATCTTGCTTGAGTTATGTGTAGTTCCACATGTCAAAATGCACCAGACGAATTTGTGCATTAATACTTGCAATTTCATGCGTGATAACATTCTAGTTCAATACGAGTTTTGATCATGAAGAATGGCTTTAGCATTCTGTCAGCCATCTCACATGTGAGAGAGAAGAGGTTCGATGAGTAAGTTATCACACAAAACTGATGACAGTTTCTTATGTGTAAAACCACACATTAGAGTTAATGGTTCACTCACAAGTTTTAGAACATAGAACTGAATGCTTATTCATAAGTGCAAAACCATACAAGAAAGCAAAGAGGTACCACACAAGTTTTAGCACACAAAATAGATGTTTATTCATAAGTGCAAAACCACGCGAGAAAGTAAAGAGGTACCATGCAATTTTTAGCACATAGAATTAGATGTTTATTCATAAAAGTAAAACCACACAAGAGAGCAAAGAGGTACGATGCGATTTTTAGCACACAAAACTGGATGTTTATTTAGAAATGCAAAATCATGCGTGAGAGGTCAAGTGGTTCACACATGATTTATCACATATACATTTTTAAAACAATCTAAGTGCAATTTCATGCTTGATTTTGCCACTCACTCATAAGAAATTGCACTAATGGATAAAATCACGGTTCTAATGGTCTATCAACTACCAAACTATATATGTGATTCATTTTGAGCTAGAACCAGAACTAATGATCTTCAAGCAAACTAATCATTATTTGAGCATTTGAAAAGCTTTCAAATTGTGCTTTTACATCTTGCATTCATTCATTATTCTTGAAAAGAATTGTGAAAAAGTCTCATAAGTTTATAATCTTTCAATTGTAATTCCATATACTCTTTAAGAGAGTTTTTTGCAAAAGTTTATTTCATTTTCTTAGAAATCTTGAAAAGGAATTTTTCAAGTGTCTGTAACAACTTGCTAGATTGTAGCAAGGTTTGTTGAGTGATTCAAGACAAGACAAGTTAAGTCTTGAGAGTTATATTATGGTGACAAACACCTATTGAAGCTTGTGAACTTAGTTAAAAATCTCACGTGTGATCTTGAGAATTGGATATAGGTCAAGTTTGAGGCTGAACCAGTATAAATCTTATGTGTCTCATCTTCTTCCTTCACACTTTAGTTCTTCACTCTTTTAAGTTTTTAAAAGTTTTTAAGTATCACCTAATTCACTCCCTTCTTCGGTGCTAACCTATCCTAACATTTAGTATTCGAGCTTAGACTCTTGATAAAAGACTTAATAGTCTAAGAGGATCCTATGATTGGTTTTGGTGATAGTGTTCTCCCTAAAGGTGTTGAGATTAATAGGCCTCCAGGATTTATGGTGAAAACTATACTTTCTGGAAAAGTAAGATGAGATTATTCTTTGAGGCTTCAGACCTTGATTTATGGGAAATAGTTGAGAATGGTCCTTACATTCTATATAAAACTGTAGAAGGACAACTTATAAGAAAAGAAAAAAGTGAATTCACAAAAAGGAAGCAAAACTTGTGCTGCTTAACTCCAAGGCCAAATTAATTATTACAAGTGCCTTAAGTCAACAAGAGTACTTTTGCGTGAGTAATTTGGAAATTCTAAAAGAGATGTGGGATGCTTAAAGATTACTCATAAAGGCACTAAAGAAATCAAGGAAAACAAAATGACCACTTTGACTCAGCAATATGAGCTGTTCAAGATGAAGCTTAGAGAGAGTATCAAAGATATGCAAGTCAGATACACACACATAATGAATGAGCTTGCAACACTTAGAATGACCTATACTCAAAAGGAGCAAGTTAGAAAAATCATGAGAGTTCTCCTGACTGAATGGCAAATCAAAATTACTACTGTTGAAGAAGCAAAGAATGACTCCATGAGATCTTTGGCAACGCTATTTGGAAGTCTTGCCGAGCATAAAGGAAGGCTATCCATGCTAAAGGAAGATGTTGATAAGAAGAAGAAGTCACTGGCTCTAAAAGTGACAAAGAAAGAATCTAATTTTAAAGCTAGGATAGTGAAGACTCTGATGAAAAAAAGGCCATGTTTGTCAAGAAATTTAGCAAATTCTTTAGGAAGAAGTTTGGAAAGAAATTTTCAAAGAAGAAAGAAAAAGAGATAATTTGCTATAAGTACAAGGAGCCTGAACATATAAGGTTGACTGTCCTTTAAAACAAGAAAGTAAAAGCTACAAATATGACAAGAAGAAGTTCAAAGCTTATCTCTCTTTAATCTAAGGTGACAGCGATGAAGAGTCCATAAAAGAAGAAGCAAATCTCTGTCTGATGGCTAAAAGCCATTCTAATCAAGTAAATGATTCAAACTCTGACTCTGAATTTGATTTCACATTTGAAGAACTAAAAATCATTTTTGAAGAATTTCATGATGAATCTTTTCTTCTTATGAAAAATCTTTCTCAAATCAAGAAGAAGCTGGCTATTTTTAAAAAAGAAAACATGTCTTTCAAAGCTGAAAATGTTGCTTTGAAAAAGAATATTTCTAGTTTAGAAAAAGAAACTCTATATGCTAATTATCCTCTTCATATTTCAGAAAGGAAAAATTTGAAAAATACCCTTGTGAAATTTGTTAAGGATAGAGATAACTTAAACAAAATTTTGAGTCAATAAAGAAGTGTATTTGATAAAGTTGGCGTAAGCTATAAACCTAATAAGAAGTAAAAATATTACAAGAACTTCTTTGTTTTTGCCACTATGACTAACTCACCTAAATTCACTTGTTCCTACTGTAACAAGAAAGGGCACATAACTAAGTCATGTATCCATAGGAAGCAAAGGTTGAGTAAAAATATAAAGAGGTCTACTAACCCACCAAGACCCAAATAGATAGATTTATGTATCTAAGAAAACATGACAATTATGCAGGTATCAAGGTGAGTCATAAATGAAAAATGATATCTAGACAATGGCTGCTGTAATGTCTACCTTGACATTACCAAAACAACATACTTACATGCTGTTGGGATAACCAGCATTAAATAAAATCTTAAGTAAAAGTTATCACACGCTAAAGGTTTAAAAGGTAATTAGTTTAAAATATTGGGATCTCAAGAAAAACCCTTTTAAAATATTGTTTGAGCTCAAATTATTGTTGAAATGAGTTAAACCAAGTAACGGAAGCATGGAAACACATTTTGCACTTAAAAGCATACTTGGAGGAAAATTGGAAAATCTAAAATTTTCTTCGTCCACCACAGTGCAGACCTCATCCACCATGAAGGATGGCACAAAAAGCTATGCCCTTACTGGCTCATGCACTGTGGCCACAGCACACTCATGCTATCATAATAACACCTCAGACCAAATTTTGGAGCACACCATTTTATCATCTGATGTCCAACTCGAGTGGTTCAAGTGTCCATAAGAAGCTCTTTGGGCCTTCTAGTTAATGGCATTGGTCTCATACTCAAACAATCATCCATTAAAAAGATAGACACCCAAACCCACAATGGTTTGTTTTCACCTCAATACATATTCAAAGGTGTCTAAAACATACTATCAAATGCCATTAGCTCTAGAATCACTTTGACCACCTCAAATAGACCACACACAATAGACATGGTCATTCATATCACACAAGTAACTAAACATACTCAAAATGACCACCAAAACCCTAATTTACAACAATATAAAGGGGTGAATAAAACTTAATGCAAATATTATTATGGTCATTTTCATACATAAGTCATCACAATTATATCACTTGTATTAGTATCTTGCCCTCTCACTCACATTTGATCACAAATAATACAAGCTTAGGCTGAGATAAGCACACATTTCACATATTCTCATACAAGTGATAACAAAAGTCATGAAATGCTCTAAAGTTGGCATAATATTATGGCATATTCATTACAAAACCAAAATGACAAGGAGAAGAGCTATACAAATGAGCTTTTCACTCTTCAGTTACCCCTTCCTTCCTCTTGCTCCTACCAGAGCCCACACCTATAAAATATAATCACGGGGCAAGACAAACATCTTAGTAACAAAATAATTGACTACTATTAATTAACATGCACAATCATATAGGGGTAAAGTTATTGTGTAGCAAAACACACTTTTAGCAGATTACAATATAACCTTTTTTATAGTAAATGTTTATTTCTACTTTAGCATATTCAATAAATCCTTTCCAAAAATACAAGTCATTTACTACTAGCATGATCATTCTGCCATTTAAGCCTTCATATCACCCTAACTAAAATTATAAGCTTTTAAATCAAGTGCACATTCACAATGGTCTGAGCTCACTTTAAGTGGTAGGATCACCTAGCCAAAGGTGTCTTATCCCACTTTCAAACTATAGTCTTGCCTTATCACACATGAATCAGGGTGTCGTTACTCCAATACCACATCATTAATACTAAGAAGCATCATTCACCAACGCTGTATCCTGCATGGATACTAAGGAGAAAATCTCCAACACAGTACCACCTTAGACATTAAGAAGATACATGTCATATGAACTTCTACTACTCCTTCCTACAGGCTACCCTCTAACATGATCATGCTCACACTTATCCTATATAACATATATACATTTCAAATTCCTCAGCCAATTCATATAAAACTTTGACTAGTCTCATCATTTGCAAATAGTTTTACATGCACAAAATCACATTTTGCAATATGTAAGATTATCAAATCTCAAGTGATAAATTAACATATCTACTCACAAACAATTAAGCAATATAATCAAATAGTGTAAATTATTTTGTTACCTTAACTTTTTGTCACAAAAGGGTTACCGTGGTTTAACAATAGCTCCACATGTTTCTACTCACATGAAAAAACATGAACAACCCTTAATCTACCTAATTAAGTGATAATTATCAATTATCACTCAAATAAACCCTAAATTCAATAGATTCTAAGTACCCATAACACTCAAATCCCTTGTCTAACAATATTAACCATTTCAAAACACTCTAACCATTTTATTAAACATCCCAACATACCAAAATCACCATCCAATTATCCACATTGTCTAAAAACTCTTAAAGTATGCCTAAAGTTTATCCAAACCTTCAATAAAAATTTCAAATCACCATGAAACTCATAAACCTAGGGTTAGAGACTTGGTTTAACTCCCCAAGACCTTAAATAAGTCAATAGATTCATCTACTACTTAACCACAACCGAAAACAAACCCCTAAATGCCCTAAAGTTATAAATTTTGCATAAAAGGGAGAGGGGGAAGAAAGGGAAGTTTACCTAAAGTATATCAAGCTTGTAAGGCATTTAAAATCATATTGGAAGCAAGCCCTAGTAGCTACAAGCCCCTCCTCCATCTCACCCTTCGATTTCTCTCTTTCTCCTTTTTGATTTTGGGTTTGTTTCGTAATTGATAAAACATAAGCTTTGCACGTGTACCGCAGTGCTTGACACGTCCGTCGCTACGCATGACACAAAGAGCATCACCACATGTTAAACTTTCCTCCATGTCATGGCCCACTCAAACTTCAACCTAACCTTCTTCTAAGGTTGTCCAATGATCTAAAAACTATATTAGTCTCTCAAAAACATCATCAATTAGTAATTTATCTAATTTGACCAAATTACCTTTAGAAACACTAATAATTCTCATATTGAAAACTCAAGATGTTATAGCTGTTCCAAGCACATGACTATGATAGCTTCACATTTCTATATATGGTAGAAACCAAAGATGGTGGAACTGTCACCTTTAAAAATAATGAAAAAGGTTGAATTCTTGGTATAGGTAAGGTTGATAAGAATTCATCCAACTCTCCTTGTATTGATAATGTTTACTTGGTTGATGATGGCTTAGGACATAACCTCTTGAGCATAAGTCAATTATATGATAAGGTTTATGAGGTTATTTTTAATGTTGTGCATTGTATTATGAGATATGAACAAATAAGAAAAATTATCCTAGAAGGAAAGAGAGTTCATAATTTATACTCAATCAATCTCTACAATGATGACTCACTAATCACAAAATGTCTCATCTCTATGAATGATGAGAGCTGGCTGTGGCACAAGAGATTAGCTTATGTCAACATGAAGCAATTGGACAAGCTTGTAAAGAAGGAACTTGTCATTGGGCTGCCAAAGATAAAATTTGAAGCTGACAAGCTATGTGATACTTGTATGGAAGGAAAACAAACCAAGACTACATTTCAAAGAAAAAATGTAGTATTTACTTCAAGGCCTCTCAAGTTACTTTATATGAATTTAATTGGTCCTTTAAGGGTAAAAAGTATAGGGGAAAATCTCTACACCTTTGTTATAGTTGATGATTATTGGTTCACATGATCTATCTTCATGTCTCATAAGGATCAAACCTTTAATTATTTTATGGCATTTGTAACTAAAGTACAAAATGAAAAGAGTTTGAAAATTGTGAAGATAAGGAATGACCGTGGTAGAGAATTTGATAATTTTAACTTTAACAAGTTTTGTGAAGAACAAGGAATTAGTTATGAATTCTTAGCTCCTAGAACACTCAACAAAATGGAGTTATGGAGAGAAAGAATAGAACCTTAGAGGAAATGGCAAGGACCATGCTGAATGAGAAGAAACTTCCTAAGTATTTATGGCTAGATGCCATAAGCACTGCATGTTACATCATAAACAGAGCACATATTTAACCTATTCTAAATGAAACTCCATATGAGCTCTACAAATGAAGAAAGCCTAACATCTCTCATTTGCATGTATTTAGCTGCAAGTGTTTTATACTCAATAATGGTAAGGATAATTTAGACAAGTTGATTTTAAAAGTGATGAAACTATATTTCTTGATTATTCCAATAAAAGTAAAGCTTTTAGAGTATTTAATAAGAGAAACTTATCTGTTGTAGAGTCAATTCATGTTAGATTTGTTGAATCCTTATCAAATGAGAATAAGGAAGAAGAAACTATAAATCTTCCTTTTGATGATCTCTCCTGAAAGAAAAGGATGAAAATTAAACTAATAATGATACTATGACTAATGATCAAAGTGAAAAGATAAATAATCTTCTAAAAGGTTAGAGAGATAGCAAGTCACATCTTATTAATCATGTCATTAGAAAAGTTAGTGATAGAGTTAAGACAAGAGGTTCACTTAGAAAAGTTTGTCATTTCACTATATTTCTTTCTAATATTGAACCCTCTGACATCAGGAAGCCTTATATAATGAATATTATCTCATAGCAATGCAAGAAGAGTTAAACTAGTTTAAGAGAAGTCAAGTTTGGGACTTAGTACCTAGACCAAGTGATCATCCTCTAATTAAGATGAAATAGGTCTTTAGAAACAAGCTTGATGAAACTGGTATTGTGGGAAGAAATAAGGCTAAACTAGTTGTAACATCCTAAGTTTCTCAATTAGTAATTATTAGTGTTTACAAAGGTAATTTAGTTAATGTAAATAAATTATTCATTAATGAGGTTCATGAGGAACTAATATAATTTTTGGATCTTTAGACAGCCTTAGAAGAGGGCTAGGTTGATGTTTTAAGTGGGCTGTGGCACGGAAGGGAGTTTAAATTTTTATGGGACTTTCTATGCCATGCACTGTGATAGGCGTGTCAACGTGCCACGGCACATATGCAAAATCTATACTTATCAAATTATAAATTAGACTCGAAAATAGAAGAGAGAAAGAAGGAACTCAAGAGTAGCGATAAAGAGCGACTTGTGGCTGCTAGGGCTTGCTTCCAATGTAATTTTGGAGGCCTTTCAAGCTTCACATACATTAGATAACCTTCCTTTCTTCTCCCTTTCCCTCATTATGCTAAAATTTGGATAGTTGGGGCAATAGGGCTTTGATTTTGGTTCCTTAGGTTTAGACCAAACCTATTAGTTTACTTAAGGTCTTAGAGAGTTAAATCAAGTTTCTAACCCTAGATTTATGAGTTTTATAGTGATTTAAGATTTTTAGCTAGGTTTTGGACAAACCCTAAGTATAATTTGAAAGATTTTGAGAGACAATGTGGGGAATTTGGATGATGAATTTGGTGGGTTAGGACGTTTAATAGAATGGTTTAGAATGTTTGGGGAATGTTTGATGTTGTAAGAAAAGGAATTTGGGTATTTTAGATAGAACCTAGTGAATTTAGAGTTATCCAGAGTGATAATTAATGATTGTTACTTGATTGTGTAGATTGAGTGTTGCTTGAGCTATATCATGCATATAAAACATGTGGAGCTAATATTGAGCCATGGTAACCCTTTTGTGTGATAAAAGGTTGAGGTAACCATATAGTTTATTATGTTTATTAACTATTATAGCTGTGTAGAAATAAATACAAAATTGATGAACCTGTTGTTTAAGAATTTTGTGCATGATTTGATATTGAAGAAAAATGATTTTTAGCATAAGATTAGTTTGTAAAATGGATGTTGAAAAGTCATTGATTCCAATGGATATATATATATGTATATATATGAAAGTAAATATGGTGGAAATATGGATAAGCAATGATAAGTGTAAAAAAGCATGATCATAAGAGGTAAGAGTTCACCTAAGATATGTGGGGATATGTGTGTGGAGATATGTGAGTGAAAAATTCATATGGTTGGGCTAGCACCATAGGACATTTGGTGTAACATTGTATGGGACTATTATTATGGGACATCCGAGCAGTCTAGCAACTCCCTAGTACCCATTAGGGTGAGGTTAAGAATCAATGACGTCTCTATCACAAGTGTGTGAAGAGAAAAAAAACCATAATCCATAGATGGGTTAGATTACCTTTAGCCAGGTATTTCTACCACCAAAAGTGTGCTCGGGTCAATAAGTGGTTGATCTAGAGAGCCTATAGTTTCATATCGAGGAGCATTGGTGGTTTAGTGGATAGATGATCATACTAGTGTGTAATTTTGTAGAAATGTTGTGAAAAGATGAATTTATCTCGTAATTTGATATACATGATATTACCTTAGTTTTAATATTTTAACATGGTTATTTGTGGTAATAAGTATTTGATAAACTATGTTTGTTATTGAGATGTTTATCTCACCCATGGTTATATGTTATATGTGAGAGCTTCGATAAGGACAAGGGGAAGGAAGGGACAATTGAAGAATAAAGAGCATAGTTGTATAGCTCTTCCCTTTCCTCTTTTTAGGTATTGTAATGAATATTACCAATATGTAATGCCAACTTAGGAACATGATATTATTTTGGGATATCACTTGTATGGATTTATGATACGTATGCGTATCTTGGTCTAAGGTTGATGTGATGGATTATGTGTGTGTGTTGGGCCAAGTTACAATTACAAGTGATAAATTTGAAGTGAATTATGTGCCAAAATGACTAAGTTGATATGTGTGCTAAATTCAATCCACTCCTTTGTGTTATTGTCAAATGGGGGCTTGGTGGTTATTTTGAGTGTGATTATTTATTTGTGTGATATGAATGAATTGTCATGTTGTGTTGGGTCCATTTGAGGTGGTCAAAGTGTTTTTAGAGCTAATGGCATTTGATATTATAAGTTGGATACTTATAACTATGTTTTAAAGTGGGAACAAATCATTTTGGATTCAGGTGTCCATCTTTTAAATGAATGATTGTTTGAGGGTGAAACTAGTGCCATTAGCTAGAGGGCTCGAAGAACTTCATGTGGATACTTGAACCACCTAAATCAGACTTCGGATGGCAAAACAGCGCACTCAGAAAGTTCAAAGAGCTGTCATAACAGTAATCTACTGTCATGATAGTAGGTACATGCCGTGGCACATGGTAGTTGCACCATGGCATAAGTAGCCTTTGAGGGACTCTTTCCTCTATGACATTCGTCGTGACGGACAAGCTAGAATTTTTGAAAAGTGGCTTGTTTTAACCTAATTTGATGTGGTTTGATTTTCATGCTTTCGTATTTGCTCTTAATTGATTTTTAACCACAGTTTGAGCTCAATTTTAAAAATAATTTTCTTGGGATCCCATTATTTTAACTTATTATCTTTTAAACCCTTGGGTTATGATAACCTTTACTTGGAATTTTATCTAATTTTGGTTATCACAACTGCATGTAAGAGTATTATCCTAGTAATGTCAAGGCAGACAATACACTAATAGCTAAAGGTTATAATTAAGAAGAAGGTATTGATTATGATGAAACCTTTGCTCCTGTTGCTAAACTTGAGGCTATTAGACTTTTACTTATTTTTGCTTGTATTAAAGCTTTTAAACTTTGTCAAATGGATGTCAAAAGTGCATTCTTGAATGGACTAATCAATAAAGAATTTTATGTAGAATAACCTCCAGGATTTGAGGACCCATCAATGCCAAATCATGTCTATATATTAAAGAAAGCATTGTATGGATTGAAGCATGCTCCAAGAGCTTGCTATGATAGGTTAAGTACTTTTCTATTAAATAATAACTTCAAGAGGAATGGTAGATAAAATGTTGTTTATCAAATTGAAGGTTGTAATACCCTGTAGTTTATGTTGATGATATTATGTTAGGAGCTACTAATGAGGTTCTTTGTGAGAAATTTTCTAGGTGAATTCGAGATGTCTATGATGGGAGAGCTAAACTTCTTTCTTAGATTGTAAATCAAGTAAGTGAGAGATGGAATCTTCATAAGCCAAACTAAGTATACTCATAAACTGCTGAAAAAGTTTGGATTCAATGATTCAAATCGAAGCAACATATTTACAAGTGCATCAATCAAGATGGATAAGGACGAAAAAGAGAAGAAGGAAGATCAATCAAAATTTAGGTAGATAATTGGATCACTGCTCTACTTAATTGCTAACAGACTTGGTATCATGTTCAGTGTCTGTATGTGTGCAAGATTTCAAGTTGATCTAAGAGAATCTCATTTAAAGACTGTGAAAAGAATCTTCAAGTATTTGAATAGAACTACACAGCTAGGACTTTGGTTTCCAAAAGGAGAAAAGCTTGAATTGATCACCTATTTAAATGCTGATCATAGAGGATACAAGACAAATAGGAAGAGTACAAGCGAAACTTGTCAGTTCTTTGGTGGCTCATTAATATCATAGTTTAAGAAGAAACAAAATAGCATGTCATTATTATGTGAAGCTGAATACCTGGTAGTTGGAAGCTATTGTGCACAAATTCTGTGGTTAAAAATAATAATTGGAAGATTTGGGAGTTCATCTTAAGGAGATTCCAATCAGATATGATAACACCAGCATTATCAACTTAGCCAAGAATCCTTCCAACACTTAAGAATCAAATACATTGACATTAAACACCATTTCTTAAGAGATAATATGTAAAAAAGGACATCATACTAGAATTTATGCCTACCACTTAGCAACTAGTAGATATTTTCACCAAACCTCTGGCTGAAGAACAATTCACATTCATTAGAAAGGAATTAGGAATGGTAAATCCCAATGAGTTATAAGATTCTTAAACTTAATTGAATAACATTTTGAATCTTTTACTAACTTAAGCTTCAAAGTTGTTTTAAGTTGTTTTTGCAGGGTTTAATTTGTGAATCTGACTTCTTTGAAATGGATCAAGTTGAATCTTAAAGAAAAAGGTTCAAAGATCAAGTATAATTTTCTTAAGAGATTAGTTATTACTATTAGAGGATATTTTTTATAAGTTCACATGCCATATCTTGCATGAAAATGCTTTATTTTGTGATATTTTCTATGTGGCTGCATTTTCACGTGTGAAACAAGCTTAAAATTGTGCTAAATCATGGGTGAAGGTGATAGTTATACTTGCATGAAATAGCACATAGTATGCTATCCTTTCTAAGTTATGCTAAATCATGCTTGAAGAAGGAAGTCTTACTTGCATGAAATGTCTTCCCAAGAGCATTTTATTTTGACTTAGTCATTTCACACATAAAGTCCACTTGTGAGCACATGTGATTCTACCTGTATTGAATATGCAAAATATGAACGTTAACCATTTGGCTAAATCACACATGAAACTATTATGTCACTAGTAAGAAATAACACCTAGTCTGAAATAGGTGCTAAACTATGTGTGAAACAGTTTTCTCCTCACGCATGATCCTGTAGTACCTATATATATCTTGCTTGTCTGTCCTTCATTTTCACATGTGAACTAACGTTCATTTTTCTAGTTATTATACTATCTTTCATTCTTAACTGCTTCCTTGAATCTTCTCTAGCCATTTTGGCATTTGAATTTCTTTACCCACTTCTTCTAAATCTCTTTTGGTTCCTCACTTCATCTAATTTCTTCTCAATCCTCAACTAAATCTTTCCCTTCTCTTAAGATCCTCTGTGATGGCAAGAACTAAGGATATTGGAAAGAGAGCCAGTGAAGATGTAACAAAGAAGAGAAAATTCACAAAGGCTTTGATCGGTGAAGGAAGTAAATCACCTTCTCGATCATCCAAGAGGATTAGAACTCTAAGAAAGACTAAGAAGCCTGCTTCAACAACAAAGCCTACTCTGATTGATCATCAGAAGAAGCTCTAATCAAACTTGGTCAAGAATTGTCTCAAGATGGTAGCAACGTGCCTCCAAGTGAAGTTTCAGAGGCAAGTATTCGAGAAGGAAAGCATATAAGTTTTTAGCATTAGACAAGACTCAACCCATACTTTTCTTTTACTGTGGTGGTCACTAGTCACTACACCAAATATGATTCTTTATCAAAGGTCATAACTTTAATGTAGAAGAATATTTGAGTAACTATAGAGGCTTGTTAGAACTTGATCTTTGTTACTTAGCTGATGTGATGAAGGCCTTCTATGCTAGCTTTAAATGGGACAAACACAAGAAGACTTATAAGGCCAATGTTTGAGGTTGTCCTATGTACTTCACTCTAAAAAGCTTAGGACACATACTTGGTCTTGAAACAGGGGGTCTGGAGCTTCAAGAGTTTGATCATGCAAATCAGAAGAATGCTACTAGATTTCACTTGAATGAAGACAAATTCAAGGCTATCATGATGATATGGGAAGTACTAGAAGAAGCATTAAAGCCTAGATTCATCTTCAGATTAACTTCATTCCTATCCAAGCACCGGATGCTAGCATATGTTGTGGCAAGATTTTTGATTAACAAAAGGACTGCTTTCAATGCATGCACTGAATTTGAAACTGAGTTTCTGACAAGGTTGATAAAAAAGAAAAAAGATTAATATGTATCACTACATATTGACCAAGATGTTGTATGCCTCTAAGGTTGACACTAAGAGGAAGAAGGAATAAAAGAAGGATAGAAATCTCTACTTTGCAACTGTTGTTTCTACAATCCTGAAGAGATTGTGTCAAGTATACTGAAGGAGCAGTACTAGAGCTAGAAGAATTCAAGGATACTACTCTTTACAAGATGAAATTTATCTTAAAAGGAACAACTTTGTTTTAAAAGAAGAAGAAGAGCTCGTTAATCTTGTTGCAGTAAGGAAGAAAAGAAAATTATGAAAGAAAGCTACTATTAGAATATCTAAAGCTGCTGGAGATTCCTCTTTTCAACCTTTTCCTTATATGCCCACTCCACCTGACATGTCAAAAGCTTTCCTTTACAAAATTCTCAATGGAATTGAAGGCAAGCTCAATTAAGTAATGGTGCCTCTCAAGAATGACAACAAGGGTCTTGGTAACATGATGTTATACTTAAATAGCAAATTAGATAGAATCATGGATTACCTTGGCATTTCTAAGGCACAAGGAGGGATTGTAAGACAAGAAAATGATATTGGTCTTTTAAGGTTTAAAGAAGGTTCAATTCACACAGTTAATTCATCCTCAACCTTTAAAACCTATTCTGACCCACCTCACTCCTCGACTAAATATCAAAGCCATCAAGACACCTCAAAGCCTATTCATCCCTTTGATGACATGCCACTCCCTCATATTCCCTTTCTACCAAAATCTTCTGACACAGCCAAAACTCTTGAAACACTATCCTTTGAAGAGTTTTTAAAGACATTAATAATATGAGTCTTACCAAACTTGTTTGTAAACTCATTCAAAATGTTGGAGAGCCTACCACACCCTCATCTATGTCAATGCTTATGACTTCACCTACCATCTCCTCTACTCAATTAGTAACCAAAACATTTTAAAGGAAGAAATTCATCCCCAAATATAGACAAACCAAAACCCTCCCTTCACCAAACTATTGAGGAACCAATTATTGAAGAACCTAAGGATCAAGGAGATGAAGATCAACCTTAGCAACATCAAGCTTCTTCACCTCTTGAAGGACAAGTTGAAGATGCGGATCATGAATCACCTCCACCTTCTCCTCGAGCTACTGATAGATCAATTGAAGCATTAGATCCCCTTCCACCTATGGATCCAAATGATTCTTCCATCTAGGTAATGGTTCTATCAACTCCTGCCTTTAACCCAAACTCTTTATTTGATAGAGAAATTCTAGAAGGCCATCTTAGACATCATGTTTCCTCTCTCTTGGAAAGGCTTGTATCTTTTTGATGATGTGAAAAGGGGAGAAGATATGTATAGAGATAGGCTAAACTTAAGAGGGAGCTGTATGAATTAGCCTTATAGGAAGAATTCTCTTGTATAGCTCTTTTTCATTGAAAATCTATTATACTATGACTTGTAATATATTTATTATCAATGAAATATTCATGTTTGCCATTCATGTATTCAATTTCTTTATTGCAAATGAATAATTCTACACTTTTAATTTTCAATTCTCTCATATTAGTTTAAGGGGATTTTTATATTAAACCAAACTAAGAACCTTAATCTTAAGTTTTTGTCATCATAAAAAAGGGGAAGATTGTTGGATTTTGTGATTTAATGATTACAAAACTAAGTGAAGAGGTATTTATTATGTGTGCAAATATAAAGAACCATGGATGAAGACAAAACCTTAAGAGCATGAAGAATCAAGAGAAGAAGATGAAGTTTAGGATAAGGTATTTAAATTCTCTTGAATTCAATGTGAAAACTTTAAGAGCTTAATTACCTTTTGTAATCATTAAAATGAATGTATCACATGTCTTATTTATATGCATTAAGACTCATCTAAGTGTATTAAAGCTTGCAAACAGTGTCTTTCTTGCATGTTGAAGTTCATGGAAGCTGTTTGCAGTGTGAGAAGAAGAATCATGTGGAATTCTGCAAGTCAGTCACTCATGAGATTCTATAGGTTAGGCACATTGATTGCTAGATCATGCAAGAGTCAGGAAGTGATTCATACATGATTTATCACTTGTGTTATGTGATGGCTTAAGCTTTATTATTGCATGCAAAATCACATGTGAGAGCTTCAATACATTGTGTTAAAGTATTGTTTCACGTATAAGTCTGATGGTAGCCATGCATGATTTGTCACTTATTGCACAATCACATTTTTCTTTGTTGAGTCTTAAGTCATCTCAAGCCAAGTTAGAATTGTTCACATGTATGACCATTGATTTACAAATTTATATCTCTTAATCCTGCAAAATCTTACTTAAGTCATATGTAGTTTCACATATGAAAATGCACCTAGACAAGTTTGTGCATTATTACTTGCTATTTCATGCATGATAGCTTTCTGGTTCTACGTAAGTTTTGATCATAGAAATTGGCTTTGGCATTCTGCCAACCATTTCACATGTGAGAGGAAAGAGGTTCCACACATGATTTGTCATATAAAACTGATAGTTTTTGATGTGTAAAACCATGCATAAGAGCTAGTAGTTCACTTATAAGTTTTAGCACACAGAACTGAATGCTTATTCATAAGTGCAAAACCACGTGAGTTTTAGCACACAAAACTAAATTTTTATTCATAAGTGTAAAACCATGCGAAAAACCAAAAATACACCATGAGAGTTTTAGCACATAGAACTGAACATTTATTCATATGTGCAAAACTATATGAGAGAGAAAAGAGGTACTACATGAGTTTTAGCACACAGAACTAGATGTTTATTCAGGAGTGCAAAACCACGCATGAGAGGTCAAGTAGTTCACGCATGATTTATCACATATACATTTCTAGAACAATCTAAGTGCAATTTCATGTGTGATTCTACCAGTCACTCACAAAAAATTACACCAACGGATAGAATCACTATTCCAACAGTCTATCAACTACCAAACTATATATGTGATTCATTTTGAACTGAAACCAGAACTAATGATCTTTGAGCAAACTAATCATTATTTAAGCATTTGAAAAGCTTTTAAATTGTACTTTTACATGTTGCATTCATCACTAGTACAAAATATAATTTTAACTACATATTTTTTGCCACAGTTTATAGGAAAACTATGGTAAAATAAGGTAAAGTAGCAAAAATTTAAATAAGGTAAAAAATGTAAGATTTATGGCCACAAACATACAACCCACCTGTCGCCATAAATGATTTGATAAGCCATTAAACAAATAACATAATTAAAATAAATAATTAATTCAAATTTTAAATTTAAATTATTAAGAAATATATATATATATTTGACATGTCTCAGTTTAGAATTTAGACATATCAACTTTAGTTATTTTTAAAACAAAGATTATTTTTATTTTTATAAATATTTTATCATAAATATATAAATAAATTTAATTTTTCTAATTTCAGGCATAATTATTATGCCTAAAATCAGAAACCTATAGCGACAGGCCTTCTTAACCCCTGTCGTCATAAGTATGTCTAATTTCAAGAATATTTAATATTTAATATTTAATTTGCCGTATGTCTGATTCAGGCATTAAATATGCCTCAATTCTGTAAAAAATAATAATGAATTAATAATTAAAAATTTTACATAAATTTTTTTAATTATTTAAATTTTTAATATGCCTGAATCCAGAAATATTAAATATGTCTGAACTCAAACATATTAAATTTAAAATATTAATAAAATTAGGATTATTTTAATTTTTATAAATATTTATTCATTATATATATATATATATATATTAAATATGTCTAATTTCAGGCATATTTAATATGCCTGAAATCAGGCAAACTTACGACGACAAGCGTGATAAATGCCTATCGTGGTATGTCTGATTCAGGCATTAAATATGCCTTAATTTTGTAAAACATAATAATTAATTAATAATTAAAAATTTTACATAAATTTTTTTAGTTATTTAAATTTTTAATATGCCTGAATCCAGAAATATTAAATTTGTCTGAACTCAAACATATTAAATTTAAACTATTAATAAAATTAGGATTATTTTAATTTTTATAAATATTTATTCATTATATATATATATATATATTAAATATGTCTGATTTCAGGCATAATTAATATGCCTGAAATCAGAAACCTACAACGACAAGCATTAAGAACGCCTATCATCGTAAGTACGCCTAATTTCAGGCATATTTAATATGCCTAAAATTAGGCAAAGTTATGACGATAGGCGTGATAAATGCCTGTCGCTGTAAATCCATTATTACATACGGCGACAAGTGTTAATGATGCCTGTCGCCACATGTGTTTAATAAATTCGTCCACTCGTGTTTACCGCCCAACCCTCAGCTCCTCATTTGTCCTCAGCTTCCTCACTCACCCTCAGCTCCCAAAACGTCCGCCGCAGCTTCTATTCCCATAGCTCCCTCAGCTGCTGCAACTCCAACTCCCATTCCCCTAGCTCCCTTGTTCGCTGCAGCTGACCCCCTTTCCCCCAGCTCCTTCGTCTGCTATCAGCTCGTTTGCCCACAACTCCAGCTCTAACTTGTCTCAGCGCCTATAGCTTCGCCACCGCCTGTTGTCTCCTCCATCTCCTTATTCCCCCAGCTCATTTGGCACCAACTAAAGGTTTTCCCCTCCTTTTTTTGCAGCTTATTTTTTTTTACAATTTATTATTTTTTATTGCAATTCATGTCATTTTTAGCTTAATTTTCATCCTTTTTTCCAATTTATTTTTTTTTGCAATTTATGTCATTTTTTAGCTTAATTTTCATCCTTTTGCCTGGAATTTTTCATTTTTAATTTTGAAACTTGATTTTTATTTTTCTAATTATAATTATACATATTTTTTTAATTGTAATTTTGTTAAATTTAATTATAATCCATCATGCCTTGAGTTTAATTAGTTTAATTTTTTTAAAATCTTGGAGAATCTCTATTTATTGAGTTGTTGTGCAAGCAATTTTTTTTAAAATTACAAAATGTAAATTATTTGGGTGATACATTATTATTATTTTTTAATTATGTGGTTAATTATACTTGATTAGTAGATAATATCGTGCATTGCATTTAATTAGTTGAAATTGGTGATTTATTGAAAATTAATAGGCTTAATTGGAGGGTTTAGTGTCCAGGAAATCTTAATTTATAAGTAAGTCATTATGCTGCTAAATTTTTTAAAATTTCAAATCATAAATTATTTGCTGATATTTTAATTAGGTAATGATGAACTGTAGTTGGATAGAGTCTTTGCGGACAAGTGACGAATATGAGAGAGGGGTAGATCAATTTTTGGAATTTGCAAAAAATAATGCTCCTAATGATAAAGGATTGTTCTATTGTCCTTGTGTTAAATGTTTGAATGGGTTGTGACGAACTCTTATTGAGATTAAAGATCACCTAATTTATTTTGGGTTCTATAAAGCAAACACACAGTGGGTGTTGCATGGTGAATCTAGAAAACGTAGTGTGCCACAAGAGGTGGATGTTGATATGGATTATTTTGGTGATCAAATAGAGGATATGTTATGTGATATTGGCGTTGAAGCTGTTGAGAAGGTGCATAAATATGATAGCTTATGCAATGATTCAAAAACTCCTTTGTATTCAGGGTGTACAAAATATACACGACTAACAGCAGTGTTGAAGTTATTTAACTTGAAAGCAAGATATGGGTGGAGTAATAAAAGTTTCACAGAGTTGCTCAAATTGTTGAAAGAGATGCTTCTAAAGGGTAATATACTTCCTAATAGTTATTATGAGGTGAAAAAAATATTGTGTCTAATGGATTTAGGGTACCAAAAGATACATGCTTGCCCCAATGATTATATATTATACAAAAATGATTTTGAAGAATTGGATGCATGTCTGGTCTGTAAGGCATCACATTACAAAGTAAAAGAAATGGATGGTAGTGATGATTCCATTACTAAGAAGCCTCCAGTGAAGGTGTTGTGATATCTTCCTATAATACTAAGGTTTAAATGTTTGTTCGCTAATTCAAGTGAGGCAAAGAACTTAAGATGGCATGCTGATGAGAGAAAAATAGATGGCATGCTTCGGCATCCAGCTGATTCTCCCCAATGGAAGAGAATTGATAAATTATTTCTTGAATTTGGCAATGAGCCTAGAAATCTTATGCTTGGACTGTGTACAGATGGAATGAATCCTTATGGTAGTCTTAGTAGTCAACATAGTTCACGGCCTATTCTATTAGTGATTTACAATCTTCCTCTATGGTTATACATGAAATGTAAATATATCATGCTATCTTTAATGATTTTAAGCCCTAAACAACCAGGAAATGATATAGATATTGACTTGGCACCATTGATTGAAGACTTGAAGATGATATGGGAGATAGGTGTTGAAGTGTTTGATTCATATCAAAATGAGTCTTTCAAGCTACGAGATATGATTTTTTGCACAATAAATGATTTTCCTGCATATGGAAACCTATTTGGATATAGTGTGAAGGGGCATAAAGCATGTCCTATCTGTGAAGAGAACACATCCCATCAACAATTAAAACATGAGAAAAAGATAGTCTATCTTGGTCATCGAAGATTTTTGAGATGAGACCACCCTTATCGCAAGCAGAAAAAAAGATTCGATGGTTATCAAGAGTAAAATGAAGCTCCAAAGCCATTAACTACAAACTTGGCATATGAGTGGGTGAGAGACATCAATGTGGTATTTGGTAAGAGTCAGAAAAAAGAAGCTCGAAAGAATCAGTAGAAGAAGATGTCTATCTTTTTCAATCTCCCATATTGGAGCATCCTTGAGGTGAGACATAATCTTGATGTGATGCATATAAAAAAAATGTGTGTGACAGTCTAATTGGAACACTATTAGACATAGAGGGAAAGACTACGAATGGACTTAAAGCAAGGCTAGACTTACTCGACATGGGAATACGAACAAACTTAGGTCTAAGAGTAGAAGGAAAGAGGACTTACATGAGCCCTACCCCTCATACTTTGTCTAAGGGAGAGAAAAAAAGTTTTTGTGAGTGTTTACATGGTATTAAGGTTCCACAAGGATATTCTTCAAATATCAAGAACCTTATATCAATAAAAGATTTAAAATTAGTTGGTTTGAAGTCTCATGATTGCCATGTACTAATGCAACAATTATTACTAATAGTAATTAGAGACATATTGGATGAAAAGGTGAGAAAGTTAATTATCAGATTATGTGTCTGCCTCAATTTAATTTGTGGCAAAGTCATTGATTTTGGAAAATTAGACGAATTGCAAAATGAAGTTGTCATTACCTTAAGTCAACTTGAAATGTATTTTGTTCCCTTATTTTTTGACATTATAGTACACTTAATTATACATTTGGTGAGAGAGATAAAGTTGTGTGGCCCTATTTATCTGCGTTGGATGTATCCATTTGAGCGATACATGAAAATTCTTAAAGGGTATGTGAAGAATCCCCATCATCCAAAAGCTTCTATTATTGAAAGGTATGTTACTGAGGAGGTTGTCGAGTTTTGTTCTGAATACCTAACTAAAGTAAAGTCTATCGGTGTTCCTAAGTCTCGCCACGAGGGAATGAGAGTTCACGGGCAAGGGACACGGGGGATGAAAATAAGACATGACATATGAAGAAATGCAACAAGCACATATGTACATTTTGAATAACACCGATGATGTTTAGGATTACTTAGATGCGTACAAAAATGAATTAAGGGATCGGTACCCTAAAAAGCTCGATAAATGGTTGTTAAATGAGCATAACAAATATTTTTCACTCTGGCTTAGGGCAAGGGTAAAGGAGGATCGTCGAAAGGCCAATGTTTCTGATACAATAAGGTGGTTAGCTAATGGGCCTAACTTTGATGTTATAACTTGGAGTGCATATGACATTGGGTATTCATTCTATATAAAAATACAAGATGATAATAGCACTATGCAAAATAGTAGGGCAATGGTAGAAGTTTAGGCAACTCATTTTTCCAATGCTAAAGATAAAAATCCAACTATGGTATCTTCATCATATTTTAGAGTCATTGAAGAGATATGGGGAGTTGATTACTTTAAATTTAAGGTACCCATTTTCAAGTGCCTGTGGATTGATATTAAGAATGGTGTTCAAGAAGATAAATTACGTTTTACTTTAGTGGATCTTCATAAGGCAAAACATAAGGATTAGCCTTTCATCATGGCAACTCATGCAAAACAAGTTTTTTATGTTACCGATCTAGCTGATAAAAGGTTGTCCATCATACTATTAGGAAAAAGTCTCTTCTCTCATGATGAAAATGATGAAACAAGTTTTGGCATTAAAGAGATTCCACCTTTTATGCCAACCTAACCCTTGTTCGATGTGGAAGATGACGATGATGTCTATGACATTAGAACTGATCATGATAAAGGCTTATGAGAGAATTAAAATATATTTATAATGGTAACATAATATTAGTGAATTTCTTTTATCTCTTTTATTTTTTTATGCTTTCATTATTTATATAAGTTTAACTTTATTATATTTTTTGCTACTAATATTATTTATCTTATTTATTTCAGGAGAAATATGAAAAAATCCTTACAGCAGTGGAACTGAAAAAGTAAAGACTAAGAGAGGTAAAAGAGGGGCTACATGACTAACTAAGTTAGTCCAAGCACATGGAAAGATTCATCTTGACTTTGACGAAAAGGGCCAACTAATTGATAAGAAAAAATGAAATATTTTTAAGAGTTTTGTGGGTCTTGTAGCTCATCAAAAGATTAGTATCTTGGAGGAAGAGTGGGATGATGTAAAAGAAAGTGATAGAGATGATGTTTGGGAAACAATACTGGTATTTCTAATTAATTTATATCATATTTACTTTTTATTTTGAAATATATGTTGTCACTAAATTTATCATTAGCATGTTTTTGCAAATTACATATGACATAAAGGAAACTCCATTTTTAAAGGACAAATGGCTAAAATATGTTGAAGATCGATAGAGGGACTTTAAGTCTAAACTTACAAGAAAATATGTGTTTCGTAAGAATGACAATGAAAACGATGATAATGACAATGATATCGGCATGGAAAAGCCTTAGGAGAAGTATCCATTCATTGATTATGACTCATGGATGAGATTTGTTCACAGTAGACACGATCCTAAATTTTTGGTGAGCGAAGGACAAATATTATATTAAACTGGTATTATTAAAATTTTATTTTAACAAATGTTTTTCATTGTTTGTTAATAGGAAAAAAGTCAAAGGGTTTAAGAGCGTCAGAAGAAAAATCTATATAACCATACTATGTCTCGAGAAGGGTATGCATATATTTATGACATAATGACTCAAGAGAAGTGAGAAGCAAAAAGACAAGCGGTGGGGGTTGATAATGTTGAAGATGTTTCTCCTCCATCTCCTATTAATCGTGTACAAGCATAGAAGAGAGGATGGATGACTAAAAAAGGAGAGTATATTTCCCAAGAAGCTAGAGAAGTGGCTGAACAAATTGTAAGTATTTTCATAGTCAACATCTCAATTATATGATTTAAGTTTACTAATTGTATTGGTTGATTACATGTTCTAGGATGCTCTTACAAAAGCATCCTCCAGGGGACCTTTGTATCTATTAGTAGGAAGGATATATTGGCAACAGTATTAGGGAGAAAAGAGCACTCTAGCTATGTTAGGAGGGTTCCAAAAGGCGTGGGCATAAGACAATATTTTAGACCACCACTATGTCTTGATCTTGTACTAATGCAACAAGTACAAATGATGATAGCAGAATGCAAATTAAGCATGATGATGGAAATGCAATCAATGATTAGCAATCTCCAGATGCAATCACAACAAGCACCAAACTATGGTGGTGTTCCAGATCCAGGGTCTGATCCTGACCTATTAGAGCAAGGAATGCCGTGTATACTTTATGTGGAGGATCATGGCAAATGAGTAGTTGCATATGGAAAGGTATATAACCATACAACTACAGGGCACCACCAATCGATATAACATAACCAAGTAAAGGTTGCGGTTGAAGAGGTTGTAGATGTCAATGCTCCTGTGTTATTCCCTACTAAGGAGATGCAAACAATAGGACAAGTTAAGTATAATTTTATTATTTGGTTGAAAAGGCTAGCCCGACAGGTTACCGATGAGGTATGAAAAGTTATAATTTCTATATTTCTTAATTAACATTATAGGTATTTTTAATTTTTATTATATATTAATTATAAGAACTCCTATAGTCAAAAGAATCTTTGGGTTCTAATCCCCAACTGGTGCAAGATTATTTGAAACAGTTGGCTTCGGTGGTGGTTGATATGAATAAATTTTCTGATGAAATAAAAGTAAGCGAAATAATTGTTGGGAAGCCTATTACTTTCAAAGTTGCCAGAAAAGACATTAATGATCTCATTATTTTTTATTGGTTGGACTTATCAATAATTCAAGTGTTTATTATGTAAGTGTTCGTTTTTATTTCTATATTAATATTTAATATTTTTATTTTCGTGTTGACATATTTTTATTATCAAAGGTACCTCTATAAGATATGCACTGAACTCGGTGTCAATTATAATTATGGGTTCTTGTCTCCACTTTTAACCACAATCGGCAAAGTGAATCAAAGAGCTTCTTATATTAGAAAGACGATGTGTAGGCAAAGAAGAGGTGCTGGTTTTTACCAATTATTGAAAAGTATTAAATTTTAAATTCATCCCTCAATTTAATAAAAATTTGCTTAATGATGTGATCTTAATATAAATTAATATGTTGTAGTCATCATTGGATGCTTTCTGTCATTTGCTGTATGGAAATACTATATACTACTTTTGTTCACTATGAAGGAAAATAAGTGATGATTTAAAGTCTTTGATTGAATTGTAAGTCTTCAAATAATTCTATTTTGTGTTATTAATAACATATATTTAATATTTTCTAAGTTTGTATATTTGGTAAATAGGTTATTAGCAACATATTGGAAATCAGCAGGAATGGTTGATAAGAAAAAGAATGAAATTAAGTGGGTACAAATACAAGTAAGTATTTCAAATTTATTCTCTTATTAGAATGAATATTATAATATTAATTTAATAAATTTTATTATTTTTATTATCTTTAAAGTATCCTCAACAACCAGGAAGTGTAGAATGTGGTTATTATGTAATGATTTTCATGTATAAAATCATTACTCAAGGTATTATTCACTCATTTGATCAAGTAATAATTTGCTAATAATGATTTATATTATGAAATTTGTCATATACTTGAGTTATTATTTATATGTATTGTAATTGAAATTGCAGTACTTCTAAAATTTAGAGCCATATTCTAAGAGAGAGTTAAGACATATATGAAATCTTTGGTCTCATTTTTTCTTAGAATTAACAGGGTTAGAGTAGAAACATTTTAGATATGTGTATTGAAAATGGAGATTTTAGTTGAAATGTTTGTACTATATATATTTGTATTGGCCTCTAGAGTTGCTATTTATGTATTAATGCAGGTTTTGTAAAAGTAAGGGATGTATATAATTATAGATGATTCTATAAAAAAAATATAGCATTTACGGCCACAGTTATAGTTGTAACTGTGGTAAAAAATAAATCTATGGCGACAGTTGTAACCACAACTGTCGCTAAAGATGCGTTGCTTAACCATCTTTTGCCACAGGTAAAGGTTAGATCTGTGGTGAAAGAAACCATCTCTCGCCACAGGTGTCTCTGGGACCTGTGGCGAAAGATATCACCTATGGCAAAAGAGGCTATTTTACGCCACAGGTCTCAACTTCACTTGTGGCAAAAACTAGCATTTTTCGCCACAGTTACATTATACCTATTGCAAAAAATATACATTTACTACCACACTATTTTCTACCACAAAGCATGTTTAGTTGCCAAAAATACATCTTAGCTGTGGCGAAAAAATGCTTTTTGCACTAGTGCATTCATACTCTTAAAAAGAATTGTGAAAGCTCTCATAAGTTTATAAGTTTTTAATTGTAATTCCATCTACTCGTTAAGAGAGTTTTCTACAAAAGCTTATTTTATTTTCTCTGAAATCTTGAAAAAGTTTTCAAGTGTTTGTAAAAATTAGCTAGATTGTAGTAAGGTTTGTTGAGTGATTCATGATAAGTTAAGTCTTGAGAGTTGTACTGTGGTGGCAAATACCTATTAAATCTTGTGAACGTCGTTGAAAATCTCAGGTGTGATCTTAAGGATTGGACATAGGCCATGTTTGAGGCTAAACCAATATAAATCTTGTATGTCTCATTTTCTTCCTTTATACTTTAGTTATTCACTCTTTTAAGTTTTCAAAAGTTTTTAAGTGTCACCAATTCACTACCCTCTTGGGTGCTAGCCTATCCTAACAATCATATCTCGCAATTCTACTAAAATTGCATCATTATACTGAGGCCTTTGTTGCTCTTCCAATTGTATCTCTAGCTATACTTTTGAAAAGGCCCATCATTCTCTAGTAAATTACTAGCATTCTAGCTTCTTCTAACCATTTTTCTCCCATCCTAAGGAAGAAACCAATCAAAGAAGGGAAATTAGTAGGAAAATAAAGAAAATGAGACAAAAGGAACGTATTGTGCGCATAAAGTTCCAACTAAGTGGAATGAATGCAATGGATATATCACAACAAATCAGATCTCGAAACTCAAGAAACTGATACTAAAATATAATGTCGACCTTGACATTACAAATATTCACCACACAATTACAACAAATAATTAGAAGCTATAGATTGTTTCTAAGCTCACAATATATACAGAAGAGTTAAAGCTAATAAACAATAAAAAATAATTTAAAATACTTAAGATCCATGAAAACCCTCTGAATAGGTAGTTTGAGCTCAAACTTAATGATTTATAAAGATATGGGAAGCATAAAAAGGTTTGGGAAGTAAAATACTTGAAAATAGGGCCAAAAATGTCATTTTTGTGCACTCTGGTAATTAAGCTATGGCATGTGGCCCATATGCCACATAATATACCACATATATGTTATCACTACATGTATACAACTTTTCTTGCACGTGTATTAGTATTTTAGTCTTTAACCACAAAAATCATTACATAATCACATCATATACCACATTAGGCTAAAATACAAAATAGCATAGTATAATACAAGTAGTAACAACAAAATGTCATGCATTCCTAGTTGGCAACTCATAGACTCATATATTTGATTTTATGTACACACAACCTAAAACAAAATGGGTATTACAATTGTAATGTAGCAAATATGGTAACCTTTGCCCGATTCCTTCCCTTGCTCAGACTCAATAGCAGAACCAGTAAAGTAATAACTATAGGGTAAGATAAAAATCTCAGTAGCTAAGATAATTTATACTATCAATAAACATGTCATGTTATAAACAAGCTTTAAAATATGCATAATGAACACACCATATACAAATCACAATAATTACAATGCATGATCGCTAATCATCTAATCTTTTAGTACTCTTGACCAAACTAGTAGGCTATTTTACAAAACAAAACCATATGTGTGATCCCTATAACATCCCAAAAAAATTTAACCTAAGATTAATTAAGTTAATAAAGAGCAAATGAATAATTTTGGAAGAGTATTTAGAGATAAATAATTTTAGTTAGGGGATTATTGTTGAATTTAATTTAAAATAAATCCAAATCCTAAGTTATGATTTTTTTTAAAAATAGAAATAGTAATAATTATATTATAAAAAAGTGAAAGAAAGAAGAAGGAAAAGGAACAAAAAAATTAAAGAAGGGGAGAAGTAATTTTTGCTTGTGTGTGTTAATGTGTAAATAGTACCAAAAAAAAGGAAGGAATGGATTGCAAAATTCATGTGTGTGCATGCAAATTAAAGAAAACAAAAGAAAGAGAGAGGTGTGAATTCTCTTACATGAGACCTGCAGTTTTTTTTTCAAAAGCAACACATCTGGTTCTTTTCTTTATTTCCCTTCCTTCTTTCTTCATTTCTTCTTGTGCAATAAAGAGAACGAAAATAAAGCAGGTGCACGTCATCGAGGGGAGTTAATTTAGAAGGTAGAGCTTCATAATAAGATATTTCAATTGAGATTTCAAGTATTCTAAGACTATGTAAGTGTCCCAAATATTTTTCTCTGTTAGATTTTCCCTTAAGTTTCTAATTTGTAGATTATGAGAAATCTAGGGTCCACAGATTTCATGTCAGGGGAAATAAGGGGAGATATAAGGAAGAGATTGATTATGCATATTATTATTATCATACCACTTGAGTGATTGATGGCTATGTTTGAGACTATGATTGTAATTGTAAAAATGAAAACATGTGGTGAATATGTGAATAATGTATATGCGGTCATTTGTGTCTATTGTATACGAATATTCAGTACTTGTGGGCAATTGTGTCAATTTTGTACTTGACTTTATTATTGAGATTATTCACATAAGTTAGATGTTAATATGATTAACATGTTCTTGATATGATTGTTTTCATGGTTATCTTGATGAATTTATTAGCCACTTGCATTCATGATTAATTATCATGCATTTATATACCTTAGATATACCTTGGTTACTGAGTGGCTGTACTCACCGCTCTCTTTTAACATATTACAGGAGTTAGCTCATCTGGGAAGAATAGAGGAAAGGAGCATTAGGTTAAGTGATAATAATCACTTCTGTAGGCCTTTCTCTTTTTATTTTGATATGTGTATTTAGCTTATGATATTACCAACTAGGACAATATATCTTTGATCCACTTGCATTATGGATTTTGTGTTGGGTAAAAATATATTTCGGGCCCTTAGGTATGTGGTTTGGTGCTTATGTATATATTAGTGGGTCAAAATATTTGTGTAAGTGAAAATAGTTATTATATGCATGATTTGAGAACAAGAATATTGTTATGGTCTCTCCTTATGTTTTGATGTCCAAGGGTGAGTAATTGATATTAATTATATGTGAATAAAAACAAAAATTCATGCATATGGTGGGCTATTGATAAATAGATGATATATAAAGTATGATGACTAGGTAATAGTCATTATAATAAATGTGATTGAGACGTTGGCCCCCCACTATCAGTTTTGGAAGGGTTTGGGTGGCCAAGTGTTATGTTAGTAAATATATATATATATATATATTATGTAGAGTAAGGCATAGAGAGAAAATAAAGGGGGAAAATTTTCTCCTATATTGAGATGTGTTTCCTTAATCATGCTTTCACATATGTTTCATTGAATGATATAAGTTTTTAAAATATTTTAAAGACCAGAAATCCCTTGGTTTTATTTAGTTTGTGAAAAAATATTTTAAGGAATTGTTTAGGTTAAGCCCTTATAGGATAATCATTTTGTGTTAGTTCTTGATCAACCATAGTTAGTGTGATGATTGAAGTCCTAATTTAGGACACCATTTACAACTTTCTATTAGTACATTCAATATTATGAGTACTTCATTGAATGTATATCTACTCTAAAAGAGGGATTTACTATAGTAGTGATTTGTTGTTGAATTCACTCTATTCTTTTCTGTATTGCTCATCTAAGATAGAGTTACTTAAGCTCTTTACTTAAGCTCAAGGAGCTTAAGGAGATTAGAGAGCATCTTTGTAAGGGGGAGAGTTATAGACTCAAGAAAGACTTTCAATTATACTATGGCAACCAAGAGCCCAATTTAATCTTAGTAAAAGATAGTGAAAAATCTAAGTGTATCTTGGGGACTAGATATAGGCTCAGTGGTTAAGTGTTGAACCAGGATAAAGACTTAATGCAAAGTTTCTCTTCCTCATCTCAGAGTGAATTAGTGATATCATTCCTTCTTTATAACTATATCTGCTCATATTATTTTTAATTTTTTATTAGCCCAATGCACTCCCTTTTTGGGTAGATCTTACAATACCATGGATTTTTCATAACTTCAACCACTTCTCTAATAGGTGAAGTCCCATGTTTAAGCATGCATTCATACAATTAGATGTATACATGCACGTCTATCTTAGAGCAGTATCACATGCCAAAGTTCATATATATATATATATAAATCATTTCCAATATTCTACAATTTACATACTTTCCATATGAAAATTCATATTATAACACAATCCCTAGTAGCAAATAAACATACTTTACACATGCATATCATACTCACAAAGTCATACAAAACAGTGTATTACAGCTCAAAATCATATTATACACTCAGATGCAAATCTTATGGTGATAAGTAAAATAGCATAATTAGTTTACCATGTAGTGTTACAGACTATAATATATAACATAATAAGCTCCCAGTTATCTCAAACTTTTGAGAGATCAAAGGTTCAATCTCTTAATCCCTAAGTTCTATCTTGCATGAACTCTGATGATTCTAAGGCTATCTCAATCTATAGATTATTTTTATATGAATAATTAAACTAGTTAATACTCTATTTGAGACTGAGATAAGCAAACTCTAAGAATTCTAATATGAGATACAAGATCTCTGTCATTAAATCTAGAGGATAGAGAGGTATAAGAGTTTAGATAAGGCCTAGGGGACTTACCTCAAAGGAATCTAGCTCTTTTAAGGCTCCGTAGGTCACAGACAACAAATCCTAGCAAAGCTTTATAGAAAAATACATCTCCAAAAGGTTTAAAATGAGTTTCTAACTTCTATTTCTAGCTAAACCATATATTTATAATTTTTTCAAAATACATTGCTTGGCTTAATGAGTTTCTCCACTTACCCCAACTAGCAAAACACTTCTTGGCCTAGTGAGTACTCCCACTAACATAGGCAAGTAACACAGTAAGACTCTTCTACTCCAAGATCTCCAACTTTTATCTAATTCCAAACCTAAGGTCATTACCCTATCTTAAGGGATGCTCAAACTCTAAATCAACCTATTAACTCTTAGAATTATGGTTACTACTTAGGTCTCCCTTCTCGGGATGCTATGGTGGTGACCTTTAGCTAAGTTACCCCTTAAATTAGAGAGCTTAGGATAAGTTAGGATATCTAGATTCAATCCTATTACTTAGTAGCCTGTGGACTCAATTAAAAGAAATAAGGGGGTTATAACATGGTAGATGATCATACATTTATATTTATGTAAAAATGTGATATTATATGTGATTTTATAGTTTAGGGTGTAGAATTATTATGCTTACATAGACTAAAATGCTGTTTGAATATATGTTAGAAGTTAGGAATTCCTTAGCCATTAAGATGTGTTAGATATGGCAAAACACTCAAGAGGGGGGTGAATTGGGTGTTTGAGAAAATTTTGGTTCTTTTAGAATCTTTTCAGTAAAACTGTGTCTAAGGGAAGATTTTGGCAAATTTGAGTTCTAAACTTTGTATGTAAGAATGCCAAAGTTGTTTTCACAAGATCAATATATGTATGAATGTTTAGAAGCAATCTCTAAGTGCAAGTTTGATTAAAAGCATATAAGTAAATCAAATTATATGTTGAACACTAGAATATAGCATAAGCTAAGGTTGCTCGAAATATAAAGAGTTAAGAAAAAAGAGATTGCAAATAATGGTTTATCGTTGTTCAGCTCCTCCTCTTGAGCCTACATCCAGTCCCCAAGTAACTACTTGATATTTTTTCACTAAAACACAAGCTTGAGTGGGTGCTTGCCACCTCAGTACATCCACAAGTTTAGTTTAAGCACTTGTGAGTCCTTACAACAAATCACTTTGCTAGTGAGCTTCTTTTCCCAAGAGAACAACCCCTCTTGATTCTAAGGGAAATCTCTCCCTCACCTTTACAAAGGTTTTGAGTATATGAATCAGTCACTTGAAACTCTCTCTCAGAATAATGATGAGTACAATGAAGCTCTAATACTCAAATGATGAAGATATAAATGATCTTAGCTTAAGAAAAATAATTTTCATATAACAAGAGTAATATGACCATGAATTTCATAGCTTGATGATTTTTGAGGTTAATCTCATGTTTAGATCAGTTTAAAGTGTTGAATTTATAGCTTATAGAGCAAAATATGTGCTAGAGACATCAAATGACCATTTTGGAGATGTCACATAATGAATATAGCCATTGATGCATTTTCTTGTGAGTTTCTAATGCTAATTCATGTGTGTGTTAGAGGTTACTCAAGAAAAAATGACATATCATGTGAGTTTTAGAAGTGTCTCACGGGTGATTTGGCTTATAGAGCTTCTTTAGTGCTTTTGGAGGTCATTTCTCGTATGGGATCGGTAGAATCATACATGATTGAGTATTCAAAATGAAAATGGGCTTTTGGAGGTCATTTCATGCATGATTAAGAAGTGCTCTCATGTGAGTTTTTGCACTAGTGCTAAATCACACATGCGTCTCAGCTGCTCTCAAGTATGATTATACAACTGCACTATGCAAAACTTCATAATGTCTTAACTCACTTAATATAACTCCAAATTTGAAAAATTATATACCATTGCTTTATTGAAGTTTAATTTTTAATGAAAGAAGTTTCACACTCAAATTCAACATTTATTTAGGATATGATTAAAAGAGTGTTTGAAGATCAACACTAAAACCTATGCAGAATCAATATCTCAACACTCAACTTCTAAAGTTCATATCTTTCTCAATAGAATTCCATTTTGAATAAATGAACTATCATTGAAAATTTGTTGGAGTCTATTTTCAAATGAGATATGTTTCACATTAAAATGAGCTTTGTAGTGAGAGATATGACACGAAATATGACCAAAGGTCAAAACTAATTTTCTACAGAATTTCCATTTTAAAGCTTAGACTTCAAGTCTTCACGAATTTTTCAACTTAACTTCATTTTGAGAAAAATAGAACAAATTTGAAAACTTTATGGAGTTAGTAATCAAAACATTTCAATCTTCATGAGACATATGTAATCAAAGATGAAAACCATGATTATAGAAAACTATATCTCACACTTTCTCTTAAAAGCTAAAGTGCATATTTTGATTTAAGATATCTTAAGCTAATACTTTATATCTAAATCAATGATTTTAACATAAAAACTCTTAGCCTAATGATATTATACATCTAAGATTATATGAAAGACTTCAATCTTCTTAAGCTCTTCTTGGATCATCTTTCTCTTTATCTTTAATGTTCTTCAATCACGAGTGTAGCATGCAAATAATAACTTCAACTTTATTCCTCTTCATGCTTACTTTCATCTTCACTTTGGACAACCTTAAATTATATATCATGACTAAAATGGTTAGTTCAAGTATTAATATGCATATATCCAAGTTATAAAAGATGATGCTTTGAATCACTCTTGGATATAGAATCAATTCAAGATAAGAAAAAATATGGTAGTATAAAATAACTTTGATGCACACAAATTATTTTTTCAAATCTCATGAAATATGGAACATTATAATTAAAGACACTTTAAATCTCTTGTTCTATAGTCATAGTTAACTACTATATATATATATATATAAAAGCAATTAAGTATAAATAGTTAACTCATCTATATTTTTCATCATCAAACTTAAGCTAACACATAATGTCACAAGTCATTATCTCCAAAAAGATGTTTATCTTACTTCCCATTGCTAATGTTTTTACAGGTGATGCTTCATAGGTGCAAAGGAAAAAAGGAAATCAAAGGCACACAATCAGTAATTGCTTATAATCCCTTAGTGTCTATGTGTAGAGGATTTATATTGTATATATTTATATATTGTCAACTAAGACTATTAGTGCATTTTAATTATAATTATATATTTTTGATGGATTAAATTGGCTAACTCTTTGAGTACAAGCCCATGAGATCCATGATTAGTTAGCTAAATAAAGGATGAATTTATGATTAGGTTTGTCGAATGACAAGTATGATGAAATCATATTAAGATGTGGGATAAGTAGTGCAATGTTATGGACTCCATCAGTTAAATTATGCCATGAGGCTTTGCAATTGTGCTAGTATTTGCTGCTTCTGTTCCATTAGCTCTTACCTCAATTCTTGAACCTTAGTAGAAGAAGCAAGCTTTTTACTGCACTTGAATGCATTGATAAAGTAATCTTTTCTTGTGACTCCAAAGCTAATGCCCCAAACACAACCAGGATGGTCAATATTCCCCAATGCATTCTCTAATATATCCTCATCAACAGTTTGATTGCCTGCTAATGCCTCCTGAGTCAAAGTCTCCTGTGAAGCAGAAAAAGCAAAGTGAAAAAGTAAAAACTAACAACATTATATCAATATAACATTAATACTTACTATTGTTTTGACAACCACTTTTGTTTTTGGGTTGTCAATATTGCCTGCTTTATTTTTGTGAGCCTCAACCCAAATCTTGCCATGAGATATAGAACCCTCTGATGCTTACTCTTTCTCAATCAAGCCCTTTTCAACTCCCACATATCCCTTGCGTCTAGTTTTATATGTATATTCATTCTTCTTTGCTAACTCTTTATTTTTAGCTCTTAATGCCTTTGAAAAAACACAAAATATGACAAGTCAATTAATATAAAAAGGAGGTGACAACAAAAGCAACAATACATAAATAAAATAACATTAATATTACCTTGAACTCTGGATTGTGGCATGAGTTGACAAAAGCTTTCCATTCATCCTCACTTACAATTGTCAAAATGAGGGAAGGAACTGTATCTTCAATACCTTCTATGTCAGGGTTCGCTAAGAATTTGTGAGTAATAAAACTTCTAAAAGATCTTAGCGCTATCCCAGCTTTCTATAGCACAACTTCTTGTGCCTCTCCTCGATCTCAAATCCTAACTGCAAGATGAACATGTCAATTTAAACAAATGATTACAAAACATTAAGTTTTTAAAAATAAGCAAAGTGATAGTATCTTACTGTTCAAGTTCTCCACACTGCATCTTTCATTACTAGAGTTGCATTCTTCCAAAATTTTAAAGTAGGCACTGAGGACTTCGGTGCCATGCCAATATAACTAATGAAGTTATGACTGTCAACTACTTGATTCTTATTGTTCCACTTGACAGTAAATTTTCTTCCTTTATTTCTTACTTTAGTGACTTCCTCCATCACAACCAACCCCCTCCTTAATTGTTCTTCCTGCCTATCAAGATCAGCCTTCTTCTTAGCTAGGTCATCATGCTTCCTACTCGAACTACTAGATCTAGGGCCAGTGTCAAGATGATCTTGCTTAATAGCCATTTACTTGTAAAAGCAATAATAATCAAGATTAAGTAAATAAAAAAGAATGAGTTAAAAAACAAATAAAAAAATAATAACAACACATGCACTTTTTTTAATAAGTCAATAATAACATAACTACCTATTTATGTTGTTCTTTTTCTTTTTCTTGTTTTAACTACTTTTTTGACTAATTTTTTCTTCACTTTAACAACCTGCTTCTTTTGTTGAATTGATTTCCCACTCTTAGAAATCTAAATTCCCTCATTATGATCACGTGTTACGTAGAAAACATTATGTTCAATACTGTCTACACTATCATCATTTTCAAATGATGTCTCATGAAATGGATCAACTTCAACCTCATCATTTCTTTGACTTTGCTTATTTTTTACATATTTCATTTCTTCAACTTCCTTGTTACTCCACAAAACAATAGATCATTTCTTATCAACTGGATTATAGACATAAAAAACTTGTTTGGCTTGGGGAGGAAAAATGAAAGGATCCTCTATAAACCCTTCCTTATTCAAATTCACCCTAATCAACCCAGAGTCATTGACATCTACCCCATTCTTATATTCAACCCACTTGCCACCGAAGACTGGAACTCGAAAGAAGATGTAATCTAACTCTCAAATGTGCTCAATTACCCTAAAGTAATGCAAATTTTTATAAATAGGTTTTTTATCTTTCACACTAGAAATGTGCATGCTATCACCTATGGTGGATACACCACTATTTTCCATCGTACTTTGGTCATCATGCTCTTTTGTATAGAACTTGTACTCATTGTTAATATAGCTAGTGTAAGAAAAGACATGTTTGCTTGGACCTTGTGCCAGCCATTTTAATCTATCAGGAATTGAATTAGGATCAGCATTGTACTTCTCTTCGATATACTCTTTCAACTAGCAAATGAATTGTTTATTATGCAGTTTGATGATCTATCACACCCCAAAAACCAGGTATGATCAGCACAGGATATGGGTTCAAAACTCACATCCCTTAAGCCGTGATCGGAGAAACTCTGAAATTAACACGTTAAACACACTAATAGAGTAATTAAAAATTGTTACAATATTAAATCAAATATTCAATTTTAAAAAGAATTGTGAGGATCCTACTTGTAGTCTACGTGGAGCACCTAAGGCCAGACGCCAATGTAGGTATAAAGTTCATATTTTCATCAAATTAAGATTTGACTAAAATAATTCTTTTGCTTCAATTTAGCAGTAAAACTCCTCAGTGGATATCTCAAATCACGAGTTCAACTATACCATCTAAGACTAAAATATCGTTTCCAGTGAATAACGTCCCAACAATAAATAATAGAACATAAATAAAATAAAAAGTTTGAAATAGTTATGTAAGTTAATAGACAAAATTTTTGTAAAAACTTTATAAACTTTATAATAAAATAGCTCTATAAATTTTAAATAAAATCTCAAATCATTGAACTATCATAGAAAATGATAATATCACTTGATTTCAAGAAAGCACATAAATGAAATAAATATTTATAAACAAATTACTAAACAAAAACCAATAAAATATGAAATCATCAAATGATTAGTTTCATAATTATAGGGACTTATCAGAACAATTAACAAACGTGGACACACAGTCCACAAAGGTAAATAACCAAATGCGGCTTGTGCCACAAAGACAAACGTGGACACACACAGTCCACGAGGGTAAGTAACCAAACGCAGCCGAAGTCATGAAACAAATGTGGACACACAATCCACGAGGGTAATGCTAACCAAACGCGGCTTAAAGCCACGAAATAATTGTGAGTACGATGCTCACGAATAACCATCCCTCCATTCCACGTGCGTTGGCCATCACACGGGGCTAGCACCTCCTATAAACACCTTGCTAGCTAGGTGTACCATGGTGCGTCAAGGGCTAATGAAACTGCCGTTAGCAACCAGTGTTCTGTATACAGTCCCTTTTTAAAACCATTTTCAAACATGCGAGGAAATCATCACTTTTAAGATATAATTCTCATTGTCAAAATCAAACTCGCATGAATAACTTTAAGTATTAAAACTTGCCAGAATCAAATTTCATATCTGGTGCTCATGCTTACATCTATTGGGGAAAAAAAAATTTCAACGTCGAACTCGCATGAATCATTCTCTGTATCAATCCAATATTTAATAAAATAAAAATCTCATAATCAAAGTTCAAACTTGACTTAATTGATTAAATAACATTTCAAATTGGTAGAGCTAATTTCTCAAAATAAGGAAATGTTAATTAACAAATATCCAATAATCGCATTAATGCTATTAAAATGATTTCCAGAAAAATGTAATATTTTAGTAAAGGAAATTTCAATTGAAAAAAATTAGTTGGGATGCTATCCACTTATCTGTAGTATTCGCAAGATTCATAATTCACTTCTTACAACTCCAATAAACTCTCCCTTCCTTTAAATACCCTATCCGATATAAAAGGAAGGTTTAATGATCTTATTCCAGTTAAATAAATTATCTTTTAGTATTGGCAACACCCTAATCAGTCAGGCTCTAAATTATCATAATTAAATCAACCAAGTCTCAAATTCTTCAATCCTATCAATACTTTATATACCCACACCTACCCAACCATAGAACTCTTAAGAATCTAACTAATTACACACTAGCAACCTCATTAACAAATTTCTTGCAAAACTCAAATTATATTCATAATTAAATAATATCCAAACTAAATAGGTTACGTAATCTAATTTCTTCACGATAGTAAGCTCAATTCACAAAATAATAGCATCCAAGCTAGTTATATATATATATATATATATTTCAGGATATTTAATGAGATTTTAGAAAATACATAACTAAACAAAACTCCTCCTACAGACATCAATACTCATTTATAATACCAATTTTCTCTCTCTTAAATTTCCTTTTCAAAAATTCTCCAATTTAATTATTAGAATCATTCAGCTTCCTGAGTTTTATTCCTAAAATAAAATCAATCTCTATCTCTAAGAAAAATTAATTCAAGCTTGAAGAAAATCAACTTATTTTCCTCTTATAGTAATCAGATTTTTCAAGTCAAACCATATATTAAAAATGTGCTCTTAAAAACATGAATATTTAGCCTGACTAAATCCTCACCTTCTTACATTCATGAAGAACCACGAAACTAGGAAGAAAAATTTTAGAAATTTCATACTCTCAACACCCACACACATACACAAGTCTTCCAAGGCAGAGGAAAGAAAATGGAATAATACATACCCTAAGAGCATAGGAGAAATGAAGGAAAGAAATCAAAACTCCCTCTACTATACTAGCACAGCACGGCACAACATCAAAGGAAGAGAAAAGTCTGTAGCGCACCTTGGCGAGAACAGAGGAGAAGGAGAGGTTTGAATGTCTCAAAGCATGACCAAGGAGAAGGAGCCGACACACAAACAAGGGAGAACAGGGGAGAAGGATGAAGAATCTTGTCATACTCACGAGCATAGCAATGATGCAACGGTAGGGAGGAGGATAGATAGACTGTAATGCAAAAACAGGGAGGAAGAGATCGTGACTTTTTCTAAACTCCTTGCTGCAGCCAACGGACGTCTCCCACCCACACATACACACACAGTGGCGATGAGGAAAGGAACTTGGTACACTAAACCATATCAGCTTAGATAGGATATCATTGTTTCCGGCAAGAAGAAGCAAAGAGGAAGAAGAACAAATAGTGGCACACACACAAATAGCAAACAAAGACGACCAGGGGAGAAAACTCACAGTGAAACTTCACACTAGCAAGGGAAACAGAGCCATCACACCTGTCGACGACAGCGAGATGACTGGCGGAGGAGAAAGAGGAAGAACGGATTGCAACCAACACTGATGCACATGCAGGGGTCGAACTTAATAAAGGCAGAGCAAGGAAGAGGAGAAGCTCTCGGCAACAGCAACGGACAGCACTCTCAAACACACCCATGCCGGCGATGCTGAAGACTGAAGGGAAAGTGTGGAGAATGTCGGTGGGATCCAAGAAGAGCTGAGGGTGAAGGTTCTCAAATCTTCAATCTGTCATACTCTCCCAGCTCATGTAAAACGTGAAATTGGACAGGAGAGAAACAAATAAATCTGTTTCTAGCAGGTTCTATGAAGTTCGAATGATGGTGAGGATAAAACACGTGCTCTGTTTTCCTTTAAAAAAATTTCTAGTTCAAAAACTTTTGAAAAAAATTTCAAGAAAGAGCACACAAAAAAATTACAAGAAAGGACACAAATTTTTTTTATAATTTAAAACCAATTTTTTTGCTATAATATTTATTTAAATAAAATATTTATTGAAGAAAATTTTATTTAATTTAAAATTTAGGATCATTACATGATCCAACTCTCTAATCGATGATGGTGTTGCCTTTTTAGCTCTACCTTATGAGTTTTTGCATACTTATCAATCTCTGGAGAATTGTACAGCACAAAAAGGTGTACTTTTTCTTATTGGTCACTTGAGATAATGACAACTTTTCTTCCTGTTGTCCATTCTGTAGCTTCATCATCAATATCCCTTAAATTCTTTAAGTATTAATTGCAGAAGTGAATAGCCTCTTCATTAATATATCGTTCACTAATGCAACCTTCTGGTTGACTCTAACTTTTCACATGCCCTTTTGATACTTTTATATTATGCTCAAAAGGGTACATCTACCTTAAATAAGTAAGGCCACATAATTGGACCTCTGTAACCAAGTGAACAATTAAGTGGAACATGATATCAAAAAATGCAGGAGGGAAAAACATCTCCAACTCACATAATGTTCGCACAATTTGGCTTTGCAACTTCGGCAACTTGTTAAGATTAATTAATTTACTATAGAGGCACCTAAAGAATTAACATAGCTTTATGATTGTACCTCACACATTATCAGGTAAAATACCACGTATAGCCATTAAAATAAAATTCTCCATTAAAATATGGCAATCATGAGTCTTTAAACCCTTTAACTTTAGATCCTTCATTGAGATAAGGATTCTAACATTTGAAGAGTAGCCATCTGGAACCTTGATTGTAGCAAGAAACTCATATAAACTTTCTTTTCTTTTCTAGATAGTGTCTGAGCTGCAGCTTAAAGAAATGTGCAAGTTTCCTTCTCTTGTGGTGCCAATTCTTCTCTTATGCCCATTTTAACCATGTCTAACCTTGCATTGATGCTATCCTTCATCTTTCTTGGAACATGAAGCAATGTACCAACAAGACTATCACACACATTTTTCTCAATATGTATCAAATCGAGAAAGTGTTCCACATTCAAGGTCTTCCAATATGGCAACTCAAAGAAAATTAATCTTTTCTTTCACTTACTAATTCTAACATGCTTCACAAATAGTTTTTCAAATTCAATATCAAGGTCTTTTACCTTTTCAAATAATTCCTCACCAGTCAACTATTTTAGTAGCCTCTCTTCTTTTGTTTTTCCATCTAAATACTTTTTCCATTGATGATATTGATGTTTGTCATCCAACCATCTACAATGTCCAAGGTACCTGTTCTTCATACCATGTTACAATCTCATTAAACGTGTTCCTTCTTCACAAATAGGACATCCAAGTTGTCCTTTAATACTATACCTTGATAAATTACCATATACCAAAAAGTCATTAATTGTACTAAAAAGTATGGCTCTTAAATTGTATATCTCTTCTTTGTAGGCATTATATACCTCCACACTTATCTCTTAGAATAGCTTCAAGTCTTCAATCAATGGTTCGAAGTAAACATACTTCTACTTCATATATGTCTCCCAGAACGGGTTTCTTAGGCCCCGATATTAGCGAGGATAGAATCATATATTTCTACTTCATGCAAAGCTAGGGAGGAAGGTTATAAATGACCATCATCAAAGGCCATGTACTATAGGTACTACTCTGCATACCATGTGGGTTCATCCCATTAGTAGATAATGTAAGGCGTCTGATGAAGCCCTAAGTCGCTTTAGGCTATCAAATAAAACTAGAATGTAGTTATGAGCATTCTAGGTCATCTCCCAAGAGAGCAATGCACACAAATTAGGGTTCAATTGTTTACAAATTAAAAGAATGGTTGTATGATTCTGCTATTATCTAAATTGCTAAGAATTAGGTGTTTGTAATTTTCTGATTTTATTGTGTTGATGTAAATGAATGAGATGATGAGCTCAAGTTAGAATCCCCTATGATAATCCTTGAATTCCAGATTTGCAACCACACATGTAATGACAATTAGCTTAATGAAAAACACTCTAAAACCTTTAAAGTATTGTGAGACATTGCATCTAATGATCACTATAAATCTAAGCCATGTGGAGTGAAATTAACAATGTGATTCAGCCTTGTTCTTAGGCATTCAATTCAGACCAAATTGAGTGGCAGAAAAACTTTCAAACCAAATTCATATAAACACATATGGATCTTAGCTTGAAGTATGAAGAAATCTGAACAAGAATATCAAGAACATATTTATGCATTCAAGAACACTCAATTGAATTCATAAATTCCAAAACTAAAAACACAATATAAAATTCAATCCAACATCCACAACTTCAATCTAACATGTAATTGGAATCAAAATCATAATCCAACCTGAACTAGAATTTCAAATCCTTGAAGAAAATAGAAGACATTGTAGAATTGAAATTACACATTAAGAAGGCAAATCTGAAATGCTCAAATTATAGGTTCATCTTTCTTCAAGCTCAAATTAGAGTCAGCTACTCATACTCTTCCTCTTCACTTGAATCAAAACTTGAGAAGCCTCTATGAATAGATGAAGATGAAGGAGAAATTTGGAAATGGATGTGTGTTAGATGAATTTATGGAGAGGAGTATATAATGGACAAAAATCTAGAGGAGAATGGATGAAGATCTGCACGTGAATGAAGGAAGAAGGAGAAGAAATGGTCTAGATAGTGAGAGGATGAGAAAGTGACATGAACTGATCAAGAACATGAGAGAATTGGATTTGAAAAATTAGAGAGAGAATATGAACAAAAATTGAGAGAAAAATGATTGAAGAGAGAGAGTAAGATCTAAATTATAAGGCTCTAATCTGAAAACTAAGCTTATGTATGTGTTAATAATGTGAAGGTGATAAAACCAAAGTGAGTGGTGATAAAAACAAGGAAATCCAAATTTGAAGTTGGTTAATTTCCAACTGGAAAATGGAATTAATTGGCTGAAAATCATGCTGAATTTGGCACCTCATGAATTGAATGAATGAGCATGGGAAATATGACTTGATGCATGGGCAAAAACATGACTCTTCTCAGCCTGCTTCATCCACCTGAGTTCTCATGCAATCAGAAATGATTCACTCCTAAATTGCTCTTAGCTTGCCTCATGATGATGTCAGCTATTACTTCCTATGTGATCAGCTTCAATTCATGCCTGAATTGCTCCTCCTCTTTTAAGATGATCTCATCCAACATATATCCTTTGGATCAGGTCATGCCTCATGCCATTATGCATCTCTTTGTTTCCCTTGATGATGTCATCCCATGAATTCCTTGGACCAGATTATACATGTGCTCTTGACTTCTCTAAATTTGTTAACCAAGTATTTGCTTTTTGATTCCAAGATTGCCCTCACACAAATCTAAAATAAAAACACAAAATTAAATAAATTCTAAAAAGAAAATTAAAAAGGAAGAAAATGAGAATTTAGCCTCAAAAATCCAATCAAGCATCTTAAAGTCTCAAACCATCCACTAAATAGCATTATTAGGGTCTATGTAGTTAATATGTGAAACATAGCTAAAAACCAGGAAACAAACCCTAATATATACTATTTAGTGCCAAAAACCAAGTGTATAACATGTAAAATATAAGTAGATCAATTCCCCCATACTTGAATTTTGCTCTCTAGGCAAAACTCTCTAAAAACCTAGACTAGAAAACAACACAAAAATACAAGCTCTCAAGAGTAAATCCAATTTTTAAAGTAAATGCACTATCAGAAGAACTAAATCAATGTTGCAATCTTTAGGAAAAACCTTAATACATCACAAGTAAACCATCTACAAGATTGTAATCTTAAAGAGAAACCTTAATACACTTTGACTTGCATGTGAAAGGGGTAGGGATTAGCTCAAGAAACTTGTCTTGGCCATAATATAGGTATGTTTAATATACAAGACTATTCAAAACTAAACCAAATAGATAACATAAGAGAGATCATGGATGGAATGACTAAAGGGCCAAGAATGAGATGAATGAGAATCTACAACTAGGAACAAGTGAATCAACTAGCAAACCTAAGAAAACTTGCTTATTCAAACTCTTTCTTTTACTTTTCTTTAATCCACTTTGGATCTCTGTTTTTTTTCTACAATCTTTTTCTTCTTTCTTTTGCATCATTTCTTTCTTTGTTTTGTTTTTCTCTTGCTTTTTCTTCTCAATTTCATTTTTTTCTTTTTGTCATAGCATAGCTTCCAGCATTTGGGTACAACTCAAGAAATGTTCCTTAATCATAAGAATGGAATGGTATGGTTAATGTGAATAAATGGAATGGATCCTACTAAATGTTATCTACTAGTTTAATTATGAATAGTCAATGTACATTGAAACATACTAAATGAGAATACATGCAATCTATCCAAAATAGGGTCAAGTGTTTAAAAATGACAAAACAAAAGAAGGCTCTATTTGGTTGCTAAAAGGCTTGGGCACTTTAATGATGGCCATAATCACTTTCCCTACAACTAATGCACAAGTATAGCCTTTAGTAAGAGAGAAAAGAAGTTCTAGAGGATTAATCAAACCAAGGAACATAAACTCTCAATGGTTGAAGGCTCCTTCCATATGGTTTATTCTTGCCTCTCTTAATCAATTACACTCAACCAAATAGCTTCTTGCTTCAAAACAGATTTAAACTAAAGAAAACAACATCTCAAGAGTTCAAACTCAAATGCAAAAACTAAGATCATCTTCAAAACTCAAGATTGCTCATAAAACAAAAAGTTTTTTTTGTTCAAAAATACCCTTTCCCCTTATACTTAAACAATGCATTGTCCCTAATGCATGCAAAACACATAATGGAAAGAATTAAATAAAATCTTTATAGCATGTAAAAGTATAGAAAAATTTTATTTTTTTTAAAAAAACCCTAAACTAAACAGCAAAGGGAATAAAAGAAAACAAAGAAACAATAAAAAATAACATAACTAAGGAAAAGGAATTTTAAATTTTTGTTTTTTTTTAAACCTAATGAATCAGGTTGCATCTCCCCCCACACTTAAATTCAAAATGATATTCACAAACACAAACACAAGCAAAGAATGGTGTACCACATGTGTGCATATGTGACAGCAAGCATATCCCAATTAGTACTCTACTTGTGTGCTTTGTGAATCAATCAAATCAATCAAAAAGAAATAAGAATGAGAGATACAACCTTTGAAGACTCATGAAGGATCTTTAAATCTCATTTTAGCAAGCAATATGGAAGATTCACCCTTACAAAATTTCTTGCACAAGTGGCCATTTGCCTTGAATGTTAAGCCACTTTGAGGATCTTTGAGGGTAAGAGTGTCATAATTAAAAATTTCCTCCATAATGTAAGGGTCCTCCCATTTGGATTGAAGTTTGCCACCAATAAACTTGAGCCTTGTCTTGAACTTTAGCACTTTATCTCCCACTTAAAAATGCTTCCTCAAAATACATTTATCATGAATGAATTTTGCTCTTTCCTTGTATAATTTAGAGCTCTTATGTGCTTCTAATCTCAACTCCTCCAATTCTTAAAGTTGGAGCTTCCTAGAGGTAACTACACCCTCCTTACCAAATGCACAAGCCTTCATAGCCCATAGGATTTGTACTCAATCTCTACTGGGAGGTGACATTGCTTATCATAAACCAACCTAAATGGAGACATCCCAATGGGTGTCTTGAAGGAAGTCTAGTATGCTTAAAGAGCCTCCTCAAGTCTTGAGCTCTAATCCTTCCTATTCAGTCTCATAAGCTTTTGGAGGATAGACTTGATCTCCTTGTTTGAACACTCGGCCAACCCATTTGTTTGAGGATGATATGGGGTTGCCACCTTATGTGGAACACCATATTTCTTAAGCAAAAAGGAAATAGTCTTGTTGCAAAAGTCTATCCCTTAGTCTGTGATGATTGCTCTTGGGATGCCAAACCTGTAAAACACATGAGACAAGAGAAACTTTGCCACAACTTTGGCATCATTAGTTCTAGTGGGGATAGCCTCAACCTACCTAGAAAAAAAATCAACATAAAGCAATATATATTCACAACCATTGGAAGAAGGAAAAGGACTCATGAAATCTATACCCTAAACATCAAAGATCTCACAAAATATAATGGGTACCTATGACATTTCATATCTCTTTCCCAAACTCTCAAAATGTTGACATGTATGACATACTTTGCAACATTGATGTACATCTTTAAAAATAGATGGCCAATATAAACCATAATCTAAGACTTTTTGCCCGGTCCTCCTAACCCCAAAATGACCACCACATGCATAAGTATGAGATATCCTCAACACATCATAAATCTCAACATCAGGGACACATCTCCTAATGACACCATCACTACACAATCTTTAAAGAGTAGGTGAATCCTAAACATAGTATCTACTTTCCCTAGAAAGCTTCTCCCTAGCATGTCTAGTAATCCCATTTGGAAACACATTATGCACTAACAAATTGACCAAATCAGAATACCAAACAACATCATGGGAAGAAATAGCACATAAGGACTCGTCCCTAAACTCATCACAAGGGAAATCAAAAGAGGAATTCACCATAATGGAGTCATAAGGCAAACGAATCAAGTGATTTGCCACATGATTTTCTATTCCACTCCTATCAATGATCTCTAAATTGAAGTCTTGAAGTAGAAGCATCCATCTAAGCAAACGTGGCTTGGTGTTCTTCTTCTTTAAATGGTACTTCAAGACCGTATGATCTGTAAGACAAACAACCGTGAAATGCAACAAGTAAGATCTAAACTTGTCAAGAGCAAACACTAATGCATACAATTCTTTTTCAATTGTGGTATAATTGCAATGACATAAGGTAACTTGTTTTCCGTTTGTTTCAACATAGCCCCAACAGCAAAATTATAGGCATCACATGAAATCTCAAATGAAATCAACTAATTAGGACTCCCTAAAATAGAAAGGGAAAAGCTTAGCTTTCAAAGCATCAAATGCATCTCTACAACTTGGAGAGAACTCAAATTTGACATCTTTTTGAAGTAATTGAGATAAGGAATGTGCAATCTTTGAAAAATCTTTAATAAATCTTCTATAAAAACTGACATGGCCAAGGAAAGATCTCAAGTCCTTAACATTAGTTGGATAGGGCAGAGATGAAATCACTTCAATTTTGGCCCTATCCACCTCAATGCCATGGCTTGAAACCAAGTGGCCCAAGACAATCCCTTGCTTAACCATAAAATGGCACTTCTCAAAGTTCAAAACTAAGTTCTTCTCCACACATCTAGTAAGGACTTTATCAAGATTTCTCAAGAAAGAAAAATAAGAATCCCTATGAATTGTGAAATCATCCATGAACACTTCCATGCAATTTTTAATAAAATCACTAAAAATACCAAACATGCATCTTTGAACGGTCCCTGGAGCATTACACGATCCAAAAGCCATTCTTCTATATGCAAAGGTACAAAATGGGCAAGTGAAAGTAGTTTTATGTTGATAAACTGGATCAATGCAAATATGAAAATAACCATTATATCCATCAAGAAAGCAATGATGAGATTTCCCCCTAATATTTCTAACATTTAATCAAGAAATAGAAGATGGAAATGGTCTTTCTTGGTTTCCTCATTCAACCTCCTATAATCAATGCTACGCTCTAACTATTTTGTATCCTAGTAGGAATCAATTCATCATGTTCATTCTTTACCACAGTAATTCCACTCTTCTTGGGCACAACTTACACTGGAGACACCCATTAACTATCACTAATAGGATAGATCATACTTGCACTCAAGAGTTTGGTGACCTCCTTATTTACCACATCAAGTATAGGAGGATTCAACCTCCTTTATGGCTATCTTATTGCCTTGACATTTTCCTCCAACATGATCCTATGTGTGCAAGTTTGAGGGCTAATTCCAGGAATGTCTCCAAGTGTCCACCCAATAGCTTCAATGTTCTTCCTCACTACATCACACAATAAAGACTCTTCCATAAGGGTTAGTGAAGAAGAAACAATAATAGGAAATTGATTACCATTTCTTAAGTAAGAATACTTAAGATGTGAAGGAAGTGGCTTTAACTCTAGTTTAGGTGACTCAATGATGCTTGGAAGGATCTTTTGCACTTGAATTTGTCTTGCTAGATCCATGTCTTCCTCTTTAAGTGGCACATCCAAGCTTCTAACAACTGCTGTATGCATTTCGTCTAACACAACTTGCTTGGTTTTAGCTTTGTGCCTCACATCCACCAGATCTGATTTGCTTGCTTTAGAATTAATTTTAGGTTCGGCCATCAGTGATTCTGGAATTCCAGCACCAATTTGCACACCCACTAGATCATTAACAACCTCAAAATCAATTTGTTCATGCTTTTCAAGTATCCCTAAACCTGAAATATCACAAGTAGAACACTCCTCCAACCTTGGAGAATGATTAGGCATAAAAGGATCAAAGCTATCAAAAATTCTAGAATTAAATTCACTAGAAGAAATCAAATGATGTGATGAAATATGACATGTGAAAGATGAACTAGGGCCATCATTAGATGTAATTTCACTCCAATCATTTAATTCAATCACTAAATCAATAGAAATTTCTAGAATTAATACTCAAATCATCAAACTCATCTAATGTAAGAAAATCACTCAAGGAACCGTATGTTTGATCATGTGAAGAACTAGACAACATAAGTGCTTTAAATGGAGTGCAAATAGATGAGTGAGGCATGTCAAATGTGCTGCCATTCAAATGTTCATGCTCAAGTGAATGCAATTCATCTTGATTTTTCAAATTAGACAAAATTAACACTATATTATTGCAATTCACATAAATAGAGTCATGAGTGCATGAATAAGTGAAACTAGGCAAAGATGCAACATCATCCAAGTACGGAGGCATAGAAACCTCATCAATGAGTCTATCACGTGTATCATTAATACAATCCACAAAACAAAGGCTATAATCAACATAAGAGTTTTTCAAGCTATCAAATATATTAAATTCAATCTTGCTGTCCAAAAACTCCATGGTATACCTTCCTTCATGTTCAATATGGTGCTTGATGTCATCATAAAAGGTCTCCCAAGGATGAGTATGGCTTGGCCTCCTTCCTGTATATCCAACACATAAAAATATGCTAGAAAAACCAAGTCCTTAACCTTCATTAAGATGTCTTCCAAGAATCCCTTGAGCTTCCTAGTGCTTCAGTCAGTTAGTTGCAGAATGACACTACAATCTTGAAGACCACCAAGATTAAGGGAAGAATAAACGTGAGTGGGCATCACATTAACAGCTACCCCTAGGTCAATCAAGGCTTCTTGATCAAGCACATTCCCTATTTGACAAGGAATGGTACATGCCCCCAGATCTCTACACTTTAGAGGGAGTTGTGGCTTGAAGACAGCACTAATATTAGGACTCATTTAAACTATAGTCAATGGTTTGAATCTCCTTTTATTAGGGAACAACTCCTTCAAAAACTTTGCACACTTAGGCATGCTTTTTATCATGTCAAGAAGTGGTATGTTCACTTCCACCTTCTTCAACATATCAAACACATCATGCTTATCTTCTTCTTGCCCTTTCTAAGCAAATCTAGTCAAGGCCTTAGGGAATGGCATATCCCTTAGAATAGGGTCCCTAATTTGATATTCTTTTAGAGGCTTTCTTCTTCCAAACACCTCTTTCTCCTTAGGCTTGCTTGAATCATTCTCATTTGCCTTAGAAGAAGGATGAACCATGGCTGTTCCAACACTATCTTGGCCTTGATTTGAGCTTAATTTTGCCTCTTTTACTTGAGCATTTAGGGATGATCTTGCCTCATTTGCATCCTCAACTACAATCTCTTCAATAGAGTCATCCTCATCATTAATCACTTGAGGACATAGAGAGGTAGGAGGTATGTTCTTGAGGTTGTGTGAGGCACTTGGATGCACATTAATCTTGCTATCACAGCAAGTGGAATCCCGTTGAGAATCAAGAGAAAGTAGGCTTCCTTCATAAATTTGAGAATTCCTTGAAGCGAACTCATTAGGCATGCTACCATCATGGTTTGAGATACTTGAAATGGCTTCAAGAACTCTTCCACTCCTCGACTCAATTGCACTAAGGCTCTTTGGATTGATGACAGATTGAGTTAGGAGCTTTCCACTTCCTTAAGCTTGGCTAATACTATTTGAATATCTAAATTGTTGCACCACTAAATCAGTGCTTTGTTGTTTTGATTCAAGATTATCTAGCCTCTTAAGCATCATGTCCATTTTTGATTATGCCCTAAACACATGAGAATCAAACTTTTGGCCCATAGAAAACATATCATCACCCATCCTCTTAAGGTAAGAATACATTTGTTTATCACACCCACCATCTTGAATAGGGATCACTTTAGAATTCTTAGCTTGCACAATCTCTTGGTTACCCTTGTAGCTAAAGTTAAGATGCTGCCTCCAAGTTGGGTTATAGGTGCTCCCATAGTTAGGCTCAAAATTGTTCATTGCCCCTTGATTATGTTGATAATTGTAGGGTCTTTGTTGTTGATACATAGCCCTAACATCTTGAGCATGCATGCAATTAGAGGTGACATGCATTGTGGAATTGCATATACCACAAATAGGAGCCACTAGAGCATTGAACATAAAAGCAATTTGAGCTTGTGGAGGATTGGAGATAGACATCTTGAGAAAATCCAATTGAGAGTAGATATTCTCCAATTAGGAATTAGCAATAGAAGATTGGCCCACTTGGTGAACACCCCTTACATCTCTTGAGCTAGATTATTGGTTATTATTTGCAGATTTTCCAACAAAGTCTATGCATCATCCGGTGTAAGATCTAATAGAGAGCCATTTTCAGTAGCATCTATGGTTTATCTGTCATAAATTTGTAACCCCATATGGAAATAATCAATGAGGAACTCCTTGCCCATATTTAGGTATGGACACTTTGCAATCAACTCAAGAAACCTTATCCAATACTCATAAAGAGATTCTTGAGGGTGTTGTTGAATCCCTATGATTTGCTTCCTTAGATGAGAATACTTGGTTGCTAGAAAATATTTTTCAAGAAAGCAATTTCACATCTCCACCCAAGAATTGATGGTCCTTGTGGCAAGAGGATTGAACCATATGTGATTGCTTTGTCCTCAAGAGTAAAATAGAAGACCTTGAGTATCAAATTCTCCAAGTTTGCTATGGGAGGTTTCATGGTTGAACAAACCCTCTCAAGTATTTGAAGATGCCTATTAGGATCCTCACCTACAAGGCCATGGAATTTTGGCAAAGCATTAATGAATGAAGGTTTGATTTCATATTCATTTTGTTCTTGTTAATTCAAAAACAAACCACTAGGTCTAAATGTGTCAGTGGGTATTACCATCTCTCTAATACTCCTCCTAGCAGGTATTTTATGTTCATTAGCATGCAATCTATTAGCCATACTGTCCAAGATCATAGAATTATCAAATATGGTGTTTGGAAGAGAAGAAAATGCTAAGAACTCTAAGTATTGATCTCTAAATTCAATATAATTTTTATCAAATTCTGTGCAAGTCCTATAAGACATACAAATCTCATAACACAACAGAAATATCCCTGGACTAAAGAAAAATTAAAAATTTGAAAATAGGCAAAAATTCTGAAAACTGGCAGAACTGAACACACTAAGGCAGTATTCTTGTAAAATTTTTCAAAAGTGAAAAAGACAAAATTAGAAAAAAATAAAATTAAAAAATTAAAGCTAAAACATTGAATTAAATGTAGGAATTTTTATAAACAAAATTTCCAAGAAGGGAGAGAGATACGCTCATCCAAAGTTAGTCCTGTCTGCCTGGAGTGTCATTGGGAGTCAGCAGTGGACCTTATGTGCTTATTCAGTGCACAACTCTCCGTTCCTGAATCCACTTGAGCTGAAATTTTTACCTAAAACTTTAAACACACATAAGGTCATACAGGAAAATTTTCAAGCAAAACTTTGCAATCAATTCTTCCCAGTATTTTTTTGAATTAGGGTCTTTAGCACTAGAAATTCCAGTGAACCCTGTTTCGGTCAAGCAAAAATTCAACCAACTTAATGGCCGAATTAGCAATTATGTTCAACAGAAAAAATGTTTCTAAGATAACCAGGAACACAATTAAATGAGAATTAGCTCAAAATGATATGTCTAGCGAAAATTATACCTGTCCAAATTTCGTGCAAAATTTCTAGGCAAAGCAAATTCTCACAGCTTGCTGGCACTTGAGCTAACCTTGACAGTTTTTGGAACCCACGTCTAGAATCAATGACTTAATGGCTAAATCCAGCAGCAAACAAGATCAACAAACATATCAAGTGCTCAATTACACGAGTTAGCCACCACAGTCATAAATTCCAGATTTAACAAAAATGAATACAAATTAAAAACAGCAATTGAAACCACAATTAGTATGGCTAGTTATTCCCCAGCAATGGCACCGATTGATGAAACCCTAAGTTGCTTTAGGCCATCAAATAAAACTATAATGTAGTTATGAGCATTTTAGGTCATCTCCCAAGAGAGCAATGCACACAAATTAGGGTTCAATTGCCTACAAATTAAAAGAATGGTTATATGATTATGCTATTATTTAAATTGCTATTAATTAGATGTTGTAATTTTCTGATTTGATTGTGTTCATGTAAATGAATGAGATGATGAGCTCAAGTTAGAATCTCTTATGATAATCCTTGAATTCTAGATTTGCAACCACACATGTAATGACAATTAGCTTAATGAAAAATGCTCTAAAACCTTTAAAGTATTGTGAAACATTGCATCCAATGATCACTATAAATTTAAACCAAGTGGAGTGAGATTAACAATGCAATTCAGCTTGTTCTTAACCATTCAATTCAGACCAAATTGAGTGGTAGAAAAACTTCTCAAACCAAATTCATAATAACACATATGGATCTAGCTTGAAAAATGATGAAATTTGAACCAGAACATATGAATGCATTCAAGAACACTCAATTGAATTCTATAAATTTCAGAACTAAAACACATTATAAAATTTCAATCCAACATCCACAACTTCAATCTAACATGTAATTGAAATCAAAATCATAATCCAACCTGAACTAGAATTTTAAATCCTTGGAGAAAATAGAAGAAATTGTAGAACTGAAATTACACATTAAGAAGGCAAATCTGGAATACTCAAATCATAAGTTCATCTTCCTTGAAGCTTAAGGAGTCAGCACTCATGCTCTTCCTCTTCACTTGAATCAGAACTTAAGAAGCCTTCATGAATGTATGAAGATGAAGATGAACTCTGGAAAGGGTGTGTACTAGATGAATTTATGGAGAGGAGGATGTAATGGATGAAAATCTGGAGGAAAATGGCTGAACATCTCAATGTGAATGAAGGAAGAAGGAGAAGAAATGATCTTGATAGTGAATTAGATAAGAAAATGGCATGAACCGATCAAGAAGACGAGAGAATTGGGTCTAGAAAAATGGAGAGAGAATATGGACGAAAATTGAGAGAAAATATGGCTAAAGAGAGAGAGTGGGATTTGAATTATGAGACTCTAATATAAAAACTAAGCTTATGAATGTGTGAATAATGTGAAGGTGATAAGACCAAAGTGAGTGGTGATAAAAACAAGAAAAGTCTAGATCTAAAGTTGGTTAATTTCTAGCTAGAAAATGGAATTAATTTGGCTGAAAATCATGCTGAATCTGGCACCTCATGAATTGAATGAATGAGCATGGGAAATGTGACTTGATGCATGGACAAAAATGTGACTCTCAGCCTGCCTCATTCCACGTGAATTCTCATGCATTTTAGATTGAAGACACGCCTAAATTGCTCTTGGATTGCCTCATGATGATGTCAGCTATTGCTTCCGATGTGATCAGCTTCAATTCATGCTTGAATTGCTCCTCCTTTCTTAAGATGATGTCATCCAATATATACCCATTTGGATTAGATTATGCCTCACACACATGATGTATTTCTTTGTTTCCCTTAATGATGTCATCTCATGAATTCCTTAGATCAGATTATACATGTGCTGTTGACTTCTCCAAAATCATTGACCAAGTCTTTGCTCCTTGATTTCAAAAGAAAATTAAAAAGGAAGAAAATGAGAATTTAAGCCTAAAAATTGAATCAAGCATCTTAAAGTCTCAAACCATTCACCAAATAGCATTATTAGGGTCTATGAAGTCAATGTGTGAAACATAGCTAAAAACTGAAAAAACAAACTCTAATATGCACTATTTGGTGTCAAAAACCAAGTGTATAACATGTAAAATATGAAGTAGATCAATAGCCTATGCTAACTTTATCAAAAATACTTCTTTACTGACTCAAAATTTTATTTAGGTTTTCTCTACCCTTAACAAATTTTGCAACAGTATTTTTCAAATCTTCCTTTTCTAAAATATAAAGTGGACAATCAACACATAGAGTTTCTTTTTCCAAAATAGAAATATTCTTTTTCAAAGTATCATTCTCAGGTTTAAGAGACATGTTTTTCTTTTTAGAGAGCAAGCTTTTTTTTAACTTGTGAAATATTTTTTATAAGAAGAAAAGTCTTATTATGTAGTTCTTTAAAAACAATATTTAAGTCTTCAAATGTAAAATCAAATTCAAAGTCAGAGTCTGAATCATTTACCTGATCGAAATGGCTTTTGGCCATTAGACATAGATTTGCTTCTTTTTCTTTTGTGGACCCTTCATCGCTATCACCCTAAATTGAAGAAAGATAAGCTTTAAACTTCTTATCATTCTTGTAGCTTTTGCTCTCTATTTTCAGAAGGCAGTCAGCCTTAATGTGTCTAGGCTTCTTACACTTGTGCAAACTATCTCCTTTTCAAACTTTTTCTTCCCAAAGAATTTGCTAAATTTCTTAACAAGCATAGCCATTTCTTCATTAGAGTCTTCACTGTTACTGGCTTCAGAATCAAATTCTTTCTTTATCACTTTTAGAGCTAGTGACTTCTTCTTCTTACCAGCATCTTCTTTCAACATAGATAGTCTTCCTTCATGCTCGGCAAGACTTCCAAACAATGCTGTCATAGATCTTATGGAATCACTCTTTGCTTCTTTAATGGCAGTAATTTTAGGGTGCCATTCAGTTGGGAGACCTCTCATGATTTTTCCGACTTGCTCCTTCTAAGTATAGGTCTTTCCAAGTGCTTGCGATCTGACTTGCATATCTTTGATACTTTCTCCAAGCTTCATCTTGAATAGCTCATATTGCTAAGTCAATTTTCTTATTTTGTTCTCCTTAACTCCTTTAGTGCCTTTATGAGCAATCTTTAGAGCATCCCACATCTCTTTTGTATTTTTAGATTACTCACTCAAAAATACTCTTGTTCACTTAAGGCACTTGCAATAATCAATTTAGCCTTAGAGTTGAGTAGTACCAGTTTTTCTTTCTTTTTTGTAAATTCACTCCTTTCTTTTCTTATGAGTTGTATTTCTACAATTTTGTATGGAATATAAGGACCAATCTCGACAATCTTCCATAACTCAAGGTCTAAAGCCTCAAAGAATAATCTCATATTACTTTTCCACAAAGTATAGTTTTCACTATTAAATCCTGGAGGCCTATTAATTTCAGCACCTTTAGGGAGAATGCTGTCACTAAAAGAAATCATAGGATCTTCTTAGACTGTTAAGTCTTTTATCAAGAGTCCAAGCTCTAATACCAAATGTTAGGAAAGGTTGGCATCTAAGAAGGGAGCTGAATTGGGTGACACTTAAAAACTTTTGAAAACTTGAAAAGAGTGGAGAACTGAAGTGTGAAGGAACAAAATGAAACACATAAGATTTATACTAGTTTAGCCAAAAACTTGGCCTATGTCTAGTTCTCAAGATCATAATTGAGATGTCTAACTAAGTTCACAAGCTTCAATGGGTGCTTGCCATCATAGTACAACTCTTAAGACTAAACTTGTCTTGATTCACTTAACAAATTATGCTACAGTTTAGCAAGTTATTACAAACATTTGAAAAATATCTTCTGAAGAATTTTGATGAAAGAAACAAGCTTTAGCAAAAAACTCTTTTAAATAGTAGATGAAATTACAATTACAAGCTTATAATCTTATGAGAGCTTTTCACAATTCTTTTCAAGAATAATGAATGAATGCAAGATTGTAAATGCACAATTTGAAAGCTCTTTAAATGTACAAATGATAATTTGTTCACTTAAGGATGATTAGTTCATGTTCTAGTTCAAAAGGAATCACTTATATAGTTTTTAAAGTTAATAGACTATTGGAACAATAATTCTATCCGTTAGTACATTTTCTTATGAGCCATTAGTATAATCACATGTGAATTTACACTAAAGTTGTTCCAGAAAAGTGTATGTGATAAATCATGTGTGAACACCTTGACCTCTCATGCGTGGTTTAGTAGTTCTAAATAAGCATCCAGCTCTGTGTGCTAAACCTCATATGGTGCCTCATTATTCTCTCGTGTGGTTTTGCACTTATGAATAAACATTTAGTTTTGTATGCTAAAACATGTGTGGTACCTCATTGCTCTTTTATGTGATTTTGTACTTATAAATATACTCACGTATCAAAGTGTTAAAACTTATAAGTGTACTATTAACACTCATGTGTGGTTTTGCACATAAGAATCTATGTTAGTTCTGTGTGATAAATCACATGTGGAACCTCTTCTCTCTCACATATGAAATGGCTAGCAAAAAGCCAAAGCCATTTTATGTGATTAAAACTCATGTAGAACTAGAAGGCTATCACGTGTGAAATTGTAAGCACTAAAGTACAAACTCATCTAGTGCATTTTCACATGTGAAACTACATATGACTCAAGGTAGATTTTGCATGATCAAGAGATATAGAGAGATTTTTTAATCAATAATCATATGAACAATTTTAGCTTGGCTTGAGAATAGTTAAGACTCAATAAAGCAAAATGTGATTGTGCAATAAGTGACAAATCATGCATGGCTATCATTAGTCTCATGCGTGGTTTTGCACCTTGACACAATGCAATAAAGTAAAGATGCTAAAACTAGCATGGACAACAAAGGCTTTCATGCTTGGTTTTGCATGCAGAACCAAAACTTAAAGCATCACATAACACAAGTGCTTAATCATGTGTGAATCACTTCTTCACACTTGTGTAATCTACTTATCAGTATGCCTAACATGCATAAACTCGTGAGTGAGTTATAGAATCATGTGTGATTCTACCTTCACAATGCAAATAGTTTCTATGAAATTCAACACTCAAGAAAGACATTGTTTGCAAATTTTAACACACTTAGATAAGTTTTAATGCAGATACATGAGACAAATGATGCATTCATTTAATGATTATGAAAAGTGATTAAGCTCTCTAAGTTTTCACATTGAATCTAAGAGAATTTAAATAACTTATCCAAAAAATTCTTCATCTTCTCTTGATTCTTCATGCTTTTGAAGTTTTATCTTCATCCATGATTCTTTATATCTGCACATATAACAAATATCTCTTCTCTTGGTTTTGTAATCATCAAATCCAATAGAGAAAAATTAAGGAGATCATTTGTGAGCAACCATCATCCAAGGTGGAAAAGAGAACTATGGCCAAATTGATGAGAGAAGAAAGAGGAGGAGAGATTGAAAAGAAAGAAGAAAGCAAGGAAGGTTCAGGGCAGGAAGAAGCAAAGCAAAGTCAAGAGCTTGTGAAGAAGCTTCCTTTCCCTCAAGCACAAGTAGTTCCTAAGCAAGTGAAGGGGCAATTTGATCAAGAGATATATGATTTCTTTCATAAGATTCATGTCAATGTACCCTTAATAGATGTCATTAAGAACTTTTCAAAATATGCAAAATTTTTGAAGGATTGTTGTACAAACAAAAGAAAGTTTAGGCCTAATGCAAGGGTATAATTACCCTCTTATGTGAATACTATAATGAAGCCTTAACTCCCTATTAAGTGTGAGGACCCTGATTCCTTCACAATTCTATACAAAATTAGCAATACAAATTTTTCAAAGGCATTGATTGATTTAGGGGTTGGTATAAATATGATACCATTGTCTATTTACCAAGCCCTTAATTTAAACTACATGGATAAGACGTCTATGATATGCCAATTAGGGAATAAAAGCATTAGGAGACTAGATAGAATATTAGAAGACTTGTTGGTTTGTGTTAAAGCTTTATTATTTTTTATGGATTTTTATGTGCTTGATATGTCCAAGGAAGGAAGTAAAGATGATATTTTGATTCTTGGAAGGCCATTTATAAGGACTGCTTGTACATTAATAGTATGGAAAAGGGTAGTTTGATTTTAAGATGTGAGGAGGATCATGTTGTTTTTAATATTTATGAAGCAATGAAACATCCTTTTAAGGATTACTCTTTGTTGGGCATGAGTTCTATTGATTTGTTGCTTCATGATGCTTGTGAGTCTCACATGATTGATTCTTTCTCATATGTTGATGATGATTTATCCTTTTATCACTAGTTCATGCATTGATGGATGTAATTATTCTATTTGTTTAGAGATTGATGCATGCTTGAATGATACAACTACTTCTTCTCATGATTTGTTTGAAATGTCTCTATGCTTGATCTTGAAATGCTTGAGAAGGGTATATCTTCTTGTGTTAAAGATACTAATGCCATTGAGGTTGAATCTGAGTTTTTCTCTCTCAAGCTTGATGTTCTTAGGATTCCTAAGCTATTAAGGTCATGGCTCATGTCTATATACTTGAGGACAAGTTGCAAGAAAAGGGGGAGGCCATAGAGCTTGAAGAAGGGCAACTAATGGATTCAAACTTGAAAAAGATGAAAAGCAATCAAAAATAAGTGAGGAGCTTAAATTGTAAGAGGGATCCGTGACCTTAGCAACCAAGTTGGGCTTGAAAAAAATCATCCTCTCTTGTGTGGAGCCACCTACCTTGGAGTTGAAGCCCCTACCATCTAATATCAAGTATGCATATCTCCTTGAGAATGAGAAGCTTCCGGTAATAATTTCTAACTCTTTATCTCTTGAGGAAGAAAATGAATAGCTTAATGTGTTGAGAAAGAACATGCATGCTATTGGGTGAACTCTAGCTGACATTCTTGGTATTGAACTTATTGTGTGTGCATGGAAAATTTTTCTTGAGGTCAATGCTAAACCCATTAGGCAACCATAAAGGAGACTTAACCCATTGATCTTAGATGTAGTAAAGAAAGAAGTTGTCAAGTTGCTTAGTGCCGGTATCATTTATCATATAGCAGACAGTGAGTGTGTATCTCTAACCTAAGTTGTTCCTAAAAAGGGAGGGATTATTGTGACAAAAAATGAGAAAAGAGAGCTTGTCCCTACTAAAATTCAAAATGCTTGGAGAGTGTGCATAAACTATAGAAAGCTCAATAATATGACTAGGAAAGACCATTTTTCTTTGCCTTTTATTGATCAAATGCTTGAAAGGTTAGTTTCCAAGTCCCATTATTGCTTCTTAGACGAGTTCAGTGGTTATTTCCAAATTCCCATAACTCCTTGTCACCAAGATAAAACCACCTTTACATGCATATTTGGTAATTTTGCCTATAAGAGGATGCCTTTTGGTCTTTGTTGATACCTTAGGGCCAATCATTATACTATGCACATTGTTATTTAATAAATTTCTCTTTTATTATCATATCAATTGTATGTTTAATATGATAACTGTATCCTTAACAAACTATAATAATTGTCCTAAATGTCCCTGGTTGGTCATCTATAAGGGGATCATAGATGAAACAAGACTAGTATGACTTTGATTAATTATATAGATATAAATCAAAGTCATAGGCACTTGAAAGAGTACAAGGTATTGGACCGATCCAATATGAGAAAGCTACATGGTACAAGTCATAAGCTTATCTCATATATAACTATATTACTAAGCCCTTTGACTTGAGATCATCATGGATTCCTACATTATGACCACTGAAATTTGACCTAGTCAAAAGTCACTTTTGATCGGGTGATCATATAGGCCATGATTGAGTTTAGTAATATTCATGTAAAGGAATATGAGTGGTCAAGATAAAATTTGTCCCTCATATGAAGTGAAAGACATTACTGGGCCCCTCCATGAGTAAGACTGAGAAAATGTATAACCATACTATAATGAAAAGGGTTTTTCCATTGTTACAATTAGTCTACTCAGATATCGATAAAGTAACGGTCAGGTAAAGAAGAATGACAATTCCATATCTTACACTTGACCGAAATATCACGTGACAAAATGGATATGATACAGTTGAATGATAGGTTACATTGGATCATCGATCCCTATGTGAATTAGGTAGTTGTAATGTCTTGTTAGAGGCTACTTGTGACTTGTGAGCTAATAGCGTAAAAGCTTACTGTCAATTACATATAAGCCTACAGGTTCACACACAAGAACAACCCAACTCAAGCTATAATGTTCAAGTTCATTGAATCTAGAATATGTCTAAATTCAATGAATGTAATATAGGGTGAATGAATTTTACATATATATATATATATATTTGAATATTTATTTTATAAATATTTATATATATGTATGTATTTATATGAAATATAAAATTCAAAATATAATTTTATATATATGTATATATTTTGAAATATATATTTATATATTTATATGTGTGTGTGTCTATGTATGATATATATATATATGTATGTATGTATATGTATATGTATATGATATATAAAATTAAAAATATATATATAAATATATATATATATATATATTTGAAATATATGTATATGTATATTCGTATATATATAAAATAATATGCATGTGTGATATATATTATATTATAGTATAGTATATTATATTATGTTAGTTATTAAATTTAATTTTATATAATAGATTAAATTTAATAACTAACATAATATGAGATAATATTATGTCAATTTTATAATTCAAATTTATAAAATAAATTTGAATAAATTTGAATTAGATATAATATTATAGATTAAACTTATGAGATAAATTTAATTAAATTTTTGTGGGCCTTTAAGTGAAAGATGAAAACCCTAATTCATATACTCTATATAGATAGGGACATCCTTTATAAAGGATGTGAGAGTTAGAAAAGTTTTGACGACAAAAATACTTTGAAAGCCACGAAACACCCTATAGAAAGAAAACTAACATTCAAAGAAGAACGAATGTTGGGAGTGCTAGCACACTGTTTGAGTTAAAGAGTTGTTCATGTGGATACCAGTAAAGAGAGCAAATCTACGTTGTCAGCTCTTGAGATCCAAACTCTTAAAGAGAACGTGCACCAAGTTCAAAAAATTAAAAGGTAACTCTTCTATCCACCTTCACTTAAATGAGTTTGTTCAGTCCATGTTAGGATAGGACTTTAATTTTTTTAATCTTTCACTGTGCCTCCCTATCCAACATTTGTAATACGCCTAGAACTTTTCAAAGATCCATGATGTTTATATTTTGTGATTTTATTGACAATTGCATAGAATTCTTTATAGATGATTCTATAGTGTAGGGTGATTCCTTTGATTTGTCTTTGCATTCTTTTAATAAAGTGTTTGGTAGGTGCATTGAGAAAAAGCTTGTGCTTAACTTTGAGAAATGCCATTTTATGGTAGATAAGGGCATTGTTTTAGGCCATTTGATTTCTTCTAATGGCATAGAGGTGGATAAGGCCAAAGTAGATGTTATTGCTTCTTTGCCATATCCTATTTGTTTAAAAGATTTGAGATCATTTTTGGGACATGCTAGATTTTATAGGAGATTTATCAAGGGGTTTTAGTGAAATTGCTTTACCCTTGTCTAAACTCTTATAGAAAGATGTTGATTTTGTTTTTAATGATGCTTGCAAAAAGAGTTTTGACACTTTAAAAAGCATGCTCATTTTCCCTCTCATTCTTTTAAGCCTTAAATTGATCTTTCCCTTTTAAATTGTCATGTGATGCTTTCAATTTTGCTATAGGAGCTATGTCTGATCAAAGAGATGGCAAGTTGTCTTATATGATTGCTTATTCATCTAAGACCCTTGATTCAACTCAAGTTAATTACACTACGATTGAGAAAGAGTTGTTTTCCATTGTGTTTGCACTTGATAAGTTTAGATCATGACTTTTTAACTCTAAAGTTGTCGTGTACACTGACTATGCTACTATGAGATGCTTGTTTAAGAAGATAATTCTAAGCCTTATTTGATTCGATGGGTGATCTTATGAAAGAGTTTGATGTAGAGATAAGGAATAGGAGTGGTTCTACTAACCAAGTGGCAAACTATTTGTCTAGGCTGGCACATTTGGAAGCTACTATGGTAAACTCTAACCCTACTCTTCCTTGTGATTCATTTCCTGATAAGGCTTTATGTGTCATTTCATTTAAGCCTCCATGGTATGCTTCTTTTACTAACTATATTGAGTATGGAGTCTTGCCTCCTTATGCTTCACAGTTTGTTACTAAAAAATTGAAAAGAGAGTTTAGGTTTTACATTTGAAAACAACATTTAATATGGAAGATTTGTAGTAATAAAGTGATTAGGAGGTGTGTTGATGATGTTGATGTGCCTTCTATTATTGATTTCTATCACTCTCATGCATGTGATGTTTATTTTAATTCAAATAAGATAGCTAGGAGGGCTTTAGATTGTGGATTGTATTGGCCTAGCCTATTGAAAGACTCTTATTAATTTTGTAAAGCATGGTTGAAATGTTAGAAGTTTGGTAGTTAGGGTAAAGGTATGAAATGCCTCAATAACCCATTTTGTTTTGTGAGATTTTTTATGTTTGAGGCATTAATTTCATGGGTCCCTTTCCATAATCCTTTAGCTTTGAGTATATTTTGCTTGGTATTGATTATATTTCAAAGTGGATTGAAACCATTCCTACTAGAACTTATAATGCTAAGACTATTTTGAAGTTTCTCAAATTTAATATTTTTTTATAGGTATGGAGTTCCTAAAGGCTTGGTGAGTAACTAAGGATCCTACTTTTGCAACAAGATGATGAAGGTTCTCTTGGCTAAACATGGGGTACATCACAAGATTTCTTCACCATATCATCCCTAAACCAATGGCTAAGCTAAAGTATCAAATAGAGAAGTATAGAAGATCCTAACCAAGGTGGTGAACACAAATAGAAAGGATTGATCTTTACACTTGGAGGATGCTTTGTGGGCTTACCAAACCACTTAAAATACTCCCATTAACATGTCTCCTTTTTAGGCTATTAAGAAGCTCAACTTGGATTTATATCTTTCAGCTAAGGAGAAATTCCTTTAAATGTAAGAACACAAAGAGCTTAGGTTAGATGCTTAAGATTCATCTAGGATCTACAAGGAGAAAACAAAAGGTTCTTCAGGACAAAATGATCTTGAGGAAAAATTTCAAAGTTGGAGACTTAGTCCTTGTTTACAAGATATGCATCCACAAATATTCAAAAGCTCACATCTAAATGGCATAGGCCATATGTAGTGACTAATGTTTTCTCTTATAAAGTCCTCTAACTCAAGGATGAAGCCACAAGATCCACTTGGGAGATTCATGGCCATTTATGCAATCTTTACAAAGAGGCTGACCAACACTTCAAAAGGAATAGGACTTCTCTTAACATGTTTTTGAACCACTATAATAAGGTTGTATCTCTCTAACCTTAAGCTTTTACCTTACTTTGATTGATATATTTGATGATTAGATATAGTTCAAGTGTAGGGGAGATGGACTAGTAGGAGTAAAATTTATTTGCTTTTTTTGTTTGTTTCTTTTAGTTGTCTATTTGTTTGAAAAAAATATTGTGTACCATACTTTTGTTTTGCATTCATATTGATCTCACCTTATTTTATCACTAGTTTATACATATATTGAGGACAATGCATGCTTTAAGTGTGGGGGAGAGAGATAAACTTTTTTTTTGTTTTGGCTTGTGAATTTTTTTTTGAAAAATTATAAAACAAATTGTGCTTTGTTTTGTTTTATTTGAGGTTACTTAATGACCTAACTCTTTGAATGGATGCTTTGAAAGAAGCCAAACACTCAAGTGTGATTAATTCCTTAGTGTGATACCCTTGAGAATTTGTTTTACTTTTAATTGAGACCACAATTCTTGCACTTACTTGATAGGAGATGAAAGATGGAATACATAAAAAAAAAGAAGCCAAAAGCCAAATAGCCAACCCTATTATTATTGATTATCCTTTATTAGCCACTTTGAGATTTTGGTTTGATTCTTAGAAATAATATTCACCCTATTTTTCCTAATGGATGCATGTTACACTTCTTTATCTTTTTAATATACATTGTATGTCCTAAATTAAGTGAGTTGGAAGTGTATTATCATTTTTCTATCCATCAGTCTTTCTATTCCATTATCACACAATTATATTCATTATTTCCATTGTTTTCACAAAGAGTTAGGGGCAACCAAAAGAAGAAAAAAAGCAAAGAGAGATTTGGAAAAAAATATATATAGTGAAAGTAAAAGTAACAAACTTGCTAGAAAAAGAAACAAAAGAAGATGAAAAGAAGATGAAAAAGAAAAGAAAGAAAAAAAAATAAAAAGTTGCCTAACTCATCTACTTCTATTTATTTCATTGTTTCTTGTCATTTCCCTCTATCCTCGTTAGGTTAAGGTATCCATTCAATTGAAATAGGTTATGCTTTGCATATTAGAGAATATATCTTGACCATAACATTATCTTAATGTTGACCCTATTTTTTTGCATGCATTCCTTAGACATCCTTTCATAATCCACATTACAACCTAAAAAAGTCCACTTGATTCTTGATTGCAAGTGCTATTTTAAGAGTGGAGATGTAGAAGGGTTACAACTTATGGTAGGGTTTATCCTTAAGAATTTTGAGTGAAATTGAATACCATATATATTTTGAGTGATGAGAGCAAACACTTGATTAGTGAAGCTTACTCCTTGACATTGATTGTTGGTAAATGTTTGTTTGTTATGTGCATAATTTTTTCTTAATTATTGTCACATTGATTAGTAATTTAGTGATTTTGAACATTGTTTTTTGCTTGTTTCTTTGTTATATTATTTCTTTTAGGACCTTTTTCACTTGATTTTGCCCAAAGTACAAAAGATAATTATGAAGGAATTGATTGAACACATTTGTTATACACTTATCTATATCAATTAGGACTATTTTATTAATTATTTATTATCTCAAAGTGTACATATTGCATTAGAATTGGAAAGTCACCTAAGTGTCTAGGTTTTGTGTGCTAGAGATAATTTGGTCCAAAAATAAACTTTTGAGAAAACACGTAAGAAAAATTGAAAAATTTCATTTAATGTCCAGAATATGAGTGGTGAAATTAGATTGTTTAAATTCATTTTAATTTGGGAGTAATTAAATAAAAAGTCAACACTTTCTTAAGTGTCTTAGTTTGACCTAGTTTTCGGTTTGCCTTTGTGTGAAAATTTTTATATAATTTTGTATAACCTAGAACTTGATTATTTTAATAAATTCTACCTTCTAATTATGAATTTAATTCTAGACTTTTATTAGATTTTATAATGTCACAGGTTATTTAATTAAATTATGTGATTTATGTGACAAAGGTGGCATATGACTTGTGCATCACTTAGACAATTGAAGTTAACACTCCTTGAGGTCAAAGATGAAGCAAATGGAATCTTTTATGATTTATTTAGGGGATTAAATTAGCTGGAAAATGTGGATGACACATGAGAAATTAAAGACACATTGGAATAATCTACAAGCCAATATAGGAGGATGCCACCTTGCAAGTATGACAAAGCTCTCATTTCCTTTTTATTTTCTTTTCCTATTTGTTTAATTAGTATTCAACTAATGGGAAACACTAATTACACACCTCTCACAGTCCTAAATCAGATCGTTCACCCATTCATTCATCTTTGACATTTTTCTTTCGTTCATAGTGTTCTTCATTTTCTCCTTCTTCTCTCTACACATACAGCATGTAACCTTTTTCTATATCTATTCAATACAGGAGAAAGTTAACCCAATTACCATAATAATTAAAGCAGTCGATAATCAAAGAATTTATTTGACAAGCTTGGGGCCCAAGACTCATCAAAATCATAATAAATTTTTATAATGCGCAGTAGACACAACCTATAAGCATTTCTATCTCAAATTTCATATATTAAAAACCATAACATCAAACAAGAAAATGGGCCATGCATTGCAGCATGTAATACATTTGTCGTGACATATGGCATAGAGCCACACACCTGACTCTCTATGTCATGCGCCGTATGCACCACAGCGAGCCAATCCAAATATTTTGCTATCATTTCATAGAAAAATGATGAACTTTTAGCGTGCTCTATTTTCAAATACAACGTCCGATCGAAGTGATTCAAGCACCTACACGAAGCTAGCTAATGAGATAGGTTTGGGCACAATCTAACGGTCTAATTGAAATTTGGATACTTGAGTGTAAAAAGTCACTTTTTACAAAAACTTCACACACCCAAATGCCAAATCGATCCTTTTTTCTCATTAGACCACACAAGGCCTTGAACCAAGTCTAGAAAGACATATTACACTTGATTAACCATAGTATATCACATATATACACCTATACCAAAATTTGACACAGCAACGGCCAATTTTCACATTTCTCAACTTTTCACAATTTGTTACAATTTGGCACAAATTAGCCCACTTGACACTTTTCTCACTAAAATCACATCTATCCATATTTACAACATAATCACAACTCAATCTTAGCCCTAAATTACTCATTTCATCATAATTTCACATATAGACTAAGATTCACTAAAACTCACAACATTCACAGCAGCCCTTGATTCTTATTTCATTACATATAGACATAATTGGGCTAAGATTTCACAAAATCACTACATTTTCTCTATTTCACTACTCAAAGCATGTATGCAATCCTTATAGCAACTCATGTGCACAAAATTCACACTAAATTGGTTCATGACATAAACTTAGAGCTTTCACACGACCACGACACCAATATACTAGTTTAGACTCTTTTTCCTTGCCCTGATCATTGCTTTGTCCTATAAAATGTAACCACAGGGGTGAGATAAAAATCTCAATAATAGAATAACTCACTCCTATTGAATATCACATGCAGCTATATGAAAGTAAAGTATAATATACCTTTTAACATAACATATATCACATAGTCCATTCAAACCTCATTAACATAGCATATATCACCCCTTTCATTACTTTTGACCACTTTTCTAATATAAGCATGATTTCTACCATTCGAACCTCCAAATCACCCCAACTTAAAACCATAGACTTGCCTTAGACTAACATACAATCATATTGGCCTTGAGCTCACCTTTAGTGGTAGAATCACCTTGCCAAAGGTGTTTTATCTCACTTCTGGACTATAGTTTCCCTCAATACAAACAATGAGGTGTTGTTGACTCCAACATCATATCACACAGACACTAAGGAGTCTAATATATCCAACATCACACCTCAATAAGTATTAAGGAGATGTTCTCCAATATCGCACCTTAAAAGGCACTAAGGAGGTATAATTCTCCAATATCATACCCCATCGGGCACTAAGAAGAATATGCCATATGATCTTATAACCACACTCTACACAGGTGAACTCCCACCTCTATTATCATACTTTCTGAACAAATCTTAGGCTCCCAATCACCACTTTACATGTTTTCTCTTACATAACACATACACACACACCCACATATATGTGTATATATATTTAGATACCATATAAAACAACATATTTCAATAATTTTATTCAATCAAAATCCATTTCATGCAACATTCACAAGATGCCATAAATCATGCTTAATTGAAAACCATTTCATGTACTACATAGCATACTTACACACAGTTACAATAAATAGTCAAACAAAGGAAGTTATTTATTTACCTCAACCCTTTTGTCACTAGAAAGGTTGCCTGTGGATTTCAACTACTAATATAGCTCGTCACAAGCTTCCTTTCCTAATTCAAACGCACGAAATGCCAATTTAAATACAATTGGCACAATTTAGTCAATCAACTTGCTCTAACACTTAAAACAATTGAATCTAGACAATCAACTTCTCATTAAGACCTAATAGAAGCTGAATGAATTAGATAAATCAAGCAAGAATCAAGAAAAATTTGAATTTAGCAAATAACAACCATTAAAACATAAACTTAAACACTTGAGGTGCACAAATTCAATAGAAAATGTAAACCAGAGCAATATGATCCTTAACAATATAAATGAAATGAAATTGATTCAGTCAATCTAACCAGAATCAATGAATTAAATTCAAAATCATAATAAGAAGAAAATCAAATTTGAGCTACATAGAACCAAATTCACAAAATCTAAAGCTCAAGTGAAATTTTATCACCTTGGAGAATCCTTGAAGATTTAGCCTCCCATCTCACTCTCCACAGCTATTAACTGAAGGAGAGAATCACAAGAAGCTACCATGGCTAAATGCTTTAAAGGAACTAATTTGTGAATGGCATGTGATGAGCTGAATTAAGATGAAGATGTGTAATGATTCTATACAACTAAATAGGAGGCGAGAAGAGCATGAGCATGTGTACGCTCAGTGGAGATGAACAAATCTCGTAATGGCCAAGCTAGATTGATAACTGTGATGATTTGAAAACTAAGAGCTTAAGTTTTGCTTTAGAGTACAATGGAAAATAGGTGATTCCAAGCGATTAACCCATACGACCAAGAGGGAAGATAGAGACAAGCGAGCTATGCAATCAACTTTGACGTGTGTGGTCATGAATTTGAGAGATGAGTGCTTGTGTTTAGCTCCGCTCCTATTTTTTGCATTTTGCTCCCTCTTTTCTTTCTTTTTCTTCATTTTTTTCAATTCTCCATTTCCTTCCTTTTGAAAAGTCAAAACTAATTTAAAAAGGAAAAAAAGAGAAAATTACCATATTTGATGCACAAATTTCTTAAAAACATAAAGTAACAAAATTAAATTAATCTAATGTAATTGAACTAAACAAAGTCTTAAAAATGAGAATAAAAATTGCTCAAATAATAAAATGTGCTAAAGAATTAAAGTTTTAGATAAAAAACATTTAATTCCAATAAAATGTATACAAAATGACCAAAATGCCCCTAATGCAAAACTCAATGCAAATGAGCTGATGATCAAAACCAATGCTAAAATCATGCATAAAAAGGGCCTAAACCAATAAAATATGGTCACAAATGTCAAAGAAAAGTGTACAAAATATGTGATTTATCAAATTTTCCCACACTTAACTTTTGCACTTCGAGAAAAATTTAAACTCAAAAAATAACTTGTCAATGATCATCAAGTTACAAATCAAAGATCTTTTCACTATAACTCAAGAATGGTTGTTGTTCTAGTTAAAGCACTCTATCCATCATAAACAAACCGTTAGAAAAGTGCAATATCATAAAGAAAGCCTCTCAAGGATATGTGTCTAACACTCAAGCCACTCAAAGTGTTTAGGGTAATGTTTTCACTCAAATCCCTTGACAAAGCACCCTACCATAGGCTTGTAAAACATCTAGATCTCCACTACTATTAAGCAAATATAATCAAGAATCAAGTGGACTTTTATTTGGCTGTGATGTGGTTAAGGAAAGGATTCTTGGATTTTCATGTGAAAGGGTGAGGTTTGGCTTAAGAAGCTTCTTAGCCATAATATAGCATGCAACAATGTACAAAACACTCAACAATCTAACTAAGTGAATAGCTCAACAAGAAAATGAAATGACCAAGATTATGGATTGGAAAGAAAGATACAAATGATAATGGAAATGGAAACATAAGGTACATTTCACAAATATGTAACCCAAGAAACTCATTTTCCAATCTCTTTTTTCATTGTCTACTTTTCACTTCTTTCTTTTGCTTTTCAAATATTTTTTCTTCTTTTGTTTTCCAACTTGCCTTTGTCTCTTCTTTTTTTTAACTTGGCAACTTGGGTTTCTAAAATAACCTTGTTCTTTGACAAATATTTGAGTAATTTTTTTAGAATGGAATGAAATGAAAAAGATGAAAAGATAGGAATAGTATAATGGAAAGAATGATGATTATCCTTAAAGTTAAAGACTACTATGTACATTGCAACATACAAATCAAATTTACATGTAATCCATGTTAAAGAGGGTGAAATGTTTGTTTTTATGAATAAAATAAACCAAAAAAGCTCAAGGAGCTAACAAAGGATATAGAACAAATCAAGGTTAGCTAAAGGCCTTTGGCTTTTTAATGAATGCCTACTATCGCTTCCTTCAAGCAAATGCAATGATGTAGCCTCAAATAAGATGAAAAACAAGTTCTAGAGGATGCTAAAACTAAGGACAACTTACTCTATAGTGTTTGGCTTCTTCCAACAAAGTTTGTAACTCTTTACTCAATTGCACATAATATAATAGAAAGCTTGTTGCACAAAATGCAATAGCTAAAGCAACAACATTTGAAGAGTTATATTCCAAAATCTAAGAAAAATTCCTCAATTCACCTTAATAAAGTCAAAAATAGATTTGTTTAAAAGAATTCTTTTTGAAAAACCAAAATTTTTATGACTTTTCCCCCACACTTATATCATGCATTGTTCTCAATGTATACACTCAAGGAAAAATCAAGACAATGACTCTATAATAAAATGCATGCAAAGTGTAAGAAAAGAAGTTTTTTTTTCAAAACCAAACAAAAACAAAGAAAAGAAAAATGAAAAACCTAAAATTTTTCAATGTAATGGAATAGGCTACATCCCCCTAACACTTGAACCTTAAAAAGTTATTTACAAACAAAAACACAAGCAAAGTATAGTGTATCACATGTGTGAATTGTGTCAACAGGAAAATCCAAAAAAGTGCTCCACTTGTATGATTTGTGAATAATCAAAGCAATCAAAGGGAATAAGCCTTGTGTGAACTCATGGAGGTTCCATAAACCTCAACTCAGTGAGCAATGAAGATGATTCTCCCACATGAAATTGTTTACACAAGTGACCATTTCCTTTAAATGAGATTCCATGTTGAGGGTCTTTAAGTGTTAAAGTGTCATAGTCAAACACTTTTTCAAAAATGTAGGCACCCTCCTACTTTGATTGAAGTTTCCTACCCATCAATTTTAGTCTTGTTTTGAATTTCAAAACCTTATCTCCAACTTGGAAGTGCTTCCTCGAGAAGGACTTGTCATGGAGAAGCTTTGTTCTCTCTTTGTAAATCTTAGAACTCTTATAAGCCTCTAATCTCATCTCTTTCAGTTCTTGAATTTGAAGTTTCCTTGTAGCAGTCACTACGTCCTCATCAAAAGGACAAGCCTTGATTGCCCAATATACTTTATGCTCTATAACCCTCCCCTATATCTACCAGATATAGGAAAAGATTAACTTAATCACCACCTCACAAAAGCAAATCACAAACAATAAATATGTTTGAAAAGCTTGGGTTCAAGACTTCTTTTGCAAAATCATTAAAATCATAACATATTAAAATAATGCACAGTAGAAATAAGTTATATGCATTCATAAGAACTATTGCATGCCTTTAAAATAAAGAAATAAGGTTAGATTTAGGGCCATACACTGTGGCATGTAGTGAAGGGCTACACGCCCTAACCTTCTCTGTGACATGCATCGTAGCAGAATGTGCAACATGTCGCGACATACAAGCCTGATTCTACAATTGCCATTTGACAACACAATTAGTGGACTTTTGGTATATGTTGATTCTATATATGACATTCAACTGGAGTAATTCAAGCGCTTACATAAAACTTAGCTCGTAAGCTAACTAATGAAATAAGTTTGGACATAATCTAATGGTTCAATTAAAATTTGAACACCTAAGTGCAAAAAGTCACTTTTTATAAAATTTAGCACACCTAAGCACTCAAATCAATCTTATTTTCTCATTAGACCATTATAACACATCTAATTGACCATATAATATCACAAATATACCCACATATCAAAATTTAGCCATTTAACGGCTCATTTTCACAACTATAAAATTTTCACCACATAATGCAACAATGCACTTTAGGCTATAATCACCATAATTTCATAACTTTTAATATATATTCCACATTCACCACTCAATCTTAGCCCTTATCATTCATTTTACCACATAATTACACATAAGGGCTAAGATTTATAAAATCACCACAAATCTCTACAATTTCACATATTCTCTACAATTTCACATGCCTTAAGCTTCTCTGTGACATGCACTACGGTGAAATGTGTAATGTGCTGTGATATACATGCCAAATTCTGTAGCTATCATTTGATAGCACAATTGGCAAACTTTTAGAGTGTGCCAATTCTACATATAACGTCTGATTGGAATAATTCAAGTGCTTATGCAAAGCTTAGCTCGTAAGCTAACTAATGAAATAAGTTTGGACAAGATCTAATAGTCTGATCAAAATTTGAACACTCGGGTGCAAAAAGTCACTTTTTATAAAAATTTAGCATACCCAAGTGCTCAAATCAATCACATTGTTTTATTAGACCATTCTAGGCTTTGAATTAAGTCCAAAAGGACTAAAAAACCTAATTGACCACATACTATCACCAATATACCTAGATAATCAAAATTTGGCCATTTAATAGCTCATTTTCACAAATATTAATTTTTCACCACATAGTGCAACAATGCACTTTAGGCCATAATCACTACAATTTCACAACTTTTAACATATATTGCATATTCATAACACATTCACCACTGAATCTTAGCCCTTGTTATTCATTTCACCATATAATTACATATAACGGCTAAGATTTATAAAGTCGCCACAAATCTCTACAATTTCACATATTCACTACTTATAACTATTCAAAATATACATGTAAGCCCTGTGGCAACTTATTTACACATTGTTTACTAAAGGTTTAGTTCATTACACAAACTTAGGGTTTTCCATGACAACGGTACCACTATGCTGGTCTAGACTCTTTTCTCTTTCCCTACTCACTACTTAGACCTATAAAATGTAACTATGAGGTTAAGATAAAATCTCAGTAATAAAATAACTTTCTACTATCGACTATCACATGCAACTATAAGGAAGTATAGCATAATATACAGTTAAACATAACATATAATACAAATTCACTTCAAATTTCATCTATCTAAGTCAATTCACTTTTTTCACCACTATATTTACCACCTTTCACCACTTTTTTGCATATAGCATGATCATTACTGACCAAACCTCTAAATCACCCCAACTCAAAACTATAGGCTCACTTTAGACCAATATATGCTCTCATTAACCCTGAGCTCAACTTTAGTGATAGAATTACCTAACCAAAGGTGTTCTATCACATATTTAGACTATAGTTTCCCCTAATACACACAATGGGATGTCACTGACTCCAATACTGTATCACATCGATACTAAGGAGTCTAATCTCTAACATCGCACCTCAATAGGCACTAAGGAGATAATCTCCAACACTGCATCTTAAAAGGCACTAAGGAGATACAATTCTCCCACACTATACCCTATCAAGCACTAAAGAGAATGATGTCATGCAATCTTTCTCTATATCTCCACACTACTGATGAACTCCCAACCTTATGATCATACTTCCCGAACTAATAATAAATGCTCATTCACCACTATAAATATACATACATACATACATATATAATTGCACAATATCACGTTTTGTTTGATCAAAGTTCATTTCTATTTGATAACCATACAATGCTATAAAACATGCTCAGGTTTAAACCGTTTCATGCAATAGATAGCATACTCCCACAATAGATAGCATGCTCAGGTTTAAATCATTCATGCAATAAAAGCATTAAAACTAGAATTTTTCTTATTAAATCGAGACACTTCCTCAAGTCTTCTACCACTTATCAATTCAATGGCACTAATATTCTTAGGATTGATCACAAGTTGTATGGGAAGTGTACTACTATTTTGAGCTTGAGAAATACTATTGTTGTTGCTCATTTGTTGCATGACAACTTCAGTTGAGTACTATCTTATCTCTAAGTTGTCAAGTCTCTTGAAAAGAAGCTCAAATTAGTTATATACTTTACCAAATTTAGAATTAGCATGTAAGACATGAGTTTTCAGCCTTGAATTCATTTCTATCATGTTGTTGTTCATATTTTCCAAAAGTAAGAAAAGCTTATTATCATTAGAAGAGTCCTAGATAGGAACTATTTGATTGTTCCTTGAAGTAGAAACCTCTTAATTAGATTTATAACTCAAATTAAGGTGATTTCTCCAAGTAGAGTTATATGTATTCCACATGGCTTAAATTGACCTTTTCTTCCTTATTGTAGGTAATTGTATGGCATTTGTTATTGATAAACAACAGCAACATCTTTCCTCTCATAGGCATACATGCAATTTGAAGTAATGTGCATGGTAAAGTGGCAAATGGCACAACTTAGAGCTACCAATGCTCTTGACATAAGGACTTGAGGTTGTTTAGAGGTTGCAAGAGACATCTTGAGGAAGCCTAATTGAGAGTAAATGTCATCTAGTTGAGTACTAGGAATTGAGGTTTGATAGACTCCATTCACACCTCTTGTATTCTCCCTTTTGTTGTATTGTTGATTATTATTAGCCATCTTCTCCACCAAGCTTCATCAAGACGAAAATCAAGTAAAGACCCATTAGCAGCTGAATCTATAGTCCCTCTATCATGAACTAAGAGTCTAACATAGAAATACTCAATGAGAAACTCTGTGTCAACCGAAAGCTATAGACATCTTGCTAGAAGCTCAATGTGCCTCATCCAATACTCATGTAAGGATTCTTGAGAAAATTGTTGAATTTCCATTATTTTCTTCCTTAATTAAGAGTATTTAGTTGCTAGAAAATATTTCTCCAAGAAAAAATGCTTCATTTTAGCCCATGAATTAATTGTCTTAGTAGTCAAAATATTAAACCAAGTGATTGCCTTATCCTCCACTATGAAGTAAAAGACATTCAACATCAAATTCTCTAAACTAGTTATAGGTGGTTTCATTGTGATACAAACCCTCTCAAGAATTTAGAGATGTCTATTGGAATCTTCACCTGCAAGTCCATGAAATTTTGGCAAGACATATTGATTAGAGAAGGGTTAATTTCATAGTTAACATTTTCTTGCAAGTTCATATTTAAGCCATGTGCACTAAATGCATCTTTAGGTGCAACCATCTCCCTAATGCTTCTTTTAATAGGACTTTCTCCCTCCTAATTATGCATATGTCTACTACTGTTTGCGTCATTATTTGCCATACTTTCCAAAATAAAAGATTTATTAATAAAACAAGTGGAAGAAGAATTAATGATATCTAAGTATTGAGTCTTAAGATCAAGAAATTCTTTCTCAATTTTCAAGCAAGAGTTATACGCATGCAATTCTCTAAGAAAAAACAAAACAACTAACAAAATCCACTCAAATCTGAAAATCTGACAGAACAAAGCAAAATAGTAACAGCAGATTTTTTTTTCTTTTTTTTTTGAAAATGAAAATGAGAGAATTAGAAAAAAATAATAAATAAGAAAATGAATCTAAGATGCTAAAGAAATTTCAAAAAAAAATAATGCAATTTGGATGAGTAGGGATTGAGAAATGCTCATTAAAAATTGGTCCACATTTTTGAATCTGACAACAAATATTAGTCAGTGAGTTTTTGAGCTACACAAAAGCTGAATTCCAAGTCAAATTCCTTTGAAATTGTTATATGAAAAAGATAACATAACAAGGATTATACTGCAAAAATTTCAGGTCAAAATTCTCTCTCAGTTTCTCCCAAAAATTTGCAAATGTCTGTGAACAAATCTGGAAATTCAGGACTGCTTCTAGAGTACCTTATCAGAACTTTTCAATCTTTTCACCAAGTTATTTGCAAAATCAGAGGATGAACATATGAATCAAAGCTAACACATTGATGAATGAGATGAGATAAGAATTGAGCAAATTGGAAAAGTAGAGTGAAAGTTGTGCACACTTAAAATTGACACAAAAATCTGGATTTCTGCAACAACTATTCCAGAACCTTGCTGTCTTGCAACAGATATACAGAACATCTCCTTAGTCTGAAATTTGCACTCTCAACTTGAAATCAAAGCTACGAGAGGTAGCTTTCTAAAAAATAAAGTCCCAAGCACAAATTCGTTTTCAATTGTTCACAATTCAATTTTAAAGTCAAGACAAATTTTGTGGGACAGCAACAATCTTGAACTTGATTTTAGCTCCAAAAATTCAACAAAAATCAATGAAAAATCAAAGAAAAATGAATTAAACATTGGTGAATGAATTGCAATTAATTGGCTCCACTTGGAAAGCCCTAGTTGTATCAATCTTCTTAAATAAATTAAAATATAGTTGAGTACACCCTAAGTCATCAAATCTTAAGAGAGCAAGCTAAGCAAACAAGTTCAATTTGTAAATCATCTTGATAACTTAAAATCAATGTTGGTTTAACACACACAAAAAAATAAAAAAGAGAAGTATTTTTGGCTTTCAAAATTTTAAGTAAAAATGAATAGAAGTATAATTGATTTAAACAAGCAAATAGGTAAATTCTCTAAGTTTTGAATCTATTCCACCATCATAAACTCCTTAGTTCTATGAGGTCAGTTCCTATGTGATTCAATTAACAAAATAAAAGCATAATGACTACTAGGACTAGATAAATGTGGCTTAGATCAAGACATATAACCCTTAAACAATTGCCAAACTTTGATTAAACAAATAACATTGAATTTTTCCTTGTTAAAATCTTGCTCTAACACTTAGAACAATTGAATCTAGACAATCAACTTCTTATTAAGACCTAATAGAAGCTGAATGAATCAAGAGCAATGATTCTGTGCAATTGAACTGTGGGCAAGAAGAGCATGAGTGTGTGTGTGCTCAGTAGAGATGAGTAAATCCCATGAGCGGCCGAGCTAGATTGATGACTGTGATTATTTGAAAATTGAGAGCTGAGGTTCTGCTCTAAGGTGCGATAAAAAATAGGTGATTCTTAACGATGAACCCATGCAACTGAGAGGGAAGATAGAGATGAGCTAGCTATGTGATCAACTTTGTGTGTGTGGTCGTGAATCCGAGAGATGAGTGCTTGTGTTCAGCTCCACGTTTTGCTCCGTCTTTTCTTTCTTTTTCTTCATTTTTCCAATTCTCTGTTTCCTTTCTTTTGAAAAGTCAAAATTGATTTAAAAAGGAAAAAAGAGAAAATTAACATATTTGGCCTATAAATTTCTTAAAAACACAAAGTAACAAAATTAAATTAATCTAATGCAATTGAACCAAATAATGTCCTAAAAATGAGAATAAAAACTGCCCAAGTAATAAAATAAGGAATTAAAATTTCAAGTTAAAAACATTTAATTCCAATAAAATGTGCAAAATGGTCGAAATTCCTTTAATGCCAAAACTCAATGCAAATGAGCTGATGATCAAAACCAATGTTAAAATCATGTATATAAGGGTCTAAACTAATAAAATATAATCACAAATGTAAAAGAAAAGTTTACAAAATATGTGATTTATCAATCACTAATCCTGATGGTGAGGAAATGAGCTGTCTTCATCACCGATCAATAATTACCCAAATCGCATCATGCCTCGACTGAGTTCTTGGCAATTCAGAGATGAAATTCATGAAAATACTATCTCATTTCTACTTAGGTATCTCTAGCAATTACAGTATTCCAGTTGGTCTTTAATACAAACTCTATCACTTCTCTTTTCATTCCTAGCCACCATTAATGGTGCCTTACATCCTGATACATCTTCATAGCTCCCGAGTGAATGGTGTATTTACTACAGTGTGCTTCATTCAATATCACTTTTCTCAAGTCTGAGTCATTAGGCACACAAAGTCTATCCCGATACACCACAAATCCATCATCATTAAAGCTAAAATTCCTAGACATATTTGATTCAACTTCTTCTCAAGTCCCAAAAAGATATTTATCTTCTAGCTGCGCCATCCTTAACTCTCTGAAAATTAAATCACTACTAATTACAGTAGTATAAGCACCAATTAGAGCTTTCAATGTTTCATCCTATTGAGAATATATAAAAGACTCCATTAAATTGTGCTTATACCATCAGACTAGCCACATGTAGTGTCTTTGTGCTTAATGCATCAGTAACTACATTAGCTTTCTCAGGATGGTATTTCAACTCATAGTTATAATCTTTAAGTAGCTCCATCTACCTTCTTTGCCTCATATTTAACTCTTTTTGATCTACTAAATATTTGAAGCTCTTATAGTTACTGAATACATTAAACACTGAACTATATAGGTAATGACGCTAAATTTTCAAAGCAAAAACAATCACTACAAGTTCCAAATCATGAGCTAGATAATTCTCTTCATGCGATCTCAATTGTCTTGATGCATAAGCCATTACTCGCTCATCTTACATCAAAGCACACCCTAAACTTTTCAGAGAAGCATCCATGTATACCTTATAAGGTAGTCTCAAATTTAGAATTACCAATACAAGTGTAGTAGTCAACTTTTCTTTCAACTTTTGAAATGTAGCTTCACACTAGTCATCCTAAATAAAAGGATGATCTTTATAGGTCAATTTCATTAATGGAGAAGCAATTTGAGAGAAACCTTAGATAAATCATTAGAAAACTTCAAAACTCCATAATAGAGCTAGGTCGCTCCCACTTCAACACATTATCAACTTTATGCAGATCAACAGATATCCTATTAGATGATACCATGTGACCTAGAAATCTAACTTCTTTCAACTAAAATTCACACTTATTGTGTTTAGCATATAGCTTATTTTCTCTCAGAATCTGAAGCACAATCCTGATATTCTTGACATGTTGTTCCTCGTCTTTAGACTAAACTAGAATGTCATCTATGAAAACCACAACAAATTGATTTAAATATAGCTTGAAAATATGGTTCATGTAGTCTATGAATACTGCAATTGTATTGGTTTGACCAAATGGCATGATAAAGAATTCGTAATGCCCATAATGTGTCCAAAAGGCTATTTTGGGTACATCTTTTTCATAAACTCTCAACTGATGATACCTTAACCTCAAGTCAATTATAGAAAAGACTGAGGCTCCAGCTAACTGATCTAATAGATCATCGATCCTGGATAAAGGGTATTTATTCTTTATCGTCACCTTATTCAACTACTAATAGTCGATACACAACCTTGAGCTGCCATCTTTCTTTCTGGCAAACAACATCAACAAACCTTAAGGTGATATACTTGATCTGATGAACCCCTTATCCAATAAATCCTTAATATTCTTCAATTCATTCAATTTCAAGGGCAACATTTGATATGAAGTTTTAGCAATTGGCTCAATACCAAAAGCTAAATCTATTAAAAATTCAATTTCCCATTCTAGAGGTAATCCTAACATTTCTTCTAAAAATACTTTAGGAAATTTAGTCACCACTCTAATCTTCTTAATGGCCGCATCATACATACTACTAGCTACTAAAACCACTATGTACGCACAACATCCTTACTTTATCAACTTCTTAGCTTGTACCACTAACAAAAATCTAACTTGCTCGCTAAAACTAGTTCCTACCATCAATACTAGTAAAGATGCTAGCTTCCTAAACAGTCTAGCATAGCATTATTAGCTGCTAGCCAATTCATGCCAAAAATTACATCAATCCCCTTTATAGGAATACAAATCAAATCAATTATAGATACCTGATCCTGAAATATAATTTCTACTTTCTAATAACCTTTATTAGTAATGCTCAAAGATCCAAAAGGAGTAGTCACTTTGATCAACACAGGCAACTCTTTCAACTCTAATTTTAGTCATTCTACATATTCCTCTGAAATAAAAGAGTGTGCAACTCTAGAGTCAAATAGTACATCTATCTTATTACTATAGACAGAATTTATACCTTTGATCAGGTTCGAAGATGCTCTACCTCTTTTTATGTCACAGCAAAGACTCATCTTGGAATAGTCGATTGCTGCTCTGTCGCCTCAATACCACCCTCTAGATAATGCATGGAAATATGGCCCGAGTTACCAAACTTGAAACAAACTAGCACTTGTCTGCATGAAACTTGTCGCATATACTAAACTGAGGTGATCTTCTAGTGCTAAATGTAGGAGTTGGCACAGTAAAAGCTTGTCTTGAAGATTGTGAAGGCCTAACTCTAACCCCAGCACTACATTACATTGAACCCCTTTGAATTGACCAAGTCTAAGAACCTTTAACAAAACCTCTCTTCCCTGAAGTCCCAAAATTGTTTGAGCTATATACGAGCTTTGTCAAAACACCACCTGACAAACACAATGATGATATAAATCTTCCTATACTATCTCTCTTCTTTTCAGCCTTGGCTTCCTTACCTCTTCTAGCAGCCATTCTTAACTTGTGACATATCTCTTCATATGTGGTTACATCTAATAAAGCGATCTGCTACTTATAATCTAGACGTATCTTTTCTAGCAATTGCTCTGCTTTCCACTTAGTGTCATGTGATACCACAAATATGTGGAGTAGACTGACAGATCATTAAACCTCTTGATGAACTCTTCTTCATCCAGATCCCCTTGCTTGAATAAGTAGAACTCTTCCTCCTTTTTAGTATGAAAGGACACTGGGAAGTAATAGTCAAAGAAGAACCCCTTCAAATCTTTCGAAGAATACCTCATACCACCAGACAATCTAACTAAATCCTACTATCTCTTAGCTGCTCCAACTAACTGTATTATAGCCAGCACTACTCTCTACTCTAACATGCAGGTTACCACCTCGAATATGGTCTGAGGTGTTCAATCCACTACTTAGCTTTACCTTTTCTCATACTACCATCAAATGTCAGTGGACTGAACCTCAATAAAGTCTTCCAAGCTTGGTGATGAAACCCTAAGTTGCTTTAGGCCATCAAATAAAACTAGAATGTAGTTATAAGCATTTTAGGTCATCTCCTAAGAGAGCAATGCATACAAATTAAGGTTCAATTGCCTACAAATTAAAAGAGTAGTGATATGATTCTGCTACTATCTAAATTGCTAAGAATTAGCTGTTTGTAATTTTCTAATTTGAATGTGTTGATGTAAATAAATGAGATGATGAGCTCAAGTTAGAATCCTCTATGATAATCCTTGAATTCTAGATTTATAACCACACATATAATGATAGTTAGCTTAATGAAAACTACTCTAAAACTTTTAAAGTGTTGTGAGACATTGTCCAATGATCACTATAAGTGGCAGAAAAAGTGGATTGAAATTAACAATGTAATTCAGCCTTATTCTTAGCCATTCAATTCAAACCAAATTAAGTGGCAGAAAAACTTCTCAAACCAAATTCATATAAACATATACGGATCTAGCTTGAAATATGAAGAAATCTAAACAAGAACATCAAGAACATATGAATGCATTCAAGAACCCTCAATTGAATTCATAAATTCTAGAATTGAAACACAATATAAAATTCAATCCAACATCCACAACTTCAATCTAACATGTAATTAGAATCAAAATCATAATCCAACTTGAACTGGAATTTTGAATCCTTGAAGAAAATAGAAGAAATTGCATAATTGAAATTACAAATTAAGAAGGCAAATCTAAAATACTCAAATCATAGGTTCATCTTCCTTGAAGCTCAAAGGAGAGTCAGCCACTCATGCTCTTCCTCTTCACTTGAATCAGAACTTGAGAAGCCTCCATGAATGTATGAAGATGAAGATGAACTCTGGAATTTATGTGTGTTGGATGAATTTATAGAGAGGAGGATATAATGGATGAAAACCTGGAGGAGAATGGCTAAAGATCTCAACATAAATGAAGGAAGAAGGAGAAGAAATGGATCTAGACCTAAGAGGATGAGAAGATGGCATGAAACTGATCAAGAAGATGAGAGAATTGGATCTAGAAAAATAGAGAGAGAATATGGATGAAAATTGAGAGAAAAAAATTGAGCTGAAGAGAGAGAGTAAGATCTAAATTATGAGGCTCTCATCTGAAAACTAAGCTTATGTATGTGTAAATAATGTGAAGGTGATAAAACTAAAGTGAATGGTGATAAAAACAAGAAAAGTTCATATCTGAAGTTGGTTAATTTCCACCTAGAAAATGGAATTAATTTGGCTGACATTCATGCTGAATCTGGCACCTTATGAACTTATTGAATGAGCATGAGAAATGTGACTTGATGTATGGAAAAAAACATGACTCTCTCAGCTAGCTTCATTTCCACATAAATTTTCATGCATTTCAGATTGAAGTCACACCTAAATTGCTCTTGGCTTGCCTCATGATGATGTTAGCTATTGCTTCCCATGTGATCAGCTTCAATTCACACCTGAATTGCTCCTCCTTTCTTAAGATGATGTCATCTAATATATATCCCTTAGATCAGGTTATGCCTTATGCACAAGATGCATTTCTTTATTTCCCTTGATGATGTTATGCCATGAATTCCTTGGATCAGATTATACATGTGCTCTTGACTTCTCCAAAATTGTTAACCAAGTTTTTGCTTCTTGATTCTAAAATTGCCCTCACCAAAATCTAAAAATAAAAACACAAGACTAAATAAATTCTAAAAAGACAATTAAAAATGAAAAAATGAGAATTTAAGCCCAAAAATCCAATCAACCATCGTAAAGTCTCAAAACAACCACTAAATAGCATTATTAGGGTTATGAAGTTAATGTGTGAAACATAGCTAATAACCGGGAAACAAACCCTAATATGTACTATTTGGTGCCAAAAACCAAGTGTATAACATGTAAAATATGAAGTAGATCACTTGGTCAATAGATGGATCAACAACAACCTACACGACTTGTCTACCTAAGGCTTGAGATAGCTAAAGTCTGCTATGAGCTTCCTTAAGTACCGATCTACCTTGACCTTCCCTTTTATCTGCCTAATCTTTGCCCCTTAGTAATATGTTGTGATTTTACACTATTTGCCTCATGTCAATCATCATATATCTTAATTCTTCAAACAAGCCATCTCTTTTTTTGGCTTGTTAAGGCTCATCCGGTTGAATCTCTAGTACAAGCTCCTCCTTAATTGGATGTCATAATGCTCGAGTACTTCTTGAAGCTCAAGCATCTCTTCCCATTTTCTCCCCTTTAAGGATGAAAATTCAAGAAAGTTAAGCAAAAAGGAAAAATTAAAGTTTTCATGTACTAATATGAATGCAAGAAAGAAATATAAAAAGCAAATCTCGAAACTTGAGAAACTGATACTGACTAAATGTAATGGCCTCACTGGCATTACCATTCAACCTTCTACTTAATCTACTAAATCAATTTAAACATCTTGAAAGTTTTGGATCCTAAAGAAAAATTTGAAAATCTCTTAGAAAAAAAGCAATTTAAGTTATTTCAAATCAGCACATAGCAGAAGCAATCAATTAAGAATAGGTAAATCTCAAAAGAAACCCTTTCAAAACACTAAAATTTACACAAAAAGTGAGACATGCACCGTGGCTCATGCCAAATGTAATGCAACATATGGCACAGAGGCACAGCTTTCACACTTTGCATCATGCACCATGGCATACTGTCACTGTTGACATATGCATCGCAGTGCACATACTAGAATCTGCTATCAAATTACTGAATCTAATACCAGAATGTGTGCCGATTTTGCATCTAATATTTGATTAGGGTGATTTACGTGTCCATATGAAACTTGTTTCATAATCTAATCAATGATAATGGTTTCATTCAAATTCGATATTCCATTTAAAAATTAGATACCTAAGTGCATTTTAACCATTTTAAATCAAAATTCACCACTTGAGCATTTCCATTTAAAATCATAAGTCATTGACCACTTTTAGGGCCTTGATCACATCCAAATAGATGATATACATGATTCAACAATTATATACACAATATAACACACACACATTTGGCCTGTAAATTGCCCATTTCACACTTTTGGCATATGCATATTTTCTCATTTCATTCTACAGAAATGGCTAAACTTCTACACACATTATATATACTATAATTTCATACACACATGTACTCATTCAACAATCATTGTCACCAAATATATACATATACACTAGGCTAGGGTATTAAAACCACCAAACATATAATCATTCACAACAATATGCACATGCACACAAAACCTATGGCAACTTATATATATATATATATATATAAATACAACTTATATTTTTAAGTCATTACACCAATTCTTACAAAAGAGTTCACGCGTGATAAAGAAATAATTCACACGTGATTCATCATTTCATGAGTTCATGTGGATATTTGACACTTGAGACTAAGTAGTTTCACTCTTAATTCTTCCATAAAGTAAAATTTCTAAAATTTGACATTTTTGGCTGAACCTATTCATGTGTGATCACAAATAAGTTTCACGCATGAAATGTCTACGACAAAAGAGGAAGGATTTTAGAAATGCATTTCATGCTTGGAAAGTTTCAACCTTCATGCTTGATTTATCATTACTAAAAGGAATACCTCTATGTAAGATGATTCACGATTGAAAATCAAGTACTTTCACGCGTGATTTGTCATAACTCAAGGAAGGTAGCTTTTGTGTGATATTTCAGACTTGAAAGTTACCTGCTCTCATGCATGATTTTTCATGCCTCATGAAAGCCACTTTTCTATTAAGCATTTCAAGCGTGTGAGCTTCATGCAATCACTCTTGAAATATCCTAGATCATTAAAAATTGGCTCTCTTAATTAAATATCACAAAATTTACTGACTTCCATCTTGAGGAACCCCCCAAATCAATCAATAAGACTAAGATTCATGAGATAAAACCTGCAAAAGAATTTATAACAACTCCAAAGCTTAAATCAATAAAGATCAAAGTATAATGACAAGTAAAATTAAAATTTAAAACTTATCATAACTCATTAGGATTTACCATTCCTAATTCCCTTCTTATAAAGGTAAATTGCTCTTCAACCAAGGGTTTGGTAAAGATATCTATCGATTGCTCAGTTGTTGGGAAAAATTCCAATACAATATCCTTCACAGTGTCCTTCACAAATTCCAATAAATTGTATATGATCTCTTAGAAAATGATGTCTTACATCAATATGCTTAGTTCTTGAGTGTTGGATAGGATTCTTTGTAAGATTAATAGTGCTTGTGTTGTCACATCTTATTGGAATTTCCTTGAGATGAATTCCTAAATTTTCTAATTGTTAGTTTAACCACAAAATCTGTGCACAACAATTTTTAATAGTCAAATACTCAACTTCACATGAGGAGAGTGACATACTATTTAACATTTTATTGAACCAAGAGATGAGTGAGCCTCTAAAGAATTGTGATATTCTACTTGTGTTCTTTCTATCAGTTTTATAGCCTGCATGATCAGCATTTGAGTAGGAGATTAGATCAGGCTTTCCTCTTTTAAGGAACTAAAGTCCCAGCTGTAGTGCGCCATTTAGGGTACTTAAAGATCCTTTTCATAGCTTTTAGATGAGATTCTCTAGGGTTTGATTGGAATCTTGTACACATACAAACACTAAACATGATGTCAAGTCTGCTGGCAGTGAGATATAGCAAAGATCTAATCATTTGTGTGAATCTAGCATGATCCACCTTCTTTCCTGTTTCATATCTATCCATTTTCATTGAGGCACTTATAGGAATATCGCTTGGATTAGAGTTTTCAAATCCAAATTTTTTTGATAGCTCATATGTGTATTTGGTCTGGCTTATGAAGATCTCATCTCGCTTCAAAAATAATATCATCAACATATACTTGAACTACTAAAATATCACTTCCTTTAACTTGAAAGAATAAGATTTTATCCACCAAACCTCTTCTAAAGTTTTTTACTAAGTAAGAAAGTACTTAACCTATCAGACCAAGCTCTAGGAACTTGTTTAAGTACATACAAAGTCTTCTTTAATTTGTAGACATGACTTGGCAAGGATGGATCTTCTAATCCTAGTGATTACTCAATATAAACTTCTTTATTGATTAGCCTATTCAAGAATGTACTTTTAACATCCATTTGAAAAAGTTTAAAATCCTTTATGAAGCAAATGCAAGTAAAAGTGTAATAGACTCAAGTCTAGCAACAAGAGTAAAAGTTTCATTATAATCAATACCTTATTCTTATTACAACCTTTAGCTACTAGCATGGCCTTATTTCTTATCATAATTCTAGTTTCATCAAGTTTATTTCTAAAGACCCATTTCATTCCAATTACTGGATGATCACTAGGTCTAGGCACTAAATCCCAAACTTGACTTCTCTCAAACTTGCTTAACTCTTCTTGTATTGCTATAAGCCAATATTCATCAGATAAGGCTTCTTTAATGTTAGAAGGTTTAATGTTAGAAAGAAATGCACTGAAATGGCATATTTCTCTAAATGAAACTCTAGTTCTAACTTTATCACCAACTTCTCTAATGACTTGATAGGACTTATTATATTTCTAACTCTTTGAAGATCATTTTTTTGCCCATTTTGATCACTAGTCACGAAATCATTATTAGTTTAATTTGCCTCCTTATCATCCAATGAGAGATTATCAAGAGGAAGATTTATAGTTTCTTCTTATTTGTTCTCATCTGATAAGGATTAATCAAATCTGACATGTATTGTTTCCTCAACAATTAAGGTTCTTTTGTTAAAGACTCTAAAAGCTTTACTTCTATTGGAATATCTTAAAAAAACAGCTTCATCACTTTTAAATTCAATTTTATCTAGATTATCCTTACCATTATTGAGAAGAAAACCCTTACAACTAAATACATGCAAATATGAGATGTTGGGCTTCCTTATTTTATAGAGCTCATAAGGTGTCTTGTTCAAAATTGGTCTCACATAGGCTTTGTTGCTGATGTAGCATGCTGTATTCATTGCATTATCCCAGAAGTACTTTGGTAATTTTTTTTCATTTAGCATAGCTCTTGCCATTTCCTTTAAAGTTTTGTTCTTTCTCTCTACTACTCTATTTTGCTAGAAGTTCTTAGTGTTGACCATTCATGACTTATTCCCTTTTCTTCACAAAACTTAATGAAGTTGAAAATTGTCAAATTCTCTATCGTGGTCACTTCTTATCTTCACAATTTTTAAACCCTTTTCATTTTGAACTTTAGCTACAAATGCCACAAAATAATTAAAGGTTTGATCTTTGTGAGACATGAAGATAGTCCATGTGAACCTAGAATTATCGTCAACAATTAAAAAAGTCAATAGATTACCCCTTAAACTTTTTAACCTTGCAGGACCAATTAAATCCATATGAAGACAATTCAAGAGGTCTTGAAGCAGACACTACACTTTTATTGTGAAATGTGGTCTTAACTTGCTTTCCTTTCATACAAGTATCACATAACTTGTTAGCTTTAAACTTTATCTTTAGTAGACCAATAACAAGATTCTTTTTAACAAGCTTGTCTAGTTGCTTCATATTTACTTGAGCTAATCTTTTATGCTACGCTAGCTCTCATCATTCACAAGTATTACACGAAGGAATCATCATCATGAAGATTGATGGAATACATATTTTGTGTTGAAAAAATGTAGAAAATGATACCAAAACAAGCTAAAAGTATAGGAATTAATGGTTGTATTTTCTCTGGATGGAATATCAAATGGATGATTTTAAGATATTAACTGAGGAAGTTTAATATGCTGGCTAGATATTACTGATGTCTAACTATTTGCAGCTTTTTGTATGATCTCTGTCCATTAGACTTGTGTTTTTATTCTATGCAAAATGCTTCGACTATGAAATCTCAAAACAATTTCTCTCAGACACTATTTCCTTTCTTGACCAATACACCATTCTTGATCTGGTTTATGTCAAGCCTGTGTATGCTATTTTGATCTAGGTTGTGGGTTTGGTGGTTTACCTTGCTCTTGAATTTTAGGATCCCGATATGGTGCTAGTCTCAAGAAGCAAATTAAGAAGATGGAAGTGAGTCAGCACAGCAAGTACTTCTGTGAATTTTGCGGAAAGGTATCCTTTCATATACTTAATTACTATTAAGTTACATTGGACTACGGTATTTTCTATTGATCTGGGGTGATACAAACTCAACTCGTCTCTCTCACAGTATGCTGTTAAGAGAAAGGATGTTGGCATGTAGAGTTGTAAAGATTGTGGAAAAATGAAAGTGAGGGGTGCTTACACCCTCAAGTAAGAATTCTCTCCTTTTTATCTGCATTTTCAGTCATTGTTTTCATTAGATGTGTGGCGGTGCTGATCTGCTCCATGTTTATTAATTTTTTTTAATAACAATTATTAATTTTTATGGGATACTTCTATTTAATTCATGTTCATTTTGACAGTACTGCAAGTGCCGTTACTGTTCAGAGCACCGTTCAGAGGCTGAAGGAGCAGACTGAGGGTTCAAACTGAAAACTGAATGGAAGCATACATTTTTTAGGCTAATTACAAGTTTTTTGTAATCCTTGGAGTAGATACTTTGCTAGACTTGAAACTTTACAAGGATTTTTGCCACATTTTTATCATCAGTTTTCTTAATTAAATTAAATATGTCAAGGATTGATTAATTACTTGCAGTTTATGCTTCTTGTTATACTCGAGACTTTTTGCTATTCAGTTGGCGTTGGGCAGTTTGGGCATGATGACTCGTAGATAACTTGCATAAATTATGCTACAAGAAATAGGGGACTACTCATTGAGAGGCTGTTTGGATTGGAGTTGAGCAAAGGTAATTTTAAATGAACATGTATTTTGAAATTAATTTTGATTTAAAGTGAGTTTTGTTAATCTTGATTTTTGGTCGGGATAAATTTAGATCTGCGGGTTGCGAGTGGCATTTTTTGTAATATTTTTCATTTTATGTAGATTTATGTTTGGGCGAATGTCTTTTGATAATAACAGAATTATTTATTTGGGCAAGGATAAGAAAAGGTATTAACTTGGTTTATGGTAATGTGTTTTGTTTTCATACCACCTTTTTGTTTCCTACAAAATGATTCATCATATTATATGTGCTCCATATATAAAGCAGAAAGATTGGGCATTAGACAACTAAGCCCTGTGTCGCGAGATTTTTTTTTTTGGTTGACCAGAGTTGTATGATGAGATTAATAAAGTCTGATTAAAAAAGCAGAGCTCTTGGGAGTGTGTCTAGATTCTGGATGCTGGAAATGCTGGGATTTAAAAATTGGTTTTTGATTATTTTTATTTTTGAAAAAAAACTCAACTTTTTAAATATAAAGAAAAAAAATATAGCAAGATAACCTTAACCCTAAAGGCTAAAGGCTTAGAGGTTTAACTTAGTGTTTTGAAGACCGGACCGGATGGTTGGACCGGTTCGTCGAACCGGTCTGGTTCATAGGAAAAAACCGTTTTAAGAGTTGAGCCGAGTTGAGCTGTTCGAATCGACGGTCGGACCAGGAACTAAAATCAAACCAGGAATCGGATCCGGTTTTCAAAAACCGGACTGTTCAAAAAAAATTTATTTTTTATCAAATTTTTTAAAAAAATGACTAATTTTTTTAATCATTTGATATTATATTGTATCATATGGCTTGTTAAGTCATGAAAAACTTAAAATATTTAATTTTTTTAAAGTTAAATAGCAACTTCATATGTATTTCTTATATTTAAATTATTATATACATATATAATTTTTTAATTTAATTATTACATCACTAGTTTGACTATTGGTCCAACCCAGTTGATCCATGTGAACCATAAACCACTGACTTTTTTAGTTCAATGTCTGATCCAGTTCTAAAAAAATTGGTTTAACTGCATGGGAATAAAAAATAGAAAAATAAGAAACAAAGCCCTTCCTAAAGAAGGGGAAAAAGAACAAGTTTTCATTTAACCATTTATGAAGCACAAACACTTCAAATTGCCTCACGCATTCATATCATTGTTGTATCTGATACTGATATTCATCGATACTTCTTCGATATGTATCTATAGAGGATTAAAATACTATTTTTTAATTTTAAAAATTTTTATTTTTTGATATGTATTTGATATTTTTATATTTCAAGTTGATACTTTAAAGTCAATATTTCATGATGTTTTTAATAAATTAAATTTATTAAATATTATGATATTAGTTGTTTTTGTTTCTAATATATCTCTATGATTTGCTTTTAATGTCAAAAATTAGATTTTCCTTAAAAAAATATGTTTTAGATATAATAAAAGGATAAAAATTATATTTTTTTCACTATAAAAATGTAAGAATTTAATATTTTGATAAACTCTAAATATAAACTATTAGTAGAGACTAGGTAGTAGACAATTAGGCAAAGATGGAATATAAGTGTAATTAATAATTATGTTTTGCTTAGTATTACTATAAAGAATTATATATGTATGCTAGGTTAGATATTTTATAAACTAAAATTATATTTTTAATGTTTTTATGATTTTTTATGAATATATTTACACATATCGGAAAGGTATTGTATTCAATATTTCTAAAAATAAAAGTATTGACGTGTGAGATACATATTATATCATATCCTATACGCTTATTAATATTTGTGCAACATAGTTGACCACACACTGTGTTTGCAAACTCAAGAGCTATTGTTGAGTGTTGATGATGGTAAGAGACTCTAGTTGAAGGCCATAATCTAGGATGAAAGTGTGAATCCAAATCATAGTAGATCTAAGACTAGTTATAAAATTAAGGGATTACTTTCATTTTGCCCTTTTGCCCTGAAAATTGATCAAAATTTTGCATTGAAATAATTTTGTTTTTTTTAAGTGGCCCAAATTGACCATTTAACCATAATAAAGTTCTGAAGAGGTCAAGTGCCAATAACGGGTACTGTTGAACTAGATTGCTAAAAAGAGGGAGACCAATCCAACCAAATTAACGAGGAGCTCTGAGATCTCTTCTTATCTAATACCAAATGCACCAAGCCATATGGCACAAACATATAGACACTTGAAGAAAATATGGGTTATTGTTTTTTCATCTTCACAACCAAATAAGCATTTTTGTTTGCAATTGAGATGGTGATGTTGAAGTACATGAGCTGGTAGAATTGCTTTATTAAGCAATTTTCAAATAAAAAGGAAATCCTTGTAAGGAAAATGAAGTTTCCATAGTCTATGCAGTCTAGAGTATGGTTATGGATTCATGGTCAAAAGCTTGGTATGACAATCCCTTAAAACCATCTTGCTTCAAATATTTTCCTAAAAAATTATCTGCCATATCAATTTGTCAACATTATATTGATGAGAAATTCACCAGCCAAGGTTTCTTGATACTATGACATGATCATAAACAACATGCAACAAAGAAAAATGAGATTAGATACCTTGCTAATAGATGAGTAAAAGAAAAACGCAAGACCTTTGAGTGTGATAGATCCAAGTAGGGTTCTCCAAACTCAAACTTTTTTCATTACCCGCTTTCCATTGAAGCATATATGATATTAAATCTTCACTACTTAAGATTCCTTACCATATCTATGATGAATTATAAAGTTGTCTTACAACTATATAAGAGCTTAAATCAATATATTTTAACTTTTGAGTTTTGATGATCAAGGAACCATCTTCTGGATCTAGTAATCTCCAAATTTGTTAAGCTAATAAGGCTTTATTTACTGGTTGTGTAGGTCTCAGTCCTAGGCCACCATTATTAACAGGATGAAATAACTTGTTCCTATGAGCTAGATGCATGTGACTATTGCATTTGACACCTCCAAAAGAAGTTTTAAGCAATTTGAATCAATTAAGTTGTAGATATGCTGTGGGAGCTTAATACAAGATATTTGATGTATGTTAGCAGCAGAAAGCATTAATTTAATAAGAGCTAACCTTGAGGCCAGACGAAAGATTGATTTTCCAGCAACTTTTTTTGTCAACAGCTTCAGTTAATGGCTTGTAAACCATGGATTTGTCATGACCTATGTCAATCCAAAGGCCAGGATATTTTCCTAATCTTTTTGTTATTAGAATCCCTAACACTTTCTCATGTAATCTTTTGTCATGATTAGTAACATTAGGGATTAGAATAAGTGAGGACACTAATTTTTTAATAGTCTGCCCAGACCACTGAACAATACCTGTATAGCACTTCATTGGCGGCCTGCAAACTAACTGAAATAAATTCAAAAAATAGAATCGAATCATTAGTGTACCGCAGATGATACATTGATGATTCATTCACAATAATATTGATTCCTCTCCAATTCTTAGTTTTCTCTGCCTTGAGAATGAGACACGAAAGAATATTAGCTGCCATAATATATAAGTAAGGATTATCACCTTGATAAATTTCTATAGAAGGCTGGACGGGACTAGGCAGATTCCCAATTAAGAGAATTTGACAGTCAATAGATGATACACATTAAAGAATCAAGTTGATCTACTTAAAGGGAAAGTTCATCTTTTCTAACATAGCAGCCTTTAAAACATCTATTTTAAAGTCACAAGCCTATTTCTTTTTAGCCTTGGTATGGCGAATCTGTTGCATGATGTCAGAGGTGACTAACATATTATCAAAGACAAAACACCCTTAAAAAAAACAAGCACTCTGAAATGGAAAAATAAGATGGTTTAAAACAGCTTTGAGTGTTAGATATGATAACAAGCCCAAGAAGAGCTGAATTAGTGTTAATCAAATTTTTGATATTTTTAAACTTTTTCATAGCAAAACAAAGTATAAGAGTATGTTTAGGAAAATTTAAATTATAAACTTTATTTACAAGAATGCTAATGTGATTTTCACCATCTTAATGTAAGTAAGAATGATTTAAATCAATTTATAATTGGGAGTTTGAGTAAGAGCTTGCTAACATATGAAATTCAATATTTAATAAAAAAGCAAAGCATAAACTATAAAAGTTAGAAATATAAAGAGTTGAGGGAAAAGAGAATGTAAACTATTCTTTTTTGGGTTTAGGTCTATTCGCTTGAGCTTACATCTAGTTCTCAAGTATCCACTTAATATTTTTTCACTATCTTCCACAAGTTTGAACCAGCCACTTATGAGTGCTACAACTTTCCTCATTATCTTAATGAGTTCTTTTCTATGAAGAGAACAAATAAAACTCTCTTCCAAGAATGGAATGAGTACAAATAAGCATTTATCCTCATGTGATGAAGGCATGATGGATATAGCTCATGAACTATGACTTTTTGTAAAGCAAGAGTAATATGAATAGAAATTTCATAACTCAATGATTTTCAATCTTAATAATCTCTTGTTAAGACAAGTTTAGAGTGTTATATTTATAGCTCATAATGTAAAATAGCAATTTTATTACTATTTGGTTGACTATAAAAGGAGGTTTTTTTTACTGAAAAGCACCTTTTATGAGAAGTTCATTCAATGCTTGTTAGAACTCTAATACTTACGTGCATGAGCTAAAATTTATGTGTATGAGATTGACAGAATGGCTTGTGTGAAGCTCAGTCTTCTACTCGCATGCATGCCATCAAAAACTCATGAAATTGGGATGGTTGATGTGAATGACTTCTCTAGACACTAGATTTTTTCATGGGCAAGATCCAATTTTGGTGAGAATGAACTTGAGAAGATTTTGGAACACAAGAATTAGGATTTTTAAGAAGTGTTCAGTATTAGCGAAGCCCAGTAACTAAACCTGCTGTTATGGCCCAGTCCATGTTCTGTTACGATCTTCATATCAGCTCCTCGAGTATATAATAGTTTAGCCGTGTGCATTACTTATATATATTGCATCTAGTTTAGATTATCTGTTGAGATATGATCACTCACTTATACGTCTATTTATGTAACCTAGTTTCAGATCAATAACACGAGCTTGACTTTCCATTCTCTTCTACTTTTTCTATTTGGTATCAAAGCTACAGGCACAAGCTATGATGTCCTCATCAATCAACACCTCAGTTGTCACCCCCACTTTGGCTATGAACAAAGCCACATCCATGGCTGCCACCACACCTTTAAATGGATCTGTCAAGTTAGACAGACAAAATTTCTTGCTTTAGCAAACCACAGTGCTACCTATCATTCACGAACATCATCTTGATGGTTTCATCAACGGCACTAAAGCTTATGTACCGGAACACATCATCGATGGAGACATGACACTGCCAATCCTGCTTACAATGATTGAACATATGCGGTAAATAAAGCTGATTGAACCAATTTTTGGCTGGTATTCTCTTGATTATGCATATTTACTATAAATTTGTATTATTGAAATTTCTGTTAAGAAATTTTACTTAGAGATCCTTAGTAAATCATCTCCCATGAAGCTTGAGAAATTGGGTTTTTCTTTTTTTGTTGGTTGTTATGATGCAAATTTCTTTATTGATAAAATTATTTCTGAATAATTTTGTGTGTATATTGAAGAAGAAGAGATGATACAAATGTATAGGAGAAAAGGGGAAGAGAATAATCTAATAAAATCCCTAAACTTCCTCATAAAAATTTGAAAAATAAAAGCTAATAAAAAACTATAACTAAAAGAACGTTGTACAGCAATCATAAAAGGAAAAATGGATCTGCAATAATTAATGAGCCTAAAGCCCAGAAAAATAAAAGGCCATATTCAACACTCCCCCTCAAGCTGGTGAGTAGATGTTGATCATTCCTAACTTGCTTCTAAATGCTTCAAACTTTTCTTGGGTAGGTTTGATCATTAGATCCGCAATTTGTTGTCTCGAAGGAATATATGACAGATCGATGGCTTTAGTATCTAATTTCTTTGATAAAATGCCAATCAATCTCCACATGTTTTGTGCGATCATGATGCACTGGATTGTTAGCAATCTTGGTTGCAAACATGTTATCACACCATGCTCTAATAGGTTCAATCAAATCAAGCTTAAGTTCCTTTAGAAGTCTGACAATTCACATTCCCTCCTAAGTCCCTAGAGCAAGAGCCCTATATTCAGATTCAGCAGAGCTTCTTTTCTCCAGGTCACTAAGTTGCCCCACACATAAGAGCAATACCCTTGAGCCGGTCTAGTTAGCATCTGTGAATAGTTCAATACCTCGAGTGTCACCTTTTGCAAAGAACAATCCTAGTCCTGGAGTCTTCTTTAAATACTTGAGTATCCTATAAATAGCTGCCATATGTTCTTTTTGAGGACAACTAACAACCCTCACAGGAAAACAAATGTCAGGTCTAGTATGGGATAAATAAATCAGCTTACCCACCAGCCTTTGGTATCTTTCTTTATTTACTACAGTCCCATTAGACTTGATGGTTAGCTTTTGATTAAGCTCCATTGGAGTATTTATAGGTTTTGCTCCCACCATCCCAGTTTCTTTTAGCATACCTAGAGTGTATTTTTACTGTGACACACTAATTCCCTTGTGAGTTCATGCCACTTTCATACCCAAGAAATACCTCAAGGGTTCAAGATCTTTGATCTCAAATTTTATTGCTAAGTTGTTCTTGTGGGATCATGTGTTTTGATGATTACAAAATCAAGAGAAGATGTATTTGTTATGTGTGCTAATATAAAGAATTATGGATGAAGACAAAATCTTAAGAGCATAAAGAATCAAGAGAAGATGAAGATGTTTAGGATAGGTTACTTAAATTCTTTTAGATTTAATGTAAAAATTTTGAGAGCTTAATCACTGTTCATAATCATTAAAATGAATGCATCATATCTCTCATTTATATGCATTAAGACTTATCTAAGTGTATTAAAACTTGCAAATAATGTTTTTCTTGTGTGCTAAAAATTAGTTGGCTGAAATTTGTGAAAGTTACAGAATCACGTGTAATTCCACTAGGCACTCACAAGAATCTGTAGGTTGGGCACACTAACTGATGAATCATGCAAGAGTCAATAACTGATTTGCGCATGATTTGTTACTTGTCTTATGTGATGCCTTGAGCTTTGCTTCTGTATGCAAAATCATGCATGAGAGCCGTTATTGTTCATGCAAGTTTTAGCAACTGTGCTTCATTACATTGTGTCAACTACTATTTCATGCATGAGATTTGACGGTAGCCATGCATGATTTGTCAATTGTTACACAATCACATTTTGCTATGTTGAGTCTTTAGTCATCTCAAGCCAAGTTAAACTTGTTCAATTGTATGATTTGTGATTCACAAATTCATATCTTTTGATCATGCAAAATCATGCTTAGGTCGTGTTGTTCCACACGTGAAAATGAACCCAGACTAGTTTGTGCATTATTGCCTGCTATTTCATGTAATGATGTGATCCACACGCGATTTGTCTTCTCAAATAGACTAAGTCTGGATATGGTTATTTCATGTGTGACAACATTATGCTTCTGCATGAGCTTTAGCACACAGAACTGAATGCATATTCACAGATGCAAAACCACACATGATATGGTTATTTCAAGTGAGTTTTAGTATAGAGAATTGAATGCATATTTATAGATGCAAAACTACACATGAAAGTTTATATGGTTCACGCATGATTTATCACATATACGTATTTGGAACAATCCAAGTGTAATTTCACGCATGATTCAATAGGTCACTCATAATAAATTGCACCAATAGATAGAATTACTGTTCCAACAATTTATCAACTATTAAAACTATATATGTGATCAATTTTGAGCTTGAACCAGAATTAATGATCTTTGAGCGAACAAATCTTTGTTTGAGCATTTAAAAAGCTTTCAAATTGTGCTTTAACATCTTGCATTCATTAGTTATTCTTGAAAAGAATTGTGAAAAAGCTTTCATAAATGTATAAGTTTTCAATTGTAATTTTATCTACTCTTTAAGAGAGTTTTTTATGAAAATTTATTTCATTACTCATAAATTTTGAAAAAGTATTTCTCAAATGCTTGTAATAACTTGTTGTTGATTGTAGGAAGGTTTGTTGAGTAATTCAAGATAAGTTAAGTCTTGAGAGTTGTACTGTGGTGGTAAATACCTATTGAAGCTTGTGAACTTAGTTGAAAATCTCAAGCGTGATCTTAACAATTGAATGTAGGTTAATTTTGGGCTGAACCAGTATAAATCTTGTATGTCTCATTTTCTTCTTTCATATTAAAGTTTTTCACTCTTTTAAGTTTTCAAAAGTTTTTAAGTGTCACTCATTCATTTTCTCTTGAGTGCTAGCCTATCTTAACAGTCCTTTAGTTTGGCAATTTCTCTATCATCATTTCCTGTCAAAACTGTCATTGACATACACAATGAGTGTAGTTATCTTTTCACCATAATGTTTAACAAAAAAAGGATCATTTGCTTGGCATTGTTTGTAACCTGAGGCTTTGATAGCTTGAGTAAATTTCTCAAACCATGCTCTTGGTAACTGTTTCAAGCCATAAAAAGACTTGATCAACTTGCACACCTTATGTGAATTGTTAGGATTTCGGATTCCCAAAGAAATCGCCATATAAACTTCATCCTCAAGATCGCCATTTAGAAATGCATTATCAAGTTGATGTAGAGGCCAATCTAAATTTGCAGGAAGAGATAACAAAACCTTCACATAGTTGAGTTAGTTATAGGAGCAAATGTTTCTTGATAATCAATACCATAAGTCTGAGTAAAACCTTGAGCAACTAATCGAGCCTTATACTTGTTCACACTCCCATCAGGATTATATTTTATGGTAAAGACCTACTTACTACTTACAATAGACTTCCCTTTAGGCAATTGTCTTGTTTTTGTGAAGAGCCTGCAATTCTTCATCTATAGCTTCCTTCCACTTAGAATCAGAAATAGCTTCCTCAAAAGTCTTAGGGATATTCTCTTTTTCAACACTTGCAATAAACGCCTTCATATGGGAGGATAAGTTTTTGTATAAGACATACTTGGCAATAGGATCCCTAGTACAACTCTTTTTCCCTTTCCTGAAGGTAATTAATTAGCCAGTGTAAATCTTCAAGACTCTCCTCAAGTGTAGGTTCATAGTTCTACATTGGTATGGAGATGGGATCTTCTTCATTTTGATGCTGCTTAGTAGCACTATTTAGTTCTTTTACCTGAGTTTTAGAGTGAGAGAGCATGTTAAGGGATTCAAAGGAATTGGTATCCTAAAAGAGGGATTTATTTGAGGAATTTTCAGAGCTTGGAGAATGTGTTTCACTAGTCTTAGAGTTGTTTGATGGCTCAAGAATCAAATCATTGTGATTTGAAGAGGTAGGTTCTGGTGATGTGTGGTATCCATTTTAGGTAAGTTATGATGATCTTTCTCAAGTATACAAATTAACCATTCACTTGTTTCGTTCTCCCCTGAATGGGTGATTAACAAATTTAACATTCATGGTGACATACAAGCGATTTGTGATGGGAGAATAGCATTTATACCCTTTTTGAGTTGAGTTATATCTCAAGAAGACACAATAGCACAAGACTCTAACTTCCCCCTACCCTCATGGTACACAAAAGCTATGCATCCAAAAACCCTTTTTGGGATGTTGTTTATGAGATGGGAATTAGGATAGCTCTCAAGGAATTTTTGATGAGGGGTTTGGAAATTTAGAGTCTTAGAGGGTAAACAATTAATCAGGAAAGCTGAGGTAAGAATAGCATCTCCACAAAATCTATTTAGGATATTACTACCAAGCATAAGAGCTCAAGCAACTTCGAGCAAATGTCTATTTTTTCTTTCAGGTATACTGTTTTGTTGGGGAGAATAGGCACAAGATGTTTAGTGAATCTCATTACTTTCTATAATTTTTAAAGTTGGAGTGCAAATATTCTCTTCCGTTATCACTTTGAAGGATCTTAATGGTAGCTTGAAACTTATTTTTGATAAAGACATGGAAATTTTTGACAATAATGAAAACTTCAAACTTTTCTTTCATTAGAAAAACCTATGTTAACCGAGTATAATAATCAATAAACGTTACAAACCATCTAGACTTAGAATTAGTTTCAAATTTGGATGGACCACACGCATCACTATGGATGAGAGAGAAAGGATGAGTAGGAATACACTTGTTTGGAGAAAAAGATTTTGAACTTGTTTAGCAAGGTTGCATGCATCACAAAGAAAATCAGAAACAGCTTTCTTATTGGTATTTGGAAACAGAATTTTCATATACTGAGGACTTGGGTGGCCTAACCCAGAGTGCCACAAAGCGAGATCCATACTAGTCATAGTAGAATCAATAGCACGTGAATTATTTGATGAAGATCTATGGATATAATAGAGCCCATTCCATACCCTAGCATTGCCAATCATCTTCCTTAAGGCCAAGTCCTAAAAATCACAACCATTTTTGTCAAAAGTTACAAGACAATTTGTTTGAGTCACAATGCAACTTACAGATAATAGACTACATTTGATAGTTGAAACAAACAAAACATTCTTTAAAATAATATTGTTAGCAATTGTGATAGCACTAGAACCCATGACTTTAGCATATTTGCCATTGGCAACTTCAACAAACTTATGCTCAGAATATTCAGTAAAATCACAAAATATTTTTTTGAACCTTATTATGTGATCTGTAGCACCAGAATCAACAATCTAGATATTTTTTAGATTTACTATCCCACTTAGAGCTTTGGTAAGGAGAGTACTTGACTAAGCCAAAGTTATAGAAGGAGTTTTTGTCTCACTTAATTTTACAACAGTAGAAGAAGCATGCTTGTCTAGTATTTTTCTAAGAACGGACAGCTCCTTAGTGCTTATAGTGCTTATTGTCCCTTTACCCTTAGGCTTGCTTTTGAAATTTGGGGGCCTCTAATAAGATTCCAGATAATAGTCTCATGAGGACTTATTCAAGAAGGAAGTGTCAAAAGATAAATTTAGATTGATTTCATTATTTATTTACTCAGTATTTTATTTTTAGATATTTCTTTAGATTTAGTATTTTATTTAATCAGATTTTATTCTTTAGATTTTATTTAGATCTAGTATTTTATCTATTTAGATTTTATTCAATATTTTAAATTATAGAGATATTATTTAGTTATCAAGTTATCTAGATTTTATTTATTATTTTAGATTGTATTTAGCATTATAAATATGACTAGCAACTTAGAAGCTAGCATATCAGCTTATCAATAAAATAGTCTTTCAAACCCTTTAGAGATTCTTTTAAGCATGGCTATTAAGAGAAATATAGAACGAGATTCTTGTTCTATATCATCCTAATAGAGTTATTTTAGTTATTTTGAGCACTTATCAATTTGGCATCAGAGTCATGGTTACCACACATACTGGCCAAGAAACCAACCCTTCAGACAATTTGTCCAACAATGACCTAGAAAATCCAAATTCATTTATGTTAGATCATTTGGCCAAAATTGCACAGCAACTCAAAACTCTTGATTTATTAAAAGAAAAGGTAGAAGCATTTAAAGCCTCGGCAATCAATAAAAACAAGAAACTTGGAGAAGCATGCCGCAAGCACTATTATGAAGATGAAGAAAGTGAAGACGAGCAAGAAAATTGTAGACGCACCAGATTTCATCACACTAAAATTGAATTTCCAAAGTTTAGTGGGGGTGATCCACGGGGATGGATCTTAAAGGCTGAAATGTACTTTAAGTATTACAACACACCTGAAGAAAAGAAGGTGGATGTAGCCTCACTGGTATTGGAGGGTGACGCACTAGAACTGTTTGCATGGATCAGTCATGAATGAACACTCAACTACTGGGACGAGCTCGTGATAGCATTCCAAGAGAATTTCGGACCACTTGAATACCAAAATCTAGAGGAATTTCTTTGCAACATCAAGCAAGAAGGTTTAATTCTGGAATATCACACAGAGTTCGCCAAACGATCATCGAGAGTTAAGAATTGGCCGGAGCACTGCTTGCTCGGTGTTTTTCTGAATTGATTAAAAGAAGAATTATGCTTAAATGTCAGAATCCATAAACCATGATCAGTTTACAGAGTAGTAAGTCTGGCTCTAGAAATCAAAAGCAAAATGCATCTTACGCGAACGAGACCCAGCTTGCTCTAGACCCAAACTCGCTATTCTAACCCGAGCACGCCTAGGGCACGTGACCAGAAAAACTCTGAGGTTACCTTCTTGACATCTTCGCAGATAACATCAACGCCATCGAGACCCAAATCAACTAGTATAGCATCGACTCAAAACTCTTCCATAGATTTCAAACACTAATATAGGAGAGACAAGGGGTTATGCTTCCGCTGTGGTGACCTCTTCTGGCCTGCACACCGTTGTCGTGGATCTTTCTCCCTCATGGAGATTATAGAGGAAGGCGATGAGGTTGCCCTTCCTCTTGAAGACGATGAACTTGAGGATATAAGGATAGAAGGGGTTAGAAATTTCATTAAATACTATATTGGGTAGCAATATAGGTTCGGCTATGAGACTTAAAGGTACGTTGCTCACAAGAGAAGTACTGTTATTAGTGGACAATGGGTCTACTCATAATTTTATATCAGACTCATTGGTACAAGAACTGCGTCTTCCTACTCATTATATTTCTGCATTTAGAGTTCAATTGGGGATAGCAGTATTGTACGGTGCAATCGAGTATGCAGAGATGTGAGAGTTAAGCTCACAAAATTGACTATTAAGGAAGACTTTTTACCTTTTTCCTTGGGAGGAGCTGATTTGGTGCTAGGCATTAAGTGGCTAGCATCTCTGAATACGGTGTAAGCCAACGGGAATGAACTATTTATGATTTTCTGGTTGAATGGCAAGCGGTATAAACTATAAGGAGTCCCTAATGCTATTAGTGGTGCTCAATTTAATTCTATGCAACAAATATAAGCTTCCGCTAGCTCTACACCTTTCCAATGTTTTAATCTAGAATCTTTATTTGCAGAATTTCCATTTGTCTTTGAAGAACCCACAAACTTACTACCATTTAGAAATCACTCACATGCCATTCCTCTACTGCTAGGGACCAACCCTCCCAATTTATGACCATACAGGTATCCACATTATCAAAAGGCTGAGATTGAAAAGCAAGTTGAGGAATTACTTAAAAATGGGTTTATTCAGCTTAGCTCAAGTCCATTTTCCAGCCTATTGTTATTAGTCGCCAAGAAAGATGGTTCGTGGCGTTTCTGTGTTGACGATCGAAAATTAAATGGCATTACAGTCCCAGACAAGTATCGAATTCCTAACATTGATGAGTTGCTAGATAAATTAGACGGGGCAGTCTATTTTTCCAAATTGGATTTACGTTCTAGATACCACCAAATTAGGATGCTACCCGAGGACATTTACAAAACAGCATTTCGTACTCATTCAGGGCATTATGAATTCCCAGTTATGCCTTTCGGCTTAATCAATGCTCCAGTGACTTTTCAAGCAGCTATGAACGACTTATTTCATCCTTATTTGAGAAAATTTGTGCTAGTCTTCTTTGATGATATTTTAATATATAGTCCCTCTTTTCAACAGCACCGAGCTCACTTGCGTATCATCTTGCAAACCCTATAGCAAAGTGCGTTTTGTGTCAATTTGAAAAAAATGCTTTATGGAGAAACTAAAAGTTTCTTTTTTAAGGCACCAAATTTCTGCCCAGGGAGTTGAAGTTGAGACTGAAAAGGTGGAGGTTGTACGAAAATGGCCTATTCCTAACAATGTAAAGGAGTTATGTGGGTTTTTAGGCCTTGCAGGATATTACCGGTGGTTTGTGAAGAATTTTGGGATTATTACGTGACCCCTTACTGAATTGACTAAGAAGGATGCCTTCTTACGGTTTGAACCAGCTTAGAAGGCCTTTGATAACCTTAAACTTGCATTGGTGAGGGCACCTGTCTTACAATTGCCCAATTTTGAGAAAGACTTTACAGTTGAATGCAATGCATCTACAGAAGGGATTGGAGCTATACCTATGCAAAACAGCCATGCCATTGCTTACTTTAGTAAAGGGTTCTCTTTCTCTAACCGCTTCAAGTCCACTTACGATCGTGAACTCCTAGCTTTAGTTCTTACAGTACAAAAATGGTGCCGTTACCTCCTAGGGAGGCACTTCTTTATCAAAACAAATCACGCTAGCCTTCAATATTTATTACAACAATGGATTACTATTAACACTCGATAAAGGTTGATCATCAAGCTCTTACCCTTTAAGTTTACTTTCATCTACTAGGCAGAAGTAGAAAATAAAGGGGCAGACGCATTGTCAAGACGTCCATAGCACGCAGATTTTTTTCAATTGGCCATACCTTTTGCTTCTGAGTTGGATAATCTCTCCCTTAAGTTGGCATTAGATCCCTTCACTAATGAAATAATGCAGGTTTTGCAGAAAAATCCATTATCCTGACTTAGATTTTACCTGGTTAATCAAGAACTTTTCTATGATAATCGAGTGGTCATTCCTTATTCATCACAATTGCGACCAAAATTACTAGCAGAAACCTATTCGACTACAACTGGGGGACATGGTGGCTTTCTTAAAACATTTAAATGCCTTTTGGAGAATTTCTATTGGCCTGTAATGAAAGCAAATGTGAAGGCCTATGTGCGACATTGTGCCACTTGTCAGCGAAATAAGTACCAAACGTTGGCACCAGCCAGACTTCTTCAACCTTTACCTATACCCTTACAGATTTGGGAAGATGTCTCACTAGGTTTTATCACAGGTCTTCTAAAGTCTGGCAATTTTGAGGTCATCTTGGTAGTAGTGGATCGTTTAAGTAAGTATGCTCATTTTCTTACTCTCGCGCATCCTTACACTGCTAAGAAGGTGGCCACAATCGTTTGTGAGGAAATTATCCGATTACATGAGGTAACTCACTCAATCATCTTTGATAGGGACCCTATCTTCATGAGTTCCTTTTGGCAAGAATTATTCAGATTGAGCCAAACTAAGTTAAAGATGAGTACTGCTTACCATCCCAAAATAGATGGTCAAACAGAGCTAGTCAATTGTGGTTTGGAAGCCTATCTGCAGTGTTTTGCACATGAGCAACCCAAGTCTTGGCACAAATTTCTTTGCTGGACAAGTCATCATACCGTAACCAACCATTCTCCTTTCAAGTTGGTTTATGGGCGAGATCCTCCTCCCCTACTTCCTTATATAAAGGGTGAAACACCTGTGGCTGAACTAGAAGAACAGTAGAGCTTTGAGTCAATTTTCTTGCTCTCCTCAAACCGTACCATATTAAACATTTCCTCTATCATGGGAAGAGGTTTCATGCTCATAATTTGACCACGGATATCTTCAAAAGCATCGTTGAGGCCTAAAAAAAAATCATAGCAAAGTTCTCGATCAACCAGCTTTTTATAATAGATGTCATCTTTGTGACCAGACCACTCATGAACCTCATAGAGATCAATTTGCGGCCAAAATTTCATTCAAGCAGTATAATACTAGGTCACTATTCTATCATTTTGAAGAAGGCTTCTAAGGGAACGTTTACCTAAAAAATGGCAGTCATATTTTCTTGAACATAATAAGTGTTCTTGGCTGACTCTCAGATTTCTTTAGCAGTGGCACCAAGCAAATAATTTTTGCTAATCTCTACTAGCATGGAATTCACAAGCCAAGCCATCACCATGTTTTTAGCAACCCAAACATCATACTGGGTGTCTTCAGGTGGTGGTGGAAGCGGCATTCTAATGACATATTTCTCCTTATTCTTCCCTCGTACGACCATCAGGACATTTTGGGACCATTGTAGATAGTTATTCCCATTCAAATGATGGGTAATTGTGATTTGAGAGAATACCTCAGAACCCGACGTGATAATTCTAGGAAACAGAGGATATCCCTTCGACCCACTGTCACTGTTCGGACCCTTTGATACATTGTCTCATTTGCACCCTTCAGCCCATCTCCAATCGAGCTCGATTTGCTCCGTTCGCCTGTCTAAAACGCTCGTGGCAGCGGATTCGTGAGAACTCCTAGGTAGGGCATCGGGACAAAGAAGAGAGAAAGGGAAGAAATTGATGGAGCCGATAGGAAGGCTTTGATAGCATGAAATTATTTCTGAATAATTCTGTGTGTATATTGAAGAAGAGACGATACAAATATATAGGAGAAAAGGGGAAGAGAATAATCTAATAAAATCCCTAAACTTTCTCCTAAAAATCTGAAACATAAAAGCTAATAAAAAACCATAACTAAAGGAACGTTGTACAGCAATCAGAAAAGGTAAAATCGGTCTGCAATAATTAGTAGGCCTAAAGCCCAGAAAAATAATGGGCCACATTCAACAATTGACCTTAACAAAATTCACTTACTTGATTTAAAGATACAGAGGCTTCAAATAGCAAAGATGGCTCGTACTTGAAGTAAAAAATTGGAGATAGAAGCTCACATGAACCATCCAAATGGTAACATTTGTCCTTAATTAATATAGTGGCTTTTTTAATTTTCAAAATTGTTGATGCGTTATTGTGATGCCTAAAGCGTATTGGGGCCATTTATTCCTGCATATGTATTTGCAAATAGAGCATATTAATTTGTTCTCTCTCTAAATGTGTTTGTATCTTTCACTGTTTGACGTCCATGATTTGTTTTTGATGTCTATGAACATTTTTATTAATCAATTATTATCTTATTTCTGGTCAAAATCAGTTAGCAATAAGTAGAGTAAATGATGTGAAGGTTATAGTTTGGCTGGTAAAGTTTCTCTGGATTAAATTTGTTTGTGATAATTAGAATAAATTAAGCTTAATGACAGAAATCCCATTCAATCTATGATTCACTCTAGTTTTCATGAAAATAAATTGGGTAACTATTTCATTGTCAAAGTATAAGCATTGTGATTGTTTTGAAATTTATTCTAGGCAAGGGTGGTTGGTTTTCTGGTGGATTCGACATCAGTGTCATGCAAAAGGTTCATTAAACTGATCTGTAATGATTAGATATGCATTTTTAATGTCTGGGCTTTATCCAATGCTTCTCTCCATTTCATGTGTATGGATAATCAATTTGTTTTGATCTATTGTAAATAATTCTCATTAGGGCTTATTGTTGTGTGGGCCCTTTTGCATTTATTTGTTTACTTGGTCTGAGAGTTATTAAATTTTTTGGTTAATGTGGGCCCTTTTGCATTTATTTGTTTACTGGGTCTGAGAGTTATTAAATTTTTTGGTTAATATGCCCATATCAATGATTTCATCTAACCTGCAAGATCCATTGGAAAGTTGATTTCATTTATGCAACTTTAGCTGTATGTTCACCAATGCCACGGTTAGTTTACTACTTAAATAATATTTTACTCAATTTGGCAAGCAAGGTATGTATCTCCCCATGGGTCTCATTGAAATATGAAAAAGGGCATTGATCACGAGCATATCTAACTTAGCCATCTATGTGGTAATTAAATAAATGAAAGAAGTCAAAAAACAAATTTTTGTTGCTCAGTCTCATACTCATGTATTTGCGTATTAAAACAATAATATGTGATCATCTTTATTTTATTGCATTTTCTGCTGTAGAGTATGAATAATGATCAATAAAATATTGCTTTAGCCATTATGTTTACCTGAAAAAATGTACCTAGCTTATTTGAATGAATTTGTGGGATATGAAATTTGACTACATATGTCATATTAATTATGACATATTGACTTCACTTTTCTTGTATCTAGAATAGGTATGTAAGTTTAGATATTGAAAGAGAAATCATTATCCTATATTTTACTTGAATAGGATATGTAGGGATAAATAATAAAGCAATTTTTATAGATACATTTCTAGAATAGGTATCTAGAATAGGGTCTTAGGTCAATAGAAGTTATAGAGGCAAGGTAGTTCATTTGCTTTTTACCTAACACCAAACTGTTGTCATTTTTTCCTGTGTAGGAAATCACAAATTTTAGATAACTGGTGATTTATTGTTCTGTCAAGCAACTTACAAGACTTTATAGGGTCTTAGGTCAATAGAGGTTATAGAGACAAGGTAGCTTATTTGCTTTTTACCTAACACTGTACTGTTGTCATTTTTTTCTTGTGTAGGAAATCACTAATTTTAGATAACTGGTGATTTATTGTTCTGTCAAGTAACTTACAAGACTTTACTTTCATTATAATTCCTTTGCAGGGAAATTTTTTTGGAGAAATTTCCAATTGACAAGACTTTTGCTGTTATTTATTGTCCTGTCAAGCATTTTATAGGACTTTACTTGCATTACAACTTCTTGCATGGCTCATTACTTTATTCTTTGTTTTTGTCTGCTGTCGTTTTTCTATTTTCTTTCTTTATAATGTTATATTTGCATTTTTTTTACTTATTAAGTGGTTGAAGAAGCTCGATGAGGAGTCTGTTGGGATATCCACCCTTGGTGAATCAAGCCCAAAGATAATCCCACATTAATGAATGGGGCTTTATTATAATACAAAGGAACGTAAACATAATATTCTCCTCTTCCTATATTGTGCAGAAAGCGGTTACTTTCAAGTATGAAAACCGCGTATGGAGTGGGAGTCAAATATGGGATGCACGAAACCATATTGAAGTACTCTCTGCAATATCTCCAAAAAGAAAAACTTTCCTTTTCTGGTTCTCTCCTCTCCTCTTTGCCATCGGTGAATTTACAGTGAAACCCAGCAGAGTTCATACGGTAACTCAGTTTCTGCATAGAGATATAATCTGGTGCAACTTACAGGTATGCTTTCGGACTCCACAAGTCTACAAAGTCAATACAGATTTACTTGTAAATGGATACTCAAGGACTTCATCACTTGACCAGCCTAAACAGCAAAATGCAGGGCCGACCATGAAAGTTTTGGGATTGAACTTGTAATACTATTTTGTGAGGAAAAGTCATTGGCTTAACATCCTGAACTATTATGTGTGGATATTTTTACCTTGCGTGCTGAAAATGCAAGGTCGACTATGAATGTTATGCTTTATACTATAACTTACAGTTTGGTTTTATGATATATTATTTTCTTATACAGCGTCATGATTTATACATTTTTCCGGTTTAAAGTGTCGAATGGTTAAGAGGTTTTGTTATAGCATGGCTTTCCATCAAATTTTCACTAAGCGTCCTTGAAGAGATTTTGGAGATATTTCAATACTGTACGTTACTTGTATTTGATGCATGATCTGCAGCCATGTGTGTATTGAACAACTTTTCTGTCAGCACATGATTTGTCCTATTCCTTTGTCCAATGGTCATGTTTCAATAAATTGTTATTTTCCCTAACTTGTATCATTCTACCAAAGGGCTGTGGGTTGGTTTTGACTTGGGCAGACACTTGCAGAAAACTCACTCGTGCGCTGTTTCTGTAAGGCCTGTTCTGTAATATTGATTTTTCACAGTGCTTCAGATTTGTGCGGCCTTTGTTTTTTAGATTTTTAACTATGAAATCCATTATTGTGGTTTTTGCTTCAAGAATAAATTTTTCCGCATCATTGATTCAGTCAGTGCTTCTTCATATGAATTTTATGCAATACTTTTTTTTTTTTTTAATCCTTTGGTCTGTACAGCCTCTCTATGTTGTTCTTTGTAGTCGGTCAGAATTTTGGGACCACTTTGTTTTTCTGAAATTCAACTCGAAAACCACTTTGTCTAGCATGGTTTTTGTAAATAGAATTCACCCTTCTGCCCCATTGATTCAGTCAATGCTTTTTCGTAGCATGAGTTTGAATGCTTTTTGGTTGGGTGTTACAAAAGATTTGAGCTAAAGGAACTTCAGTGTTCAGTGTTGTCTGAAATTTTCATGCATTTCTGTATGCAAGGTTTTTACTTCCCATGTGCAAGAGATGTGGTTCTTGTCAGATTGCCATATAGTTGAGTGTTGTCCTATGGTTTCTTATTTTATTTTCCGAATTATCGTTAGTTAATAGATTTTTAGTTGGTATTGTAGAGACCTCCCAATCTTTTCTTTCATTTCTTTTACTGTTTCTTGTCAAGGTGTAAAATCTGTATGTTTTCCTCCTTACCAAGCATGCCATGACATTGTAATCTGGCTGCAGTTGTCACAAGTTTTAGATGGAAGATTTTTTGTAAAATCTTAGACATGCAGCTATCGTGTAGATTTAATTAACAGTCACGTTGGTAAATGCAGAGCCTATTGTAACACTTAACCATGAGAATTGTAGACTAGAGGCTGTCATATGGGAAATCGATAAGCCACATTATGTGTCTTGTCATAGGTTCATGAAAACACACGGGTGAAGTTTTGATGCTTCTATAGTGTTGGAAAAGGGTAAGATAATTCCAAGGTGATTCTGATAAGGCTGGAAAATCCAAGTGAGTTTTCACCTTGATGACTACATAGTTTGATGGAGAGATATCTAAAATACCAACTACAAATTAAGTCTGAGTATTACATTGGAAGCTATCTCTAAGAGTCAACAGTTTTAGATGGATGCATTTATGTAAATTCTTAGACCTTTGACTGTCATAGAGAAAACTACTAGGAATGAGTCACTCTGCCCATGGTGCGTGAGAACTTGATTTCAAATTTGATTAAATTTTCAAGGAAGGGATGAGCACACATGGCTAATTGTTGATTGTTTATCTATTTTCACATGTACAAACATTTTACTCACGTTTACATCACCATCATAATTTTTTTTTCTTTGTACACCTCAATTGCTTACCTAATTTATCACAACACTATTATTTTACCATATAATTTGTACAAGCATAGAAGTAAATCTAATGTAATAATTTTATGTTTTAATTAATTCAAGTAATTTATTATGAAATTATTGCTGAGTTTTCACAACTGTTAAGTTTAGGCTGCTTATGCAATGCATGAGTGTAAATTGATTGTAATTATCATAAAAAGATGTTCGGAACAAAGTGCAAGACAGGTATATAGAAGTTCGTTTTTAGGAAGTGCAACCAATCCATTCAATTAAACATTTGAAAACATGCGTGCACGGTAAAATGTTTTATTTTTAGTAATTTAAAAACTAATGTTTGACATGTATTATCTCATTTGTTATTTTATGTGGCATGAACAATATGGACATGTAGATGTCACTTTTATAGGTATGAAATAATTTTGTAAACATTCAGATAATGTAACTTTTTTGAATGTGAGAGTTTATGCTAGTTAAATATTATAACATAAAAAAAGTTAATTTTAATTATTAAAAGATTAAAAAATTGCCAAAAAAATTCAAATTATAAAAAAAGAACCATAAAATTATACATAAATATTATTTATAACTTATAAAATGACAAAATATAATTTTAACCAATCATTATTTTAAAATCTTAATTGATATTAACTGTTAAATAATATTTATTTATAATTTTATGGATCATTTTCTGTAATTTTTATATCCTTTCTTGTAATTTTTTAAGTTAATTAATAATTAAAATTATTAATGATGCCTAATGCACCATTTTTAAGTGATGAAGGAAAAAATTACACCACATAAATTTAAGATACCAAAAACTTTTTAAGTGAAGAGTTAAGAGATAAAAATGCCATTTAACGCGTTTTGTTAATACTTTCATGTTATTTAAATTCGAAGACCATTCATGCAGTTCAGCAATAGACATTACAGTATCCAAACTCATTTCCAATCAGAAAACCAAATCTACTCCTTCATGTACCTTATTTGTTTGTGCACCAGTAAATGAATATACATTGTGCAAAGGGAAGTGTAATATTTCACACAAAATGAGGTATCACAAAGAGAAAGATTTTGCATACACATCAAATGGTTCGCAGGCGGTCAATTGGGGTTCCTGTTGAAGCAACAAATGGGAGAGAAAATTAAACATGTCAGCGCAAGAGACCAGAAAGTAGAAGGTCTAGTTACGGTTTGGAAAACACCATTTTGAAAATCCAATGGCATAAAGAAAACAACTTAAGTCCCGTTTGGTTGGTAAAAAGAAATGAAACAAAAGGATTGAAAAATAAAAATAAAAATAAGATCAAAATGTGAAGAAATAGGCGAACCACATTCAAAAAAAAAAAAAGAGTAATTTAATTTATGAGGTTAAAAGTTATAATTCATGAAGTTTTTGAGGGGCACGATGATTCCAACATTTATAGAATACAATATTAAGATTTAAAATACTTATCATACAAGAGGAAAGTAATTTAGTTCACTTTTATTTTAAGTTTTTCAATCCATTCTATTCTCATCCCTTCTAACAATTAAACACGACCTTACTACTTGGTTTATGGACATGAAGCAAATTAAATGGGTATTTTTACCTGTCTCAGGCCACCACCGGTGACACTGCCACCGGTCAAAAGCATGGAGACGAGACTTGTCACCACGTTACCCCCAATAGAGCCACCAATATTGCCAACATTTCTGATTGCAGTGTGCATTGAGTTAAGAATGCTCCCATAGGTTGCCCCATGTCCACGCTCGATTGCTTGGATAAAGCAAAACGTCATGGCTCCAGTTGATGTAATCCTTGACAGTGCCTGTTTCCAGATACGTTCTTGGATGATTAAATTCTCAGATATGAAAAATGTCTAGTTAATATAGATTTATGAAAGATGTCAACTCAAATTTTCTGAAACTTACAGATGTATCAGCAGATGTTTGATCATCAGCACAACCACTAAATGATATAACTTCTCCACCATTGGATCCTTTCCATACACCTGACCTAGGGCGATGGTCCTCCCACAAATACCGCCCACTAACCGATAATACGCGGAGAGAGAGAGAGAGAGAGGGAGGAAGCAAACTTAGAAGCAGAAAACTTCTATTCATAAAATAAAGTACATTAAATACATATAAACACAGCAAACATGAAACCATGAAGACATTTCAAATAATGGATGAGGGAGGATGCTTTGGAACTTGTGTTGCACATATTTATAATAGAGCGAAATTTGCTTAGCTTGAGATACAATCAACTCTCAGATATCATATTCAAAAACGAAAAAAGAAGGAACAAAAGCTAATAATGTTATAAAACCCTCCTCGAGTTGAGAGCATATAAATTTACAGAACAAGTGGCAAATGGAGTCCTATGATCCTTGAGATTTAACAGCACTGCTAAGAACAGGGGGGAAAAAAAACAATAGCACATTGGTATACTGCACAGTGAAACAAGCAATAAGAGTCGAACACAATTTGAGAAAAACATTACTACAATAACACAGCATGAGGAGCGGCTGGAGCTGCAAAAACGTTGAGAAAAGCACTACTAGAAAAACTAAAAACAAGAAGAGTGCTGGAATGATGCGAAGCCAGAGTAGTTGGACAAGTGCTCCGGTGGTTGGAGAATAAAAGGGAAAATTGCCAGAAAAATGTCGGCGTTCTGCTGGAAAGTGGCTGAACACAAACATGGGAAAACCAACAGGTGACAGTCGGGGATTGTTACCAAACATCAACCAGAGATGGGCACCAGAAATCCACCAGTGATGGCAAAGATCTGGCCTTGAAAACTTTAAAGGGTGATTAGAGAATGCTGGGAGTTATGTTAGCAATTTTTATAATGAAATGAAAGTGGTTCAGCTAGATATACAATGGATTTGGGACTTATTTAATGTAATTAAATACAAAAGAAATTGAGAAAGATGAACAAATGTTATTAAACCAGACATCTTAATTCTCTTATGATAGGATCCAAGATAAATAGAGAAAAAATTGGAAGAGAAATATCTATTAAAATATAAAATCAGAATCTAAGTTCATAAATTAATAAAGGAAAATCTTTAGTAGAAGATGAGCAAGAATCTTGAACTTATACAACTAATAAAGCCAAGGAGAATCTCCACTAATATAACAAAATAATGATTGTATTTTCAGAAGATTTCTACATGTGCCTCAATGTTTATAGACAGAAAAATAACTAACAATTCCTGAAAATACTCCATTAATCCATAACTCAAATAATGGGGCATAACTGCCTAGAAAGCAAATACATAAATAAAATCACTAACATAATCTACAACACCTATTACTCTTAAATTTAAGGATCTCTCAACAAAACAGAAAAATAATCTAAAAGATATTATTAAACAGATAATATCTAAAATAACTTGAAAATAATAATTGTTCCTAATATTTCTGACTTCCCCACATCACCATTATCTCAATCTGCTCGGCACTCTATCACCTTCCAAACTCCTCTCCAGTAAGCAACTCCAATGAACAAGGAAGGAACAGAGCCAGAAAAACAAGGAAACAGATAAAAATTAACAATACCAATACCTGATCGGCTTATTAATTTGGGGAAATTAAATGGGCAATGAATACCAATATTGAAAGCACAGAATCGACTACAGAAGGCAAATATTATCATCCTGTGAATGAATAGGATCTTGAGCACATACACAATTATTTGAGAAGACGACAACGACAACAACGACAATAACAAGCCTTATCCCACTCAGTGGGGTCGGCTACATAGATTATATGATGCCATTGTGCTCTATCATTTATTAAACTTTTAAACTAACTAAAAGATCTCGCTCAATAACCTCCAAAAGTGTTCTCTTTGACCTTCCTTTACCCTTTTTAACAAGGCTCAAAATCATCTGTTCCACCCTCCTCATAGCTGCCTCGTGATCTTCTTTGTGTATGTCCAAACCATCTCAAACGATTTTCTACCAGTTTTTCTACAATAGGTGCGATGCCCACTCTTATATTCGCTCATTTTAGATTTTGTCTTTACGTGTATATCCACACATCCATCTCAACATTCTCATCTTTGTTATTCCAACTTTATGCTCTTGTTCTCTCATTAAAGCTCAACATTCACTACCATATAATATTGCTAGTCTTGTAGCAGTTCAATAAAACTTCCTTTTAAGTTTATTAGGTACCTCATTATCGCAGATAACTCTTTTAACCTTTCTCCAATTAAACCACCCATCTTGCATCCTATGTGCAATATCTCCATCAATTTTTCCATTATGTTGAATAATCACTCCCAAATATCTGAACTTTTTCACTTGAGGTATAATCCGATCACCCAATTTCACTTTTAAATTACTACTCACTAACCTCTTATCAAAATTATAATGTAGATATTCTATTTTACTCCTATTTAGGCAAAAATCTTTTCACTCCAATGTCCTCCTCCATAATTCAATTTTACAATTAATTTCTCCCCTTGTCTCCGCAATAAAAACTATATCATTTGCAAAAAGCATGCATTTAGAGATTTCCTCTTGAATATACTTAGTCAAAACATCTAAGATTAGATCAAACAAATAAGGGCTCAAAAATGATCCCTGACGCAATCCAATCCTCATAGAAAAGTCTTTTATCGCTGTAAGACGTTCTTACACTAGTTGTTGTCCCTCATACATGCCTTGTATGGCTCAAATATAGGCAACTGGACACCCTTCTTTTTTAATGCCTTCTAAAGTACTTCTCCCGGTACATAATCATACCTTTTTGCAAAGCAATGAAAACCATATGTAAGTCTTTATCTTTGCATTGATACTTTTTCATTAATCCCCTTAGTAAATAAATCGCTTCTATAGTCGCTCTACCAGACATGAAGCTGATCTGATTCTCAAAAATACCAATTCTCAATCTCAACTTATGCTCAATCATTTTTTCCCATAATTTCATAGTATGACTCATAAATTTAATCCCTCTGCAGTTAGCACAATTTTAAATATCTCCTTTATTTTTGTAAATAGGAACTAATGTGCTCCTCCTCCAATCGTTAGGCATTCTCTTAAATTGTAAAATCTCAATTATTTGAAACATGGACTCAATTTCCATTTGTCTCACAACACGATAAATGAAGTGTGCCTAATATTTTTAATGAAAGGTAAGAAAGAATAAGTACTAATGCAAAGTCAAAGCAATCATTTGGAACACTATCAAAATTCCATAGTCCAACTACACAATTTGCTCATATAGAAAAAGAAATTACAATTAAGAGAGGAGACAATCAAAATACTAAAACTGTGCAAATAAGAAATTAAAAAAAATTATAACCTGTTTATTCTGCAAAGGAATGGCAAATCTAGCACAGTGCCACTATGGCAAGCATCAATTAGTGCATGAAGCTTAACACCACGAGGTAGAGGTCTGACAAGTGCAGCATTGATCTCATCGTCAACAATCATACCCTGTGTTTCAAAGTCAAGGGGACACAGAGTTTCATCAAATCCGTCTACTTCATCACCATTATAGTTCCGCTGTTGGGATCCATGGCCAGAATAATGGAAAACCAGGGAATCACCTGGTTGACATCCTTGTACAAGCCAAAACATTGCCATCCTCATATTGTGCTTATTTGGAATCCGGTAAGGATCAGTTTCTTCTTCTGCATTTAAAAATCAGATGAACAGTAAAAAAACTATGGCATGAATTGAACTCCAATAAACACAGAAACTGTTGATAATTACCAATACAAATTATTAGCTTAAAAAAACTCCATTGGGAAAGTTTTGTCACCCTTGTACTCTATTTGGCTTAACCAGGATTAGTTGGAGTCCAACGTGATTTTTTTTATTGGTTGGTTTGGCACCAAAAGTTAAAAAATATATAAATTATTAGTTAACACGACGATAAACTGAAAAAAAAAATTATTCAGAAGATACATTTCAGTTATTTGTCATATGCATTTTCTTGATGCAGCTGAAGGATGGAAAGACATTGAAGTCCAAACCGGTGAGAGGCGTGGTACCAATATTCATCCAAAGGACCACTTCACCCGTTGGCTAGGCTGGTAACGCAAGTATCAAGCCCAACATCTATTTAGGACCTCTGGTTGGACATCAGTGTGAGGGAAAAAAGCAAAAGAGTACAATAATTTCATTCTCAGAAACTTAAAAAAAAAAAGAACTATGCAAAATGGCCCACAGAAAACAGGGTCAGTATCTTTGACAACCATCTTAGGGAATTCAGGGAACTTCACCACATTGTACAAGAATAGCTGGACTTCTTCCATGGCAAAAAAAGGGCGTTTAAGTGGCATGATTGTGCTACCTTGGTCAAGCCATCCACCAGCACAATTATAACAGTTTTTCCATAGGAACTAGGAAGCCCACTTATGAAGTTCATAAATAAATCAGTCCAAATACACACGTGGTCCTCCATTCCCTTTCAATAGAAAACATAAGATAGTCTCCTTTAGGTGGCAGTTATACTTGAAGGCCCTCAATGTATCAACAAGGAAGTGTTACAGCAGCTGTATACACAAGCTGGAATGGATTTGGATATTCCTTTTGCTTGGAGGAAGGGTCCCAGAACTTCTAAACAGCTTTTGAAATTTTTTTGTGATTATGATAAATTGTCTTTGAAGCTTAGTTCAGGTTCTTAGAGATAATGGGGGCTTGGACATCATCCTATATACAACAATAGCAACAGATTTTCAATTTCCAAAAAATTATTTCTAAAGAAAACATTATTGTGCACACTGCATACGTCCACGTTGCCCCCAGTTTGGAAACATGGTTGGACGAGGATATTGAGAAGGTTCAAAACATGTATATGCTTTGGTATAATCACAGCCAAGATGAATTAAGATTTGTTTTTGGGAGTAGTGCTTCATCAACATTCACTCGAAAGCTTTTCTTCAGTGCAGTTATTAGTGAAAAATAAATCTGCTCATAGTTCTTCTAAAGTGTAGTTTTCACATTTCTTAAAAATGGTTATGGTGTTATCTTGAAATTGAAAGTTATTCCCTCACTTTAGCAAGGGTTACTTCTGAAACAAAAGTATTGTGTAAATTTTTAACAAACAGGGGAAATAGTTTCACAGGTAGAAACAATATCTTCCGAACTTAATAATACCATTCTGTTTTCCAGGTACACGGTTCTATTGATCAAAATAGAGGTTCAAGGTATTCCCTCATTTAGAAAGGAGTTCTTTTCCACCGAAAACGGGGAATATTTATCTAAGCCAATAGAAAAACAATATACACTTGTTATAATTAGGGTAGGACAACACTAATATTTTATTCATAAGAAGTGTCTGCATATATAGAAGAGATGAGAGGAAGAGAATCTACAAAAATCACTAATATCTCTCCTATAATCCTGGGAAATCAAATTAGATGCTGATAAGAGATAAAATCAGATATTAATAACAGATAGCAGATCTTATTTAAATAAGGAAAAATAGGTCTAATCTTGATATGAGCCTATAGCGCCTTAGGCCCTTATCCAACACTCCTCCTCAAGCTGACGAATAGATGTTAATCATTTCTAGCTTGCTTTTGAGTCCTTCAAATTTGTTTTGGGTAAAGGATTTGGTCATAATATCTGCAATCTGGTTCCCTAAAGGGATGTAAGATAGATCTATCACCTTAGCTTCAATTTTTTCCTTGATAAAGTGTCTATCAATTTCCACATGCTTCATGTGGTCATGTTGAACAGGGTTGTTAGCGATCTTTATGGCTGACATATCATCACACCATACTTTAATCGGACCATTTGGATCAATCTTCAATTCCTTCAAGAGACGAATGATCCATATTCCTTCACATATTCCTAGTGATAAGGCTCGATACTTTGATTCTGCTGAACTTCTTGACACTACTGGTTGCTTCTTACTCCTCCAGCTCACTAAATTTCCCCACACATAAGAATAATACCCAGTAGTTGATCTTCTATCACTCTTTGAGCCTCCCCAATCTGCATCAATGAATAATTCAACATTTTTGATGGCATTCTTTGCAAAAAATAGTCCTTGTACAAAAGTCTTCTACAAGTATCTAAGAATCTTGTAAACTGCTATCATGTGTTCCTTTTGAGGGGCACTAGAGAAGTGACTCACTATACTAACTAGAAAGCATATGTCCAGTCGTGTGTGGGACAAATAAATCAGTTTTCCCACTAACCTTTGGTATCTTTCTTTGTTTACTGCTGTGCCATCTGGTTTAATTATCAACTTCTGATTTAGTTCCATTGGAGTGTGTGCAGGCCTTGCCCCCAACATCCCTGTTTCCTTTAATAAATCTGGAGTGTATTTCCGTTGTGATACACTAATCCCCTTTTGTGTTCTTGCCACTTCCATTCCCAGGAAGTATCTTAAGGGACCAAGATCTTTAATCTCAAATTCTGCTGCCAAATTTCCCTTTAGTTTAGTGATTTCTTCCACATCGTTCCTTGTCAACATGATGTCATCCACATAAACAATAAGGACTGTTAATTTTTCTCCACAATGCTTGACAAACAATGTGTCATCTGCTTGGCATTGTTTGTATCCCCAACACTTAATAACTCGAGAGAATCGGCCAAACCAAGCTCTTGGAGACTGCTTTAATCCATATAGCAATTTATACAACCTGCAAACTTTATGAGAGTTTTCAGAATTTCTCAAACCAAGAGGAATCTCCATGTATACTTCCTCATCCAGATCACCATGTAGAAATGCATTTTTAACATCCAATTAGTGAAGTGGCCAATCTAGATTAGCAGCAAGTGATAATAATACCTTAACTAAATTGAGTTTGGCCATAGGGGAAAAGGTCTCTTGGTAGTCTATGCCATAGGTTTGAGTGAAACCCCTTGCAACTAATCTAGCTTTATATTTGTTTATACTTCCATTAGGATTATATTTCACAGTGAAAACCCACTTACTACTAACAACAAATTTTTCCTTTGGCAAGTCGATGATCTTCCAAGTTTGATTCTTGTAAAGTGCCCTTAGTTCTTCATCTATGGCCTACTTTCATTTATGATCAGTAATAGCTTCTTCAAAACTATTAGGAATTTTCACCTGTTCAACATTCGCCACGAATGTCTTCATATGGAAAGAAAGTTTCTTATAGGAAACATACCTTGCAATGGAATGTTGGGTACAACTCCTCTTCACTTTTTTAAGAGCAATAGGCCATTGTAGGTCTTCAAGACTCACCTCAAGTGTCGAGTCATGGCTTTGCATCGGAATAGAAATGGGTTCAACTCTTTTTCTGTTATGGTCCTGTTCACTAGCACGATTAGGTTCCTCCACCCTAGTTTCGAGGTCATCAAGGAACAGGCTACGAGGTTCAAAAGGATTAATATCCTGAAAATCTGATCTGTTTTGGGAATTTCTAGAATTTGTAGAGTCTGTTTGGCGAGGATCTGAACTGATTCTTGGTGAAACATCAGTATATTGAGGTAAGGCTATAGAATCAAAGGAGTCAGTATGTTCAAAGGTGTCATCTAGTGATATATGGGGGATATCCTGTTTCTGTCCAAATTTGGAATATTTATGATGATCATTACAAATCAGCCATTTATTCTCAGATTTATTCTCAGTAGTCTCCTCCTGAATGGGTGATTTGGAGTAACAGGGTTGTTTTTCAAGGAAGTGAACATTCATGGTCACATATACTTTATTGGTGATAGGAAAAAAACATTTATACCATTTTTGACTGGAAGAATAACCCAAGAAAATGCATTTTATGGCTTTAGTATCCAATTTTCCTGCTCCCTCATTATAAACAAAAGCTGTGCACCCAAAAATCTTTTGAAGGATGTTGGTAGTAAGAGGAGAGCTAGGAAAACTTTCAGAAAACTTTTGAAAGGGTGTGGCAAAATTTAAAGTTTTGGAGGGTAAGCAATTTATAAAATAAGCAGATGTAAGAATAGCATCCCCCCAAAATTTGTTTGGGACATGACTTTCAAACATAATAGCTCTAATTACTTCAAGTAAATGTCTGCTTTTTCTTTCAGACACACCATTTTGTTGGGGTGAGTAAACACAAGATGTTTGATGATGTATGCCTTTTTCTTTCAAAAAATTTTGAAAATTCAGATTCACATATTCCCTCCCATTTTCACTTCGAAAATTTTTTATGGAAGTTTGAAACTGATTTTGAGCAAAGGCATTGAAGTTTTTGAAGATATTGAAAACTTCTGATTTTTCTTTCATTAGAAATACCCAAGTCAAGCGAGAATGATTAGTTACAAACCATCTTGTTTTAGAATTTGTTTCAAATTTGGATGGACCCCAAACATCACTGTGGATGAGAGCAAAAAGGTGACTTGGTGTATATTTGAGGGATGGATAAGAATTTCGAACTTGTTTAGCAAATTGCAAATAATGTGGATTAGGGTGGCTTAATCTAGAGTGCCATAACATCAAGTCTTCATGAGACATAACAGAAAAAACACCATAACTTTTATTTGATGGAGATCCATGGATATAGTAGAGCCCATTCCTCTCTTTAGCATTGCCAATCATTCTCCCCAAGGCCAAGTCCTGAAAATCACAGCCACTTTTGTCAAAAATAGCACGACAGTTTAATTGAGATGCCACACATTTTACAGACAATAAGCTGCACTTAATCTCAGGTACATATAACACATCCTTCAACACAATCAGAGATTATCACAGTGCCAAACCCGAATACTTTAGCATACTGTCCGTTTGCAACTTCAACAGTCTCATGCTTAGAAAATTCATTAAATTTAGAAAACAAATTCCTAAAACCCATTACATGATCAGATGCCCAGAATCGACGATCCAAATATTGTTGGATTTTTTCATACTATCAAAAGTTTGAGTTAAAGCTATACCCGCTTGTGCCATAGTCATAGAAGGAGTATTATTCTCACATATTTTTGCAGATGCAAAATGTTTCTCCAGAACTTTCCTTAAGACCAGCAGCTATTCAGTGCTTAATCCCCCAGTTTCAGCTTCTGTTGTGGTCACTGACAATCCCTTGCCTTTCTGTTTGAAATTCTGAGGCTTGCCATGTAGCTTCCAGCAGGTTTCTCGAGTATGTCCGTTTTTATTGTAGTGATCACACCTTCCAGACTTCTTATCCTTCATATCTCCTTGATTTCCCTTGATAGCAAGTGCAGAACCTTCGAGTGAAGTAGAAGAAGGCGTAGAATGTCCCTGAGTCAAAATCTTTTGATTTTCTTCACATTTGAGCATGTTAAAGGCATTGAGTCATTAAGTCCTCAAAGGAGTCATGCCCATGATACGTCCTTGAACATCCTCAAAGGAGTCATTGAATCCAAGTAAAAACTCATAGCACCTTTCTTGATCAACAATCTTTCTATAGTACTCTCCATCTTTCTGGCAAGTCCATTCATGGACCTTGTAAATATCAATTTGTTGCCATAGCCTCATGAGAGCACTGTACTATTGAGTGACAGATTGCTCTCCTTGCAAGAGATTTTGAAGCAATCGCTTCACTTGAAAAATGGTAGCTGTATTCTCCTTGACTAAGTAGGTGCGCTTTGCAAATTCCCACATTTCTTTGGCTATAGTTGTCAATAGGTAAATTTTGCCAATCTCAACAGTCATAGAATTCACAAGCCAGGCCATGACCGTATTGTTTTCTACCCACCAAGACTTGAACATTGCATCTGTAATTGTTGGAGGATTCTCTGTGAGGTATTTCTCGCAATTCTTTCCCCGAACAAACATCAAAATACGTCGCAACCATTGGAGGCAGTTGTTGCCATTAAGACGAAGAACAATCACAGCTTGTGAGAACAAATCGTTCCCTGAACTCAACGTCCCAAAGGGAGAGTTCATGTTGTGCGCATTCAAACCAGTACCTTGTGAGTCTTCATTGGCCAACGATATTGTGCTGTCACCTATGGTGAAGACTTGCAGCTGGTTTGTTAGAGCTGCCCTATATGCCATTGATCACAGACCAAAGCTCTGATACCATGTAATTAGGGTAGGACAGCATCGATATTTTATTCATAAGAAGTGTTTACATATATAGAAGAGATAAGAGGAAGAGAATCTACACAAATCACTAATATCTCTCCTATAATCTTGGAGAATCAAATCAGATGCTGATAAGAGATCAAATCAGATATTAATAACAAATAGCAGATTTTATTTAAATAAGGAAAAATAGGTCTAATCTTGATACGAGCCTATGGCGCCTTAAGCCCTTATCCAACAATACTATTAGTTATGGAAGCAGTGGAACAGAACTAGTAGCAAGGACATTTAAACAAACGACAGAAGAACTGAATTACGTTAGGTTCCAGAAAAGGATATTTAGAATGTCGTTTGAAGACAACTAAAGATAGATCGAAGGGTTACCAATATAAAGAACTGAACTTTAAGATAACAACGTTCAAATTCAAACGATGTTATACTTCAGGACTTCCACTAAGAGCTCAAAAAAAAAAAAAAAACCAATAAAATAATTGCATCCCCTACCATGCACAACCCAGCACCCAATCAAGCAGATCGCGGGATCAGACAGAACATACCTGTAAGCATAAGGATAGACGATTCGGGAAACTTGAACTTATTGATAAGCAGGTAACGCATGCATTTCGCGTCATTGATGCATCCTTTGAGCTCGTGGCGAGAGTACCGATACGATATCCCCACGATCACAGCTTTCTTCCGTCCGTGGGCGTTGGGCGGGGGACCAGGTGGTGCGCCAGAGTAAGGCGACGGCGCGTGGCAATCAGATGGCGGAGGAACCGACGAAGGCGGCTGTGGAGGGACGGAACGAGGATCGGCTACATGAGTGACGGCATGACAGAGGGCACAGCGGATGGATCGGGCGCCCGGCGGCAGCTGCAGCGGCGTGCGGCAATTGGAACAGTCGATGAGCATAGGGGAATACATGGCGGAGACGCTGGAGCGAAATTGGTGACTAGGAGAAACAATAGGGGCAGAAGTGAAATACAAGCAAACTATTTCGTAAATTGAACTTCAAGATGTCGCATCGGTGAACTTGTTTGCCAAAAGCACTTTCGAAGGTTTGGAAGATGATAATGGACGGCGACTTCCAGGAAAAAGGAAGATTCAAAAAGCGCGTCAGATTTGGTAAAAAATGATCCATTCGTATTTGGTAATTGCTGGAACTGAATATCCATCTAACGGGAACTTCTAAGGAAAATTGACAATTAGATTTCAAATTATTAAATTAATAATAATTAATTTTTTTAATTTTTTAAAAAATAAATTAAAAATATCAATTCAGATAATTTTAAATCTAGAAGTTTCAATTATAAATAAGTATTTAAATAGCAAATATAACTTTTAAATTGAAGTATAAATTTCTATTTATAATTATTTAAATTAATATTTATAATTCATTTTATAAAAAATTTTGTTAAAGACCTAACTGTTATTAATTGACTTTTTTAGGATATAAATGTCATGCTCCCAACCCCTAATCTAAATCTGTTTTTTTACTAGGACTAATAAATCCACATACATACATGCACGCGCGCGCGCTCACACACACACACATATATATTATCAACATTATTACTATTATTAATTAATTAATTAAGGCTATTTCTAGTTATTCATTTTTCTTCACTTAACCACCTTAGGTCCATTGTCACTCAATTATCATTTTCTATCACTTCTAACAATCACATTTCATTTCTACTTAGTTTTTACCTTATTTTTCCCCTTGATTTAGGATTAATTAAAGCTTATAACTTCAAAACTTTATCATTCAACTCCAAACTAGTCACAAAATTTTAATTTAACTCTCAAGAACGTTTTTACTATTATAATCTCCCTGAAATATTTCTGATTCAATTCCTCTATAACTCATATTAAGAGAAATTATAGTAGAATCTAAGATAAGGGTTGTATGAAACCTACCTGATAAGCTATCGGTCAGAAATGCTTTTCAATTCCTCAAGAATTGATGCCCCAGCAGCCTAGCCCTTCTTCTTCCTCTCCTCTCAATCTTTTCTTTCTTTCTACTTTGCCCTCACCAACTGACTTATGACTTATTATCTGATTTTCTGTGCCATAAGCCGCAGCATAGGTAGCTTGTACCATGGCTAATGGCATGCTGAGGGAAATCCTCACCGCGCACACACACTTCACTTCGAGTTGCAATTCTTGCACCTGTATCTGCTCATTCAACACTCTAATGAGTCAAATTACTATGTAATCATCCAAATTTTTAATCATTTACTAATTATTAATTCACCCCTAATTAGCAACTAATTATAGGATTAGAAATACAAGATGTTACACATCTCTCCCCTTTCCCCTGGTTGCGATGTTGTCTTGAGTATGTGTAGGCTCTGAGTTTCAATTCTCTTCTCCTTTTCTATCTTGTGATCATGGTCCTTAGCCTCATACCTCTAACGCATCATCATTGGCAATTGAGGGTGCCTTGATAGATGTTTGATCCTCTTCCCTTAATCAACTTCTACTCATTCAATGGCCTCTTCTTCCCAATTTAGTTTTGCCGTCAAGCTCGTACGAGTAGGTGTGGGTTCATTAAGTTCTTCCTTCATTTTTACTCAACCAACTTCTTCTTTCCTCTTCAGTTGCTGTTGATTAGAGGTAAGTGATTTCAAATTTTCCCTTCCCTTCTTGCGTTGGGTCTCTGTGTGTGTGTGTGTGTGAAAATTTTGATTCTAATTCCTTGTTCAATTGTTTTTATGCAAATGTGTTGAGATAAGGGAAACTTGTGAGTAGCTATGATTGAAGTTTAGTATGATGCATTTTTTTAGAAGCAATTTTGTTATAATTGCTTTGTGCAAATGGATTTGGCTTCTATGAGTCAAAATTTGATTTTTCTATTAAAAGAATGCAATTTGGGAGGTCGATGGATTCCAATATTATTATTATAAAATTTTTGGGAAGTAAGATTGAAGAGAAATAAACTTGATATTAGTTTAACGATTAATGCCTACAAGATGTTTAATAAAATGTCTACTTGAAGGAGTTTTGCTTGATTATGTATTTTATGGAATTTTTTTATGTTGTTGGGTGTTTAAAGAGAGCAAAGGAGCTAAGAAATTTTAATTTGCTTAGGACTTGTTAAAGAATTTCCTTTCTTGAATGAATATGTTTATGCAAGTTTGTTAATCTCACAAGAAACATGAACTGGCTTGGGTATTTCTCATTTGTGAATCTAAACTAAGTATTGAGAAAGAACCTATCTAAGAAGTTATTGGGAGATTATCTAAATTCTAGATTTTTGAGGGCAATATGGTTGTTATAAGTTATGGTATCATTTTAGGAGTTATATGAAGATGCTTAAAAATTGTTGGGCAAGAGACTAAAGATTAGAAAGTTTGTTTAAATGGATTGGAAATTAATGCACATTAACGTTTGTCAAAAAGTTTGCTAACATAATGATGATGCTTGGAGAAACTTTAAGATATGAATTGTTATGTTTTGGAATTTTGACTGGTTGAAATCGATTGGAGTGGCATTAATATTGGAATGAAGTTTATATAATTTGTAGGAATTAATTGAAGTATTTATTTATATATTCATTCATGTAGGATGCGCGGAGGAAGAGGATTCTAACATCCTAAACTTTAATTCAAGAAACTAATTACTGATTAGGGGTTAATTAATAATTAGAGGATTAATCTATCTCATGTTTTACATATCATACACTTAGTTTTTGGCATCAAATCATGCATATTAGGGTTTATTTCTCAATTTTTAGGTACCTTTTGCATATTGACTTCATAGACCCTAATAATGCCATTTAATGGTTGTTTTGACACTTGCAAATGGTAAATGAAATTTTTGGGCTTAAATTCTCTATTCCTTCCTTTTTAATTGTCTTTCTAGAATTTATTTAATTTTGTATCCTTTGTTTTCAGATTATGGAAGAAGCAAATTTGGAGCTAAGGGACAAAGACAAGTTAACTTCATTTGAGAAACCAAGTGCAATGAAGAGGGGCTGATTAGGTGTACATTTCCAGAAATAATCAAGGATGATGTGGCATCATATTTTCAAAAATGAAGAAGGATAAATGGTGCCTAATTACAGAAATTATTGGGGAATTAATTAAATCTGAACCTAAGAGCATTAGAAGGATGGGAGACACATCATTGTAGGCCAATTGAGAGCATGGCAGGCGTGACTTCACATTTGAATACAGGAAGATGAGGTGGCAACTGAAACATGGCTTGCATTAAGTTACATTTTCAAGGCCTTATTCACATGGTTCATGCTCCTCACTTCTAGCACATTAGGTGCCTCTTTTCCTATGAATTTCCAGGTTTAATTTTCCATTTTAATCCACATTTCCAGTTGGAATTTAACTACTTTAGATTTGAACTTTGGAATTATCACTTTGAGTCACATTATTCACACATACTTAAGCCATATTTTTAGATTCAAGCCTCATTCCTCACTTTTCGTTCTCTCTCATCATCTAATTCCTCTTAATTTTTCTCTCAATTCCCTATCATTTCTAGCCAAGTATCACACCACATTCACCAAGTTTTGAAGGTCCAGATTTGTTCTTCTCCATTCTAGCTCCAATTTCATGTTTCTTGCTTCAATTTTTCATCATTTCAACTTCCTTCATCCAAGTCCATCACGTGTTCTTAATCTTTGTTCATCATTTCCAGATTTGTTCTTCAACTCCTCTCATTATTTCTTGCATTTTCATCTATGTTCTTCCTTTGTCTGGAATTGTTCCTCATCTTTTCTCCTTGATTCTTCCATTTTGTATCCTTCTCTTCCTCATTCTCTATCAATTTCGTCCATCTTCTTTCCATTTCTAGCACTGAATTTCATCCAACAACCTTCTCATTTTCCAGATTCAAGATGTCATCTCAAGTTCAAGATCTAATTCAGTTGAAGAAGAAGAATATGAGAGGCTAATCATCTAGAGCTCCAAGAAGGATGACTTAACATTATGAGATTTCCATATTTGTAAATTTTCATTTATTTTCTTGATTTCATGTTCTTGTCTTGATTGATTGAGGATTTCAACTCTACACTCTATTTGGTTAAAGAATTTGTAATCCTAATTCAGATTTGATGAGAATATGAGTGTTGAATTTAGTTTGTCATGCTATGTCCAGATCTGAAATTTATGACTTAACTTGATGTTCTAGGGTTATTTTATAAGTTCTTGCTGATTCTTGTTCAAGTTCATGTTTAGACTTGAGTTATATCCATATTGGTTATATGAATTTGGCTTAAGATGTTTTTCTTCCACTAGTTTTGGTCTGAAACTTGTGTAAAATAAGGTTGGATATAGTATTAATTCTAAATTCACTTGACCTAGATTCATTAGTGTCCATCAAGTCTAATGGTGCACCACACTTAGAGGCTTCTAAGTGCCTCATATTAGGTTAATCAAGAGGGTTTATGATGTTATAATTCTAGAAATCAATGATTAATGGTAGGAAATCTGACTTGGGTTCACCATAATCACCATTCATTTTATCACATTCTAAACAGCAAAATTCACAAGCATTTATTGTGCATTTTAGACTAATTTGGTTATTTTGAAATTTAGATTAACTTGTGGCAGTTTAACAATACTTTAAATGCTTTGCTCCTTAGGGAAATGACCTAGAATATTCACTTTTACATTCTAGTTTAAAATTTGATAACCTAAGGCAACTAGGGTTCACTAGTGAGTAATGTATAAAATGTATGAGATGAGACATGTGCATTGCATTTACAAGTATACCCTAGACTAGGGTATGGAGTCGTGGTCTTACTTTGTGTAAGGTTAGGAATTCTTGAAAGTCTAAGTTTTGAAAATGCTCTACTAGATGGGACTCAGGAGACTACCCATAGGTGAAGTGGATACCTGGTCTTAAATAAAGGTTTAGTGGGCCCTATTTCATGTAAGATTAGAAGTCTTGGTTCGAGCATAGAGCTTGCTCAACTAGAGAGAACCGAGAACGCATGAGCATGAGCATGATGGATAGGTGAATATGAATTTGTATATATGCATATTAAATTGTTTTATGGAATCACCTGCTGCTTTATCTCTTGTTTGTGATTTGACTTCCTAACTAGTATTTAGGTTATATTTAAGTTACTAGGATGTATGTCTCACTCTGTTACCATTGTACATAGGTAAAGAGAGCACAAGAAGCCTGGGAAAGGAAGTAAGGAAAGAGTAGCTTGGCTTGGTAGTGGTATGACTACTATTATAAATAACAAATGTATAATACGTTATTAAAGTTTTAGTTACCAACTAAGATCCATAAGTGTATGTAAAATAATTATGTGAATGTATATGATGTGTGATTGAAAACTTGCTTATATCTATATGATGCTGCATCTCGCCTAAGGTACTATAGTAATAGGTACATAGGTAGGCCTAGATGTCAAACAATCAAGTGTATGCTATTGTATAACTTGTTCTACTTGTATTGAATGTGAATTTATATGTATATGTGAGAATTTGACACAAATGGTGAGGCTGAGCCCCATTTAAAAGAGTCAAGTGTAGTTGTAATTCTTAACCGTAGGGTGAGGCGTAGCCCCATATGACGAAGTTGGATGATTGAAGTGGAACAAGTATATATGCGTATGTAGTTATATGTGTTGTGCCTTATATAAGTCCACAAGTGTGTAATGTGGCATTGATTGGTCAAATTGAGTATTTGATATGATATATATGATTTAATGTGTTAATTAGGTGTATATAGTCCTTTTATACTTAGTTCAAAGCCTAAAGTAGTCTAATAGGATAAGGAATGAGAAATAAACACTTAGGGTGCAAGTTTTGAAAGAAAAAAATAGTTTTTTGCACTTAGGTGTCCAATTTTAGGTCGGACCATTAGATTGTATCCAAACTTAACTTATTAGCAAGAATATATTATAAACTTCATGTGGGAATTTGAATCACATTAAAAGGACGTCAAATATGGAAATAGCACACGGTAGAAATTCATTTTCGAAGCTATCATATGACAATAGAATTTACTATCATATGCATCGTGATGCATTGTGTGCCATACCATGGTGTATGGTGTAATACCTCTATTAATTAAATACATAACTAGTATAGAAATTAACCTTAAGGTAAAGATTTCATGATAATTCTGACTAATTAAATCAATAATAAGAGATATTATGGAAAGAAAAATATTAACCTTGGCAATATAAAAACTCAAAAGGTTAAGTAAGGAAAATCTTGTAGAGATGGGATCCCATTGATTATTTAATGTCAAATCTAAGTTTAAAAGGTTATTTAAACATTATAAACCAAGGCAAAAAGTATTTGGGAAGTATGAATATCAATTAGAGTTGAAAATAAGTCAAAATGAAATAAAAAAGGTCATTTTTGCTTAACAAGGATACTTGGTTACGACTAGAGCATAATAAGCCGCGGCCAACACTTCTAGTAAAGACTTAGCTATAGCTAGTTCCCTTTTGGCTATGGCCAAAAGCTCTCAGCCACCTTTTGGCTGTGGCCAATAATCTTTAAGCCATGGTTAAGACTTCATGACAGCATCTATCATGACAGCTATTAACCATGAATTTCTGACATGCATAACTTTTGACTCAGACCTCTGATTGAGGTGATTCAAGTGACTACACATCAAAAATTTTATAATCTAACTAATGGTTTTAGTTTCACATCAATCCGACATTAGATGAAGAATTTGGATACCTGAAACCGAAACTTCACATTTTACCTCTAAACCATCAACTAACTGCCTAAATCCTAAACCATAAGCCATTAGCCTACACAAGGGCTTGAACCACACTCAATAAGTCCTAATACACTTATCCAAATGGTCACATGCATCAAGTCACCCTTAATACAAGAATTGACCACCCAACCTCTATAAGACACATAATAATGGGGTAAAAATGTAATTTTATGCATTCAAGCTAAATAATCACCTAAAACATGTAAAATCCATTTAACTTGTTAAAATATACTTGTTCAAGCTATCTTAGCCTACTACCATAGTCAGTTTAGCGGTTGGGACCCTACTATGGCCAAGACAATCCAAAAATGCCTAAAATTAAAGTTTAAGGCTACTATTACATGTGAACTTCAAATAAGCCGATATGAAAAACCCCTAGTGTTGGCAAAATAATGTCAATTACACATATATTAACTAGAGATTTTACAAGATAAGCTTTAGTTCTTTGGCGTTGATGCTTTCCCCCTTTCCTTATCCTGATCGTCTCTTGTAATAATATTAATAAATGGGAGTGAGATTAAACAATCTTAATAACCAAGAAACTTAATTAAAATATATTAAAGTGTGGCACATATAAATGAATAAGAAATTTATATCACATAAGTCAATCACACATTAATCACATTATAACATAAGATAGTATGCCACATGTCTGACTGAACCCATGGGCTAACAACTCATATAGGTCTAGTCCGTGCAATTGGATTAGCCTCGCTCTCCAATTGTGAGGGGTCACCCCGGCAAAGGCTCCCATACTCACTTTTGGACCATGAGTTCCCCTTATCGAATTTCAAGATGTCATAAGTGCCTGACCCACACCATCTAATCTAGGATCAGTGATACTGAGCATCGTGCTCGACCCATGCCATACCCATAGGTTATTGGCAATACTAAGTACATATAATAATGAAATATGCCAACCACTGTACGCAAACTTAGTTAAGGCCACACCACGTGGATTTACTATTTTAATCTTCTACTATTTTAGGGTGAACTTCCACCCATCATGGTCATGCAAGCTCAATCAACGTATACAAATATATATTCATGCATATCTTAATAACTTAACACATTCATAAATAAAACTTGTAGGTTATCACGTGGCCAAAGAGCATTTTTATCGTTATTAGGCTTGTTTCTTGCATAACATTAACTCAAAGTCGTTATATTAATGAACATGTCCATATTACCTATCTCAAGATAATGATAACTCAATATAACTTATAGTTACAGACACTATGATATATAATAATAAAAATTTTCGATTACCTTAACTCTCGGTTTACCAACCAAAAGTACCCATGAATATTAAATAGAGCCTCCAATAAGCTCAATAGCACCAACATTGGTCAATCTACAATCAAATACACGAATAGTCATTAATGACTAATTATCCTTAATTAACTCTAATCAAAGCCTAAATTTAAAAATTCTATTGTAGTCATTTACCTACAATCAAATCCATTTTTAGGTTCCATTAGTTTACTTAAACTTTCATTAGTCTAATCAATACCATTAATAACTTATAATCTTCCTAGCTCAATAATTAGCTCTAGGGTTTACTCCAAGCCCCACCTTGAAATCCTAAAACAATTATAGCATCATAACCCAAAAGGTTAGACACTTAAATAAACTCTCATTAATCCTATTGAAGTCAGAATTTTAGGCAAACTCATAACTCATTTTTGGATTCCCAAAGAACTACCTAAAAACCATGGTAAAAATGCATAAGAGAGGAAGAGGAGAGATTATAAGTACTTACCTAAGTGATTAGAAGCTCCAAATAGACTCAATTAGATGTCCACAACAAACCCTAGCAGAGCCCTTTTTGTTCCCCTTCAAACTCTTACTCAAAACTCTAATTTTTTGATCTAAAAAGTGAGTCTGGTAGCTTAAAAATCAACTCTTGGCTATGGCCAATAAATCTTTGGTTGTGGCCAAAGATCGAAATTTCAGATTCCAAACATTGTCCCTCTAATTGAGCCAAAATATGGCCCAATACCACCTAGGGTCCAATTTTAAGCCCTAATTAGGATTCGATATAACCATTAGTTATTCATACATTATTATTATTATTATTATTATTATTATTTAGTCCAAGTTAACTCTCAATTGTCTAATTTATTCTTAGTTATTCAATTATCTTTAAGTTAAATTTTTTGAGATGTTACATATGGAATGGAGATAATCAGAGCTCGTGGCTCTATACCACATGCCATGGCGTATGGTAGTATGAGCTGTAGCGTATGGCACTTTTTCAAGGTAAATAGTTTGTGTTTCTTGAGCCATGAATTCGTGCTTACGCTTCCATTAGCCTTCTTATTTGAACATATATTTTACAAAGTTAGGATCCCGCATTTTGAAAATAACTCGAGGGCTATTACTATGATGTTGTGTGGTTATTGTTTGATGATTATGTGTTAGGTGTAACCTCCCCTTATATCTACTCAATATAGAAGAAGATTAACCTAATCACCACATCAATCACAATACTCAGTAATCAAATACTTTGTTTGAAAAGTTTAGGCCTAAAACAAAACCATCCAAATAACAACACATTTGAGTAATACATAGCAGAAGCAAATCATATGCATTCATAATGATTACATGCTTTAAAAACCAAGATATCATGTTAGAAAATTGTCCGTGCATCATGGTGTGCAGTACGTATGCCGTGGCATGTGGTACAAAGCCACACACCCAACTTTTTGTACCATGTGCCATGGCAAATGACACCATGCACTGCAGCGTGCCTATCTGAAATTTCCGCTATCATTTTGACGGCAAAATGATGAGCTTTCGGTGTGCGCCATTTTTACACACAACGTCTAATTGGAGTGATTCAAGTACCCACAAGAAGCTTTTCTTATAAGCTAGATAATGAGATAGGATTAGACATGATTTAATAGTCTGATCAAAATTTAGACACCCGAATAGGAAAAGTCCCTTTTTTTGAAAATTTTGCACACCTAAGTGCTCTAATCGATCCCTTTCTCTCATTAGACCACATAAGGCTTTGAATCAAGTATAAAAGGACCTAATACATCTGATTAACCATGATATATCACATTTATACACATATATTAAAATTTAACCCCTTAACAATCAATTTCTACATTTCTCAATTTTGCATAAATTGTCAAAACTTGGCACAACTTAGCCCACTTGGCCTTTTTCTCAACATAATTACAAATATTCACACTCATACTACAATTCCTACTCAATCTTAGCCCCAAATAAGCTTAAGATTCACCAACATTTATAACAATTTCTACACAAACATACTCAAATCATAGCCCCTAATTCATTTCATAAAATTACTACTCATAGTATGCATGCAACCTTTTAGCAACTCATATATACAAAATTCATACTAGTTCAGTTCATTACACAAATTCTAAGTTCACATGGCTTTAACAACTTTAAGCCATCCCAAACTCTTTTCCCTTGCCCTGATCACTGCCCGATCCTATAAAAATGTAATCATGGGGGGTGAAATAAAAATCTCAATAATAGAATAACTCGCTTCTAATGACTATCACATGTAACTATGTAAAAGTAAAGCATAATATACCATTTAAATCTTATTAACATAACAAATATCACAAGTTCCATTTAAATCACATCAATGTTTTGCATTTCCTGTCCTTACACCACTTTTTACCATTTTACTAGCATAAACATCATATAGCACTCCATAGCATGATCACTAATGACTAAACCTCCAAATCACCTGGACATGAAACCATAAGTTCACCTTAAACTAATGTATACTCTCATTGGCCCTAAGGTCACCTTTAGTGGTATAATCACTCGGCTAAAGTTGTTCTATCTCACTTCCAGACTATGGTTTCTCCTAATACACAATGAGGTGCCGTTAACTCCAACACCATATCAAACAGATGTTAAGGAGTTCCATATCTCCAAGACCACACCTCAATAGGCACTAAGGAGATCTTTTCCAATATCACACCTTAAAAGGCACTGAGGAGGTATAATTCTCTAAAACCACATCCCGTCGAGCACTAAGGAGAATATGCCATGTGGTCTTATCACCACCTCTTCACTTAAGTAACTCCCACCCCTATGATCATGCTTTTTGAACCATTTAAAGTTCCTCATTACCACTTTACATGTTTTCTTATACATAACATATATATATATATATATATATAACATATTATTTGAGATCACTTTTTTCAATGCTTTTATTCAATCAAAATCTAATTCATGCAATATTCACACAATGCCATAAAACATGCTTAACCCAAAAGAAGTTCATGCACTATATAACATACTCACACATAGTTACAATAAACAGTCAAACAAAGGAAGTTATTTAGTTACCTCAACCCTTCTGTTACTAGAAACATTACCTGTGGATTTCAACTACCACAACAACTTATCATGAGCTTCCTTTTTCAACTCACACATCCAACATGCCAATCTGAACACATTTGGCACATTTTAGTCATTTGGTTCATTTTGACCAAAAAACACATATTTACTACTTATAGCTATATTCATCTATAAATTCTTTTTTATTTATCCATTCTAAGTCTATTACTACTCAATTACTACTTTACATCACCTCAACCGGTCTTATTTCACTCAAATCATATTTCTGCCCCTTTCTCTCTCTAACTTAGGGCCAAATTGAGCCTACAAGTTCAAATCTCTATCGTTTAGCTTTAAACTAGTCACAAATCTCTAATTTAACTTTTGAGAACCTTTTTATTACTATTGGGCAAGAATCAAACCCCTCAAACTTCACCGATTCAATTTTTTCATAACTCATTTTTAGAGAAATTTGTGTAGAATGGAAGAGAAGAGTTATACGTAGCTCGCTCACTTGCTAAGTTATCAATTAGAAGCACCTTCTAATGATTTGAAATAGCTTGCCTTAGCTCCTCAACCCTTCTTTTCTCCTTCTCTTGTGTGTTTTTTAGACTTTTTCTTCTGAAAATCACCCAAAATCCATAACTTAAGGGGTCATTTTCTAGTCCATGTACTACGGCTCATGTAGTATAAGCCGCGGTGTGTGGCAAAGTGAGATCTATTCTCACCATGTACACTTTCTTCGACCTGAAACGTACTCCTTTCACCCATACCTATTCATACAACATCCCAATGAGTCAAATTATAAAGTAATCATCCTAATCTCTAATCCATACTAATTAAACTTTACCCTCAATTAATAGCTAATCATGGGATTAAGAAATTTAGGATGTTACATTAGGAATGATAAGGTTTAGATTAAAGTAAGGACTTTACACTTTGGTATTAGTTTTCTTTCGTTTTAGTCTTTGAGCATTACATCATATTAGTTGGCAACTTTATACATTCATTACTACCTTTTCGACCTCTAACCATTTGCTTACTAAATTTATCTAACTTTACTCCTTAGGAGGGAAGAAAGGTACGTAGAGCTACAGTTATTCTATAGTAGTTATGAGTGGATGTGGTAGAATTCCACGGCATACATAGGGTCAGAGTGCCTATGATGCATAAGATCTGAAACCTCAGGTAATGATCTAATAATGGCACATATGTTAGAAATGATGCTAAACATTCATAAAGTCTCACTGGTCGTGATGTCCTAAACTATAATAGGGATCACGAGGAGCTGAGGCTAGAGTAAGAAATGAGGCTTGTAGCTGAAGCAGAATAGAGCCTGAGCAATATCCTGAGGTACAGTAAGTAAGCTAGTCACCTCCCATGCTTCAGGGAGTAGGCTAGTAACTGGTAAGGAAGATTGGGAGATTCCCATAGACTGAGATTGGAAGACTTTCTCACAATTGAATTCGCTAACCTTTAATGGTAGTATGAGAGAGGGAGATGAGGAGAATTGGATCGAGAGGATGGAAACAATCTTTAAAGTCACTTCATGTTCTTCTGATTGAAGGTGATATTAGCCATAATGTAGATAATAGAAGATGCCAAACATTAGCAGCATTCAGTAAGACCCTTTGGTAGTAGTTGACTTAGATGAGGCAATTCAAAGAGAGATTCTTTGACTAGCATTTCCCTGTAGCATTTCAAGATAGAAAAGAAGCAAAATTCTATGCTTTTTAGTAGGAAGATATAGATGAGGAGTCGTTTATGAAGAAATTCAACCAACTCTCAAAGTTTGTAACTTACCTGCATGAAAGGGATGACATTGGTGGAAAGCTAAAAGATTAATTGAGAAGATGCGCCTAGAGCATAGAAGGCAGATAGTATTGTTGGGTGAAGTTACTTATAAGGAAAATTGCAACCAGCTTTGTATAGCTATAAGGTGGGGTTGAGAGGCAAATTCTAAAAAGAGAAGAGACAACTATGGGTAGTTTTCCACTTCATTAGGCCCAACTAGAGGAATATTGAAAAGTAACAATTCTGGTGCCAGTGGTTTTGAATCTTTAGGTAGAAGGGTTTTAGTAAAGGATCGCAGTGTCAAGGAGTGATTGGCCAAGGCAGGAAGTTTAGTGGGGCTAGAGAATCTAGAGCTCTATAATAGTCGAGTTAAACTGCCACTACCCCTATATCTCGTGTGAGCACTGCACGCTCACTATGTGTGTGATTTATGGGAAGAGCCATGTTGGAAGATTTTGGGCGTGTTATATTTATGGTGATATAGGCCATTTTGTGAACGATTACCTTAAGAACAGAGAGGGAGCTTTTGATTGGTAATCGAAAGTGTCAGGTCGAGCCTATATGGTTTCCCAAGAAGAGGGTCAAACTGTACCTAATCTAATCACAATTACAATTTCTATCCGCGAATAAAGAGTTGAGGCTTTGTTTAAATCTGGAGCCCCTCATTCTTTTATATTGCATGACTGTGTGATAAAGATGGAATTGCCTGTGCTTAAATTGCCTTATATAGTTAAGGTGTCCATGCCATTTGGGTTACTGGATAAGACCAGTAAGGTGTGTAAGGGTATTGAGTTATGCTTTGAGGGCAGGACTTCTGTGATAGATCTAATCCTAATTCTCATGCAAGGATTAAATGTGATTATTGGGATGGACTGGTTGGTAGAGAATAATGCTACCTTGGATTGTGCTTAAAAAATGGTGTTACTACCAGTTCATGTGATGCCTACTGTGATTTCTACAGCAACTACCAATTAGCTAAGGTTATTATTAATAATACAGGCTGAAAGGTTGGTTTTTGAAGGTTTTCAAGCCTATATGATTTTCTTTATAGTGGAAGGTAGTGGTGATAATAATATTAGTGAAATTCAAGCAGTGGAGGAATTTTTAGAGGTGTTTGCAGATGAGATTTTGGGTTTATCGCCAAAGTGAAAAGTGGAGTTTTCTATTGATTTAGTACCTGGTATCAAACCTATTTTGAAAGCACCATATCGAATGGCTCCTTTTGAATTGGTAGAGCTTAACACGCAACTTAAGGAGTTGCTAGAGAAAGGCTTTATACACCCTAGGGTATCCTTATAAGGTTCGCCAGTTCTGTTTGTGAAGAAGAAGGATGGTAGCCTGTGGTTATATATTGATTACAAATAATTGAACAAGGTGACAGTAAAGAATAACTACCCACTTTTAAGAATAGATGACTTGCTGGATCATATAGTGGGTACCATCAATTGAGAGTAAGTGTAGAGGATGTACCCTAAGACAGCATTTCATACTTGATACGGTTACTTTGAGTTTTTAGTGATACCATTTGGTTGACGAATGTGCCTGCAATTTTCATAGACTACATAAATCATTTATTCCATCCCTTCTTGGATTAATTTGTTGTCGTGTTTTTAAATGACATACTAATATATTCTAAGGATGAGGAAAAGCGTGCGATGCATTTACGGACTGTGTCGAGGATTTTGAGAGATAACCACTTGTATATCAAGTTAAGTAAGTGTGAATTTTGGCTATGAGAAGTGCGATTTCTCAAACACGTGGTGTCAGCTAAGGGTATTTTAGTAGACCCTCACAAATAGATGTGGTATTATAATGGAAAAGACTAGATTCAGTAACTGAGGTGTAAAGTTTTTTGGGTTTGGCTGGATATTATCGAAGGTTTATTCAAGGATTTTCATAGATTGTTATCCCTTTAACGTAATTAATGGGAAAGGATCAACCTTTCATTTAGGATGAAAGGTGTGAAGCTACTTTTATAAAGCCTAAAGAAAAGCTAACCTTGGCACTGGTGTTAATTATTCTTGATCTACAGTTGCCTTATAAGATTTATAAAGATGCTTCTTTGAAGGGTTTGGGATGTGTGTTAATACAAGAAGACCGAGTTATGGCTTAATATGTTTAAACAGTTGTGGCCTCTCAAGGAGAGCTATCTGACACTTGACTTGGAGTTAGCATCTGTGGTTTTTTACACTTAAGATCTAGTGACTTTATCTCTATGGAGTAGAGTTTAATGTACGCAGTGATCATGAGAGTTTAAAATATCTTGTGGATCAAAAAGAGCTTAACATGTAGCAGAGGAAATGGATGGAATTCTTAAAAGGTTATAACATTGAGTTTAAGTACTATCCAGAGAAAGCCAATCTCATGGTAGATGCTTTGAGTCAGAAGTCGCTGCATGTGGCTAGAATGATGGTTCAAGAACATTAGTTGTTATCTTTGTTAGAAGTGCAGCTTGAGGCATTAGATTTTACTCTAAATACATTTCACTGGACAATTATCTTTAATGAATTCTAGAAAGAGATATAGGTAACTTAATTGAAAGACAAGTTCTTATCGAGTGTTCGAAAGGATATAGAAGAGGGTCGCACTACCTTATTTTAGTTTAGTGATAATAGGTTCATCTTATATAAAGATTGAATCTATATACCTGCAGATAAGGGAATTAGATAGAGACTTTTGGAAGACGCTCACCTGAACAGATATATGATGGATCCTAGTATGACTAAGATGTATTATGACATGAAGAAGCATTGGTGGTGGCAAGGTATGAAACGGGATATTACTAAGTTTGTGAGCCAGTGTCTCATGTGTTAGAAGGTATAGATTGAGCATCAAAGATTGGCTAGAATGCTTCAATTCCTAGAGATTCCTTAGTGGAAATGGGACAGCATATTAATGGACTTTATGTCTGGTCTACTGATAGGAAATTAGTCGCTTATCCTCAAAATTACACTAAAGCTAACCCTAATGCAATATAGGGCCAACCCTAGGTCATCTCCCAAGGAATGGTTTTAAGTCTAATTGAAAGTTATCTAGTGAAATAAATAAACCAAAGTTTGTAGGAATTTAGTTACCTAGCTAATTATCTAAACTAATTACCTAATGTGCAAGTAATTAAAATGCTAGTGAAAGTGAGTGAAATGAACTTCCCTTTTCACAATAATGGAACCCTAGAGATTAGTTGATTTTGGATTCATTATCTTCTCATGATTAGGCTAAGTTTAGCTTCCCTTTCCTCTTGACTAAAGCTGTCATGACTTAAGAAAATTATCCAAAGCCAATTAACCTAATTAGCTAACCTCCCTAGGTCTTAGATTAAAGTCCCTAGTTCAATTAACCAATTGGTGAAGACATTAGCCAAGTGATTCACTCAAAATCCTCTCTCAACAGCCATGGTCAAACACATAAATTGAGCAACCACAAGATTATGTCAAGCTACTCAACAACACAAGCATTAACACCACAAGATTATGCAATATTAACACAAGAAATTCACTAATTGAAAAACACAAGATTATGTGCCAAACAAAGAGTGGCAAAATTCAGTCATGGCTGTCCAAGGAAGAAATTAAATGAAACAATCCTCTCTCTTTACATCAACATCAAATTCAAATTAGAATTTATAAGCTAAGATGATTAAACCCTAGATTAAGGAATCTAACCATCTAGTAAAAAGAGAAGAGGATAAGAAACAAAAGAACTTAGCCAATTTGAAGCTCAAGACTCATCCTCCATCTTCATCTCTCTAGGATTCCACAAAGAAACTTAGCCAATCTTCATCTTCAAGAACCCTAGTGATTGCTTGTGAAGGCCAAACTCCATAGCTCTTGAATGATGGAAATGAGCTTCAATCCTTGTGAAAATGGAAGGGATGGAACGAAAATGAAGAGAGGAGAAGAATGGTATGAGTTTTGTGGAGGTTTGGTGGCTGAAAATGGAGGTTAGGGTGCTGGAAAATGAAGAACAAAAGAGAGAAAATGAAGAACACTATGAACAAGAGAGAGAGAATGTAGAAGATGAATGAGATATGTGTTGGATCCCATTGGGGCTTAAAATGGCGTGCTCCTTGGTGTCTCCCATCAGTTGAAGCTTAATTAAAATAAGGAAAAAGAAATTAAAATGTAAATGGGAGCCTTGTCACACTTGCAAGGTGGCAACTTCCTATTGGTTTGTAGATGATTCCAATGTGTGCCTAATTTCCCATGTGTCATCCACATCATTTTAGCTGATCTAATCCCTCAAAATAATCATAATTCACGTGCAAACCATCAGCCATTGACCTCAAGGAGTGTTGACCTCAATTGCCCAATTGATGCACAAGTCACATGCCACCTATGTCACATAAATCACATAATTCAATTAAATAGCATATGATATAATAAAATCTAATTCATGTCCAGAATTAAATTCATAATTAGAAGGGAGAATTTATTAAATTAACCAAGTTTCAGGCTGCACAAAATTATATAAAAATTTTCACACAAAGGCAAACCAAAAACTAGGACAAACTAAGACACTTAAGAAAGTGTTGACTTTTTTATTTAATTACTCCCAAACTAAAATGAATTTTAAAAATATAATTTCACCATTCATCAACTGGACATAAAATGCACTTTGTCAATTTTTCTTGTACATTTTCTCAAAAGTTCATTTTTTGGACCAAAATGCCCCTAGTGCACTGAACTAGAAACTTAGGCAAAGTTCCAAATCTAATGCAATGTGTGCACTTGAAGGTGATAAATCATTATAAAATGGTCCTAATTGACAAATAAAAGTAGGTAACAAATGTGTTCTATCAATTCTCCCACACTTAGCTTTTGCACTCCGGGCAAAATCAAGTGAAAAAGGTCCCAAAAGAAACTAATAAGGCAAAGAAATAAGAGTGTCAAAGAGTAAGCTCTCTAGGTTAAGTGTTTGCTCTCATCACTCAAAGTGTATAAGGTATTAAATTTCACTCAAAATTTCTTAGGATAAACCCTACTATGAATTTGTAACCCTTCTACATCTCCATCACTAAATAGCACTTGCAATCAAGAATCAAGTGGATTTATTAGGTTGTGATATAGGTAATGAAAGGATGTCTAAGAAATGCATGTATATAAAAAAAATAGGGTTAGCATCAAAATAATGCTAAATCAAGATATATCCCCTTAATATGCAAAGCATAACCTAACTCAATTGAGTGAACACCTTAACACAATGAGGATGGAAAGAAATGATAAGAAATAATAAAACAAATGGAATGGATGAGCTAGGCAACTTTTTTTTTTCTTTTTTTTTTTTCTCTTCTTCTTTTTGTTTCTTTTTCTAGCAACTTTATTTCTTTTCTTTTTGACTATATTTTTTTTTTCAAATCTATCTTTGTTTTTTTTTTTGGTTGCCCCTAACTCTTTGAAAACAATGGAAGTAATGGATGTAATGGTGTAGCAATAAAGGATAAAGAGTAATGGATAGAAAAATAATAATAGGCATCCACTCATTTGATCTAGGACATGCAATGAATATTAAAAAGACATATAAAAGTGTAACATGCATTCCTTGGGGAAAAATAGGGTGAATATATATATATTTTTTTAAGAATCAAACCAAAGGCTCAAAGTGGCTAACAAAGGATAATAAATGATAATAGGTTGGCTATTTGGCTTTTGGCTATTTTTTATGAATGCCATCTCTCATCTCCTATCAAACAAGTGCGAGATATGTGGTCTTAATTAAGAAGTGAAACAAATTCTAGAGGGTAACATCACTAAGGAATTAATCACACATGAGTGTTTAGCCTCTTCCATGAAAGGGTAATATGCCACTCTAATCCATTAATTCAAGGTAAAAGAATATTCACTTCACACCTATTCAATCCTAAAAATTACCACATCTCAAGAATCAAAATATCCATTTAAGAGCTAGGTAATTAAGTAACCTCAAACAAACAAAACAAAACAAAGCAATTTTTTTTATTTTTTTTTTTTTTTGCAAAACCAAACAAACAAAACAAAATGTTTATTTCTCTCCCCCACACTTAAATCATGCATTGTCCTCAATGTATGTATAGACTAGTGATAAAATAAGGTGAGATCAATAATGAATGCATAACAAAAGTGTGTTGCAGAATTTTTTTTTTCAAACTAAAACACAAAACAAAGAAGTCAAATAAAGCAAATAAACTCTAATTTTCTACTAGGTTCATCTCCCCCACACTTGAACTATACCTATCATTAAATATATCAATTAAAGGAAAGTAAAAGCTCAAGGTTGGAGAGATACAACCTTATCATGGTGGTTCAAAAACATGTTGAGAGAAGTCCTCCTCCTTTTGAAGTGATTTGGCATCTTTGTAGAGCTTGCATAGGTGACCATTGATTTGCATGGTGGAACCCGTGGCTTTATTCAAGAGTTGCAAAACCCCATAGGGAAACACCTTGGTCACTAGATATGGTCCCTCCCACTTAGACTTCAACTTGGCATGCTTATGAATAAACCTTGTTTGGAACAAGAGGACTTGATCTCCTTCTTGGAACTTTTTCCTCAAGATTAGCTTGTCATGAAGGATCCTTGTTTTCTCCTTATAGATCCTAGAAGACTCATAGGCATCCAACCTAAGCTCCTCAAGTTCTTGCATTTGAAGAAATCTCTCCTTAGCCGAAAGATGGAAATCCAAGTTGAGTTTCTTGATGGCCCAATAGGCCCTATGCTCTATCTCCACAGGGAGGTGACAAGCCTTTCCATATACCAATCGAAAAGGAGACATGCCAATGGGAGTCTTATAAGCGGTCCGATAAGCCCACAAAGCATCCTCTAAGTGTAAAGACCAATCCTTCCTATTTGTGTTCACCACCTTGGTTAGGATCTTCTTGACTTCTCTATTTGATACTTCGGCTTGGCCATTAGTTTGGGGATGATACGGTGTAGAGATTTTGTGATGCACCCCATATTTAGCCAAGAGAGCCTTCATCATCTTGTTGCAAAAGTGGGATCCTTGGTCACTTACCAAGGCCTTAGGAACTCCATACCTACAAAAAATATTAGATTTGAGAAACTTCAAAACAATCTTAGCATCACAAGTTCTAGTAGGAATGGCTTCAATCCACTTTGAAACATAATCAACACCAAGTAATATGTACTCAAAACTAAAGGATGGTGGAAAGGGACCCATGAAGTCAATGCCCCAAACATCAAAAATCTCACAAATAAAATGGGTTGTTGAGGCATTTCATGTCTCTTACCCCAACTACTAACCTTTTGACATTTCAAGCATGCTTTACAAAATTCATAAGAGTCTTTAAACAAGCTAGGCCAATACAATCCACAATCTAAAACCTTCCTAGCTGTCTTATTTGAGCTAAAATGACCACCACATGCATGAGAGTGACAAAATTCAAGAATAGAAGGCACATCAACATCATCAACACACCTCCTAATCACTTTATCACTACAAATCTTCCACATCAAAGGTGGTTCCCAAATGTAAAATCTAGACTCTCTTTTCAATTTTTCAATGGCAAAACGTGAAGCACAAGGAGGCAAGACTCCACACTCAATATAGTTAGCAAAAGAGGCATACCATGGAGGCTTAGATGAAATGGCACACAATGCCTCATCAGGAAATGAATCACAAGGAATAGTAGGGTTAGAGTTTACCATAGTAGCTTTTAAATGAGGTAGTCTAGACAAATGATCCGCTACTTGATTGGTAGAACCACTCCTATCCCTTATCTCCACATCAAATTCTTGCATCAAGATCACCCATCGAATCAAGCGAGGCTTAGAATCTGTCTTCTTAAACAAGTACCTCACAGCAGCATGGTCAGTGTACACAACAACTTTAGAGTTAAGAAGATATGATCTAAACTTATCAAGTGCAAAAACAATAGCAAACAACTCTTTCTCAGTTGTGGTGTAATTAACCTGAGCTGAATCTAGGGTCCTAGATGCATAAGCAATCACATATGATAACTTGCCCTCTCTTTGACCAAGCATAGCTCCCACAGCAAAATTAGAAGCATCACATGACAACTCAAAAGGCAAAGACCAATTTGGGGCTTTAAGAATGGGAGGGGAAATGAGCATGCTTTTCAAAGTGTCAAAACTCCTTTTGCAAGCATCATCAAAAACAAAATCAACATCTTTTTGTAAGAGTTTAGACATAGGCAAAGCAATTTCACTAAACCCCTTTATAAATCTCCTATAAAAGCCTGCATGTCCCAAAAATGATCTCAAATCTTTCAAACAAACAGGATATGGCAAAGAAGCAATCACATCTACTTTGGCCTTATCCACCTCTATGCCATTGGAAGAAATCAAATGGCCTAAAACAATTCCTTTATCTACCATGAAATGGCATTTTTCAAAGTTAAGCACAAGCTTCTTTTCAATGCACCTACCAAGCACTTTATCTAAAGAATGCAAGCATGAATCAAAGGACTCACCATACACAGTAAAATCATCCATAAAGACTTCCATGCAATGTTCAATAAAATCACAAAATATGGACATCATGCATCTTTGAAAAGTACCAGGTGCATTGCAAAGACCAAAAGGCATCCTCCTATAGGCAAATGTACCAAAGGGGCATGTAAAGGTAGTCTTATCTTGGTCACTAGGAGCTATGGAATCTGAAAATACCCACTAAACCCATCTAGGAAGCAATAATGGGACTTGGAAGCCAATCTCTCAAGCATTTGATCAATAAAAGGCAAAGGAAAATGGTCCTTCCTAGTCACATTATTGAGCTTCCTATAGTCTATGCACACTCTCCAAGCATTTTGAACTCTAGTTGGAACAAGCTCTCCTTTCTCATTTTTTACCACAGTAATCCCCCCTTTCTTAGGTACAACTTGGGTTGGAGACACCCACTCACTGTCAGCTATAGGATAGATGATCCCAGCACTAAGTAGCTTAACAACCTCTTTCTTTACCACATCTAAAATCAATGGGTTAAGTCTCCTTTGTGGTTGCCTAATGGGCTTAGCATTGTCCTCAAGAAAAATTTTATGTGTGCACACAATAGGGTCAATACCAGGAATGTCAGCCAAAGTCCAACCAATAGCATGTATGTTCTTTCTCAACACATCAAGTAATGCATTTTCTTCCTCAAGAGATAAAGAGTTAGAAATTATTACCGGAAGCTTCTCATTCTCAATGAGATATGCATACTTGAGATTGGATGGTAAAGGCTTCAACTCCAAGGTAGGTGGCTCTACACAAGAGGGAATGAGCTTCTTCAAGTCTAATTTGGTGGAATATTCCATGGTACTATCTTGTCTTTTAGGCTTCTCACTTGTTTTTGATTTCTCCTCTTCTTTCTTTACAGCCTCCCCCTTTTCTTGCAACTTGTCCTCAAGTGCTTGGACTTGAGCCACGGCCTCGACATGTGAAAGTGTAGAATTTTCCTCCAATAGCTTGGGAATCCTAAGAACATCAAGCTCGAGTGGAGAAAAACTCATAGATTCGGCCTTAATGGCTTTAGTACCTACAACACAAGAAGATATACCCTTCTCAAGCATTTCAAGATCAAGCATAGGAGATATTTTAAACAAATCATGAGAAGAAGTAGTTGCATCATTCAAGCATGCATCAATCTCTAAACAAATAGGACAACTACATCCATCAATACATGTAGTAGTAACAAGAGACAAATCATCATCAACATGTGAGAAAGAATCAAGCATGTGAGACTCACAAGCATCATGAAGCAATAACTCAATGGAACTTACACCTAACAAAGAATAATCCTCAAAAGGATGTTTCATTGCTTCATATATATTAAAAATAACATGATCCTCTCCACATTTCAAAATCAAACTACCTTTTTCCATGTCAATCAATGTACGGGCAGTCCTCATAAATGGCCTTCCTAAAATCAAAATATCATCCCCACTCCCTTCTTTTGACATATCAAGCACATAGAAATCCACAGGAAATAATAGACCTTTAACACAAACCAACAAGTCTTCTACTACTCCATGTGGTCTTCTAACACTTCTATCCGCTAATTGGCATATCATAGGTGTCTTATGCATGCAATCAAGACTCAAGGCATGATAAATTGAAAGAGGCATAACATTAATGGCTGCACCTAAGTCTATCAATGCATGAGAAAAATGTGTGTTGCCAATCTTGCATGGAATTGTGAAGGAACCGGGGTCCTCACATTTTATAGGGAGTTGAGGCTTCATGATAGCACTCACAGATGAGGGTAATTGTACCCTTGCATTAGGCCTAAATTTTCTTTTATTTGTACAACAATCTTTCAAAAATTTGGCATACTTAGGAAAGTTCTTAACTACATCCATCAAGGGTACATTAACATGAATCTTATGGAAGAAATCATATACCTCTTGATCAAATTGTCCCTTCACTTGCTTAGGGACCACTTGTGCTTGTGGAAAAGGAAGCTTCTTCATAATCTCTTGACTTTGCTTTCCTTCTTCCTTCCTTGAACTCTCCTTTCTTGTTTCACTTTGCTCGGCCTCTCTCTCTTTTTCCTTACTAAACAACTCGGCCATAGTCCCCTTTTCACCTTAGATGGTGGTTGCTCACATATGATCTCCTCAATGTTTTCATCCTCATCATCTCTACAAAAAGATGCATTATTAGGAGCAAAAGAAGAACTAGAAACATTAACATCAATTGAAGAATTTAAGAGGGCTTCTCGGCCTTCCCTTGTCTTTTGTCTTCTTGCACTCTTTCTCCCAACTCCTTGCCACTCCTTAATGTGATAGCATTAAGATTAGCTTTAGGATTAGCAACGGTGTTGGATGGTAATGTAGAGGCTTGAGCATTGGCTGCACTTAATTGGTTAGCAAGCATATTCATTTGAGAAGTAAGGGCATCAATTTTAGAGTTCATGTTCTCACACTTGTTACCCATACTCTCTACCTTGTTCCCTAAGCCATCATACATGTTTTTATACAAAGAGTTCATTTCAATCAACTGCTTACGTAACACATTCACATCATTAGAAGAGTTCGAATTAGAAGAACTCTCAATTGGAACAAGCCTCCTATCACTATAAGAATTAGAAGAAGGTACAAGAGAATTACCACTTGGATTGTAGCTTTGAGAAGAGCTACCTTGAGACAAATGAGGTAGAGGGTCATGGCCAAAGGTGTTTTGATAGGATCCTCTTTGTTGATTGTCTTGTAAAGCCACATTTGGATTTGAATAGGAGAAATTAGGATGGTCTCTCCATGAAGGGTTGTAAGTATTAGAATAAGCTCCTTGCCCTTGCCTCCCACCATAGGATTGTTTTCCATTGTAGATAGCATTTACTTGTTCAAACTTAATAGGACAATTGCTTTCTACATGCATAGGTGAGTCACAAAAAGTACAAGAATAAGGGACAAGTGCTTGAGAAGTACTTACATTGCTCACTTGAGATATTTGTGGAGCCAACATTCTCCCAATCTTGGCAGCTAGCAAGTCCACATATGAATCATTAAGAATTGAAGAACCTACCATATTCACATTTCTCTTTTCCCTTGTAGAGTATTGAGCACCACTTGAAGCCATCTTGTCAATTAGTTCCCAAGCCTTTAAGGAAGTGAGGTCAATTAAGCATCCACTACTAGCGGCATCAATGTTAACTTTGTCTCTTGGAATCAAGCCCTCATAGAAATATTGGACTAAATTCTCACTAGAAATTTGATGGTGTGGGCATTTAGCCAAAAGGCCTTGGAATCTAGTCCAATACTCATAGAGACTCTCATCCTCTCCTTGTTGGACCCCATAGATTTGTTTCCTCAAATTGGTGACCTTGGAATTTGGAAAGAATTTATCTAAGAAGAGTCTTCTTAGCTCGGCCCATGTGCTTACTTTCACATAAGAAGGGTAGTTGAAATACCACTCCTTTGCTAAACCTTCAAGAGAAAATACAAAAGCCTTAGCTTGAACATCATCAACATTTACATGCATAGGCTTCATAGTATCACAAACCAATAGGAGAGTATGCAAAAACCTATGGCAATCCTCTCCCGGTAACCCATGAAATTTAGGCAATGCATTAATCAAAGAGGATTTAATTTCAAATTGAACATTAGTAGGAGGAACATATAAGCCATAAGGATTATCATGCCAATTAGGTTGAGTTAATTGCCTAATGCTCCTCTCCTCTCTAGGGTTATGCAAGCCTTCAAATTCATTATTAACATGGCCATCATCATGCAAATTCTCATTCCCATTCCCATGCCCTCATTATGCACATGCTCATGTCCTAAGATACCTTCCATTGTTGAATTACAAACCAAATGAGAATCAAGAATAGGTTGTGATCTTCTCAATCTAGAAATAGTCCTTTCAATTTCTGGATCTAATTCAACAAAAGAGGTATGTTTTCTTCGGGTCATGCACTAATTAAGCTCAAGAAAATTAAGAACAAAGAACAAGATAAACTAAAATGCAAATCAACACGAAACAATTTAAAACACACAAAAGCAAGAGAAATAATTTTTTTTCTTTTTTTTAATATACTCAATAGCAACAAAATGAAAAAAAATAACACCAAACAAGTAGAAAGAGAGTTAGAAATGCTCAATCAAGAAGCTTTGACAATTCTGAAATTTGCACAGTAGGCTTCTGGAGACAGTGAACTTATGGATTTTTTAGCAGCCAATCCATATGAGAAATTCGCCTAAACTTTTATGAGATACACAAGAGATATTCAGAAAAATTATATAAAAATTTCAGATTACAAATCCCTCCCAATCGTTCCTAGAATTTTTCACAAGTTGGTTCACAGGTCTGGAGAAACAAGATTTCGTCCAGAAGACCTTCAGAGCTTCTAACAAACTTTCAAATAGGAAAATGGAAAAATTGAAGAAAATGCTAAACACAAGAAACAAAGATAAGACAGTGATAAGAAAAATGAAACTGGAATCAATCAATTTGAATGCACAGAGAGGGAGATTTGAAAACTCAAAGTTGAAACAGGGTTTTAGGAGTCCTCTGTAAAGGCTCTCTGGACCTTGTTAAATTGTAAAATTTTCACAGGACACATCCCACGTCCAAAATTGACCAAACAAATTTTAAAATGAAGCTAAGATATAGATCTTTCAATGAAATAAATTTAAAGTTTAAATTTCCTCAAATTCGTTCCCAGTTAATTTTTCAATTTCAAGCAGAGACACTAGAAACAGAGTATCATCAACTCTACACCAAACCAATGAAAATTGCACTATTTTTTTTCTAAAACAGAACAAAAACACTCAAAACACACAAAAACAAAACACAAAACACAAATTTTTATAATTTTTCAAAAAATTTTCTAGGAACACTAAAAATATAAATTAAGTACTAAACAACCTTAGAATTAAACTTAAACCATTCCCCGACAACGGCGCCAAAATTTTGATAGGAAATTAGTCGCTTATCCTCAAAATTACACTAAAGCTAACCCTAATGCAATATAGGGCCAACCCTAGGTCATCTCCCAAGGAATGGTTTTAAGTCTAATTGAAAGTTATCTAGTGAAATAAATAAACCAAAGTTTGTAGGAATTTAGTTACCTAGCTAATTATCTAAACTAATTACCTAATGTGCAAGTAATTAAAATGCTAGTGAAAGTGAGTGAAATGAACTTCCCTTTTCACAATAATGGAACCCTAGAGATTAGTTGATTTTGGATTCATTATCTTCTCATGATTAGGCTAAGTTTAGCTTCCCTTTCCTCTTGACTAAGCTGTCATGACTTAAGAAAATTATCCAAAGCCAATTAACCTAATTAGCTAACCTCCCTAGGTCTTAGATTAAAGTCCCTAGTTCAATTAACCAATTGGTGAAGACATTAGCCAAGTGATTCACTCAAAATCCTCTCTCAACAGCCATGGTCAAACACATAAATTGAGCAACCACAAGATTATGTCAAGCTACTCAACAACACAAGCATTAACACCACAAGATTATGCAATATTAACACAAGAAATTCACTAATTGAAAAACACAAGATTATGTGCCAAACAAAGAGTGGCAAAATTCAGTCATGGTGTCCAAGGAAGAAATTAAATGAAACAATCCTCTCTCTTTACATCAACATCAAATTCAAATTAGAATTTATAAGCTAAGATGATTAAACCCTAGATTAAGGAATCTAACCATCTAGTAAAAAGAGAAGAGGATAGGAAACAAAAGAACTTAGCCAATTTGAAGCTCAAGACTCATCCTCCATCTTCATCTCTCTAGGATTCCACAAAGAAACTTAGCCAATCTTCATCTTCAAGAACCCTAGTGATTGCTTGTGAAGGCCAAACTCCATAGCTCTTGAATGATGGAAATGAGCTTCAATCCTTGTGAAAATGGAAGGGATGGAACGAAAATGAAGAGAGGAGAAGAATGGTATGAGTTTTGTGGAGGTTTGGTGGCTGAAAATGGAGGTTAGGGTGCTGGAAAATGAAGAACAAAAGAGAGAAAATGAAGAACACTATGAACAAGAGAGAGAGAATGTAGAAGATGAATGAGATATGTGTTGGATCCCATTTGGGGCTTAAAATGGCGTGCTCCTTGGTGTCTCCCATCAGTTGAAGCTTAATTAAAATAAGGAAAAAGAAATTAAAATGTAAATGGGAGCCTTGTCACACTTGCAAGGTGGCAACTTCCTATTGGTTTGTAGATGATTCCAATGTGTGCCTAATTTCCCATGTGTCATCCACATCATTTTAGCTGATCTAATCCCTCAAAATAATCATAATTCACGTGCAAACCATCAGCCATTGACCTCAAGGAGTGTTGACCTCAATTGCCCAATTGATGCACAAGTCACATGCCACCTATGTCACATAAATCACATAATTCAATTAAATAGCATATGATATAATAAAATCTAATTCATGTCCAGAATTAAATTCATAATTAGAAGGGAGAATTTATTAAATTAACCAAGTTTCAGGCTGCACAAAATTATATAAAAATTTTCACACAAAGGCAAACCAAAAACTAGGACAAACTAAGACACTTAAGAAAGTGTTGACTTTTTTATTTAATTACTCCCAAACTAAAATGAATTTTAAAAATATAATTTCACCATTCATCAACGGGACATAAAATGCACTTTGTCAATTTTTCTTGTACATTTTCTCAAAAGTTCATTTTTTTGGACCAAAATGCCCCTAGTGCACTGAATCTAGAAACTTAGGCAAAGTTCCAAATCTAATGCAATGTGTACACTTGAAGGTGATAAATCATTAATAAAATGGTCCTAATTGACAAATAAAAGTGGGTAACAAATGTGTTCTATCATCTACCGAGGACAAAATCCATATATAACTCTGTATAGGTTATTGTGGATCAGTTGACAAAGTCGGTGTACTTCTTATCAATTAAGACCATCTATGATGTGGAAAAGTACACAGAGGTATATGTGAAAGAGATAGTAAGACTATATAGTGTACCTAAGGATATAGTCTTAGATAAAGATCTTTGATTTACTTCAAAGTTCTGGGGAGCACTGTAGAGGGCAATGGGTACCGAGTTGAGATTTAGTACTTCCTATCGCCCACAAACTGATAGACAGACTGAACATATGATATAGACTCTAAAGGACATTCTTCGATCATGTGCCCTCAAATAGAAAGGTAGATAGGACAATCACCTGCTTTTGACTGAGTTTACCTATAATAATAGCTTCCATTTGAGTATTTAGATGGCACCATACAAGGTATTTTATAGATGAAAGTATAAATTGCCTTTGTGTTGGGTTGAATTAGGTGAAAAAAGTATGATTGATCCAGATATTGTGGATTAAACCATAGAGAATATCAAAGTTATTTGGCAAAAGCTTCTTGCTACCTAGAGCCGTCAGAAGAGTTATGCTGATATGTGACATTGACTATTGGAGTTTGAAGTTAATGACCATGTGTTTTTTAGAGTTTTTCTACTGACTAGTATTGGTAGGTCCATATAAGCTAAGAAGTTGTCGCCTCGTTATGTGGGATCATACTAGATACTAAGCAGAGTAGGCCTTATAGCCTATAGGATTGCTTTGCCTCCACCTTTATTCGGAATACATGATGTATTTCACATGTCATAGTTAAAGAAGTATCAACCGGATCTATCACATGTGATTGAGCTAGAAGAGGTTGAACTATAAGAGAATCTTACTTATTAGGTAGAACTAGATCAAATAGTAGATGTCAAGGAAAAAAAACTTGTGTAACAAGGTTATTCAATTGGTAAAAGTATTTTGTTTAGGAATGGCTCCAGGTGATGCAATGTGAGAGATAGAGGAGAGCATGAGAAAGTAGTACCCTCATTTATTTCTATGAGGTGACTTTGTGGTTGCATTGAATTTTGGGGATAAAATTCTTTCAAAGGAGAGAGAATTGTAACATCCTGAATTTTAATAAAGGAAAACTAGTTACTAATTAGGAGTAAATTAGTAATTAGTGGATTGATTGGGGGTTGGATGTTGAGTTGATGTTTTATGTTGATTGGTTGTTATGTTGATAGGATTGAAGAGTAGAATGGCAAGCCACGGTGAAATGCATGAGCATAAGTGAGATAAACTTACTGTGCCACGTATTGTGGCGAGTATTGCACGAGTTGCAGCTTATTACATAGAAATTACTTAAAACTAATGTGATCAACTTGTGAAATTAGAAGAGATAAGTAGGGAAAATGTATTTAGAGAAGAGAAGGAGTTCATCTCTACTAGGTCACATATTATCCGACTATCAGGAGTTTGCTTTAACTAGCGACTTGTCAGGTAAGTATCGTACAACCCTGAGTTTTATTTCTACCCTATTTTCTTTGAATTTGATCGGTTGAGAAATTGAATCAGGAAGTTTTAATGAATTGGAATATAAAGGAAAGGGTTAAAAAAGGCTATCAAATGTGAAACTAAGGTTTTGTGACTAGTTTGGAGTTAAATGGTTGAACATTAAGAGTTTAAGCTCAAAATAGCCTAATTAATTAGGTTGAAATTAAGATATTGGTTGGTTAAATGAATTAGGAGATTATTATGGTCATTTAAATAGCATGTAAAGCTAGAGATTATAAAGAATGGATTATTTGAATTTGAAAGATGCTAATTGAGTTGTATTGTGCATTGAAAAATTTGGCTTAGCTAAATTAGTGACTAAGCTAAATGTTGGAAATTGATTGAGGCACATTTTATTGTGTAGATTGAGTATTGGAGAAGTTGTGTAACCTCCTCTCATATATTCATTTTATATAAGATAAGATTATGGTGTTACCATTTTCTCACATCATTCATGACAATCAAATTTCTTTTCAAAAGTTTTGGTCGAAGACTTATTTTATAAAACCAATTAAATCACAATATAATTAGAGAAAACATAGTGAAATTAAATCATGCACACGTCAGATACATAGTGGACATAGCCTACCAATATTCCTATCTCAATTGCATGCAATTCAACACACAAATAAAACTAAAATTTGATCAGTGTGTGCGTCATGTGGCACAGAGCCACATACTCACCCTGTCTGTGTCATGCACCATGGCATGCATCTCCATGCGTTGCGGTGTACCTGTCCATTTTTCTGTTGTCATTTTGACAGCAAAAATGACAAACTTCTGGCGTGCGCCAATTTCTCATGTGACATTCGATCGGAGTGATTCAAGCGCCCACACTAAGCTTAGCTTGTATACTAACTAATGAGATAAGTTTGGACACAATCTAATAGTCCAATCAAAATTTAGACACCTGAGTGCAAAAAGTCACTTTTTTTGAAAATTTTACGCACCCAAGCACTCAAATCAATCCCTTTCTCTCATTAGACCATACTAGGTATTGAACCAAGTCCAAAAGGATCTAATACACCTGATTGACCACAAATTATCACAATCATACTCATATATTGAAATTTGACCCTTCTATGGCCAATTTCCACAATTCACTAACTTAACATACTATGCCATTTCTTGGCATAACTTAGCCCACTTGGCTATTTCTCAACTCATACACATGCAATCATATTTACAATACAATCTTAGCCCCCAAATTACTCATTTTATCATAATTTATCCTTTGGCTTAAGATTCACCAATTATAAACAACTATTTCACATATATACTCCAAGTCATAGCCCATTTTTGTTTCACACAACATATATACACAAACAATTGGGCTAGGCTTCACAAAAGCTCAATTCAATACATGCATGCAAACTATAGCAACTCATAGACACTTATATATACAATCTTCCCATTTAGTTCATTACACAACCTCAGAGTATATGGTTTCACAACTCAAGCCGATTTAGACTCTCTTCCCTTAGCCTAATCACTTTCCAATCCTATAAACATGTAATCACGGGGGTGGGGGTGAGATAAAAATCTCAATAACAGAATAACTCACTCCTATTGGCTATCACATGCAACAATATGAAAGTAAACATAGTATACCATTAAAACCACATAAAGTAGTATTTACATCATATCACATTTCATTTTCCACTTTTCATCAATCCTAAAGGATTCTGTGTTATCTCAAGATATTTCATCATATCACATAAAATAATTGCATGATCTCTACAAACCAAACATCCAAATCACCCTGACATGAAACCATAGGCTTATTTCAGACTAATGTACATTCTCATTAGTCTTGAGCTCACTTGCAGTGGTAGAATGAGCCGGCCAAAGATGTTCCAATGCACAATATGGATTATGGTTTTGCCCCAATGCACACAATGGGACATCGTTGACTCCAACCCGTATCACAAAAATACTAAGGAGTCTTTCATCTCCAACACAGTACCTTAATAGGCACTCAGGAGATCTTCTCTAACATAGCACCTTTCAAGGTACTAAGGAGAATTGTTTCCAACATTGCACCCTAACAGTGTACTAAGAAACCTTACCATATGGTATTTATCATCCCTTATACTCGGGTAAACTCCCACCACTCAGATCATGCTTTCTCGAACCATTTAAGGTTCCCTTTTCACAATTTAACTCTTTCTTATACATAACATATATATATATATATAGCACTTTACATTACAAGACACAATTTCAATGCTCATTTAGACCAAAAGTCATTTTACACACACAATTACTCAATGCCATGAAACATGCTTAATTCGAAACCATTTCATGCATTACATAGTATATTAACATACAGTTATAATAAACAGTCAAACAAATGAAGTTATTTGGTTACCTTAACCCTTCTGTCACTAGAAAGGTTATCTGTGGATTTTCACTATTGTACAAGCTTATCTCAAGCTTCCTTTCTCTACTCACTCGCCCAATATGCCAATCTGAACACATTTTAGTCATTTGGTCTATTTTGACCAAAAACTCATTTTTACTATTTAGGGCTATATTTATCTGTAAACTCTTCTCCATTCATCCATTCTAAGTCCATAACTACCTAATTACTACTTTACATCACTTCAATTGATCTTATTTCACTCAAATCAGATTTTTACCTTAACTTTCTCTCTCTAAAGGCCAAAATTGAGCCTTTAGGTTTAAAACTCTACCATTCAGCTCTAAACCAGTCATAAAGCTCTAATTTAACTTTCGAGAACCTTTTTATTACTATTGGGTAGGAATCAAACCCCTCAAATTCCATCGATTCAATTTCCCTATAACTTATTTTTAGAGAAATTTGTGTAGTATGGAAGGTAAGAGTTATACTTAGCTTACCTAGCAAGTTACCGATCTGAATCACCTTCCTCCGCTCCAAAATTATTGACCTAGCTCCCCAGTCCTTCCCCTCTCTTTGTTTCATGTGTTTCTCAAATTCTCTCCTCTAAAATTTTCTAAAATTCATGACTTATGAAGTGAATTTCTAGTCCATGCGCCACGGCACATGCAACACAAGCCGTGACGCATGGCACAGTGAGATTTATTCTCACCACGCATACTTGCTTTGACTCGAAACGTACTTCTATCACCCATATTTATTCATATAACACACAAACAAGTCAAAAGACCAATTAACCATCCGAATCTCTAATCCCACTTTAATTCCCATTTCACCTTTGATTAACTTCTAAACTTAGGATTAAGAAATTCAGGATGTTATAAGTTTCTCATGAGAATTTACACTTTAGGAGTCCATTGTGATTGGTAACCCTTGATGGTAAGAGTAAAAGGTAATTAGAGTAACCCTTTTACTTGTTAGTTTGTAAAATTGTTTACACGTATGTTATATAATTATATGCATTGTGATTTGTTAACCGATAAAGTAGCAATATTATGAAAGAAATATGCATGCAGGTGTGTGAGTAATGTATGAAATGTGTAAAGTTCCTACTTATTCCGAACTTTACCATTCCAATCATATAATCAACAAACACAAACATAATAATATTAGAGTAATAGTCCTTTATTTGTTTTTAAAATCACGTGATCTTAACTTATTAAAACATACACTCAAATAAAAGGGCTAGCGGAAGTATGAACACAGTCATACGACTCAACAAGATTAGCATCTCTACCTCGAAAAGGGCTATGCATCATGGCTTGTACCACATGTGTTGTGGCATGTCGTACAGAGCAACATGCTTTGTTTCTGACTATGTGATGTGTTGTAGCGCAGGGTATGATAGCTTAGAAAACGAACTTCTGCAGCGTGCCATTTCTACATCCGACGTCTGATTGAAGTGATTTAAGTACCCACACGAAGCTTACAATATATGCAAGCTAATGGAACAAGTTTAAACTTGATCTAATGGTCTGATATAAAATTAGACATCCAGGTGCAATAAGTAACTTTTTCTTTCAAAACTTACACCTTAAGTGCTCAATTCTCATTCCTTGTCCCATTAGACTACTTCGGTCCTTGAACTAAGTCTAAAAGGACCATAGACACTTGATTAACTTAACAATTCATATATATCATATCACTTACTCAAATTGACCTCTCAGTGCCACATTACACAGTTGTGGACCTATATAATGCACAACATATAAACACATATATACAAGTTTAACTTGTTTCACTTTCAACCCTTTGACTCTAACATTTGAGGCTCTACCTCACCATATGGTCAAGAATCACAATATAATTGAAGCATCCAAATGGGACTCCGCATCACCATTTGTGTCAAGTTCACACATATATACAATTTACAAGAAATTCATATTCAACACATACACTTAAGTGGAATAAGTTACAAAATATACCTGACCATATGATGAGATGGCATCTAGGCCTACCCATATACCTTTCACTAGGGCACCCTCAGTAAGATGTAATATTATATATGTATACAAGCAAGTTTTCACAACACAATTCATATACACATTCACTTATGCATTCTAGTTAGCAACTCAAATTCTATGTACAACTTTATACATTCATTTATACATATGGTAGTTATACCACTACTAAATGAAGCTACTCTTTTCTCGCTTCCTTTTTAGGTCTTTTTGTGCTGTCTTCACCTGTATTAAAAGGTAATAGAGTGAGACATACATCCTAATAACTTAAAGGTAACCCCAATTACTGATTAGTAAGTAAAATCATAAAGAAGAGATAAAGTAGTATGTATTTCAATAAAAGCAATATATATATATATATATATATACAGAAATTTATTCTCATCAATCTTGTTATGTTCATGCTAATACATTCTTGGTTCTACCTAGTGAAGTAATCTTTATGCTTAGATTAGGGCTTTCAGTCATATAGAACAAGGCCCATCATACCACTGCTCAGATTAAGTAATCCTTTTCGTGTATGGGTGGTCTCTTAGGTCCGGCATGGTGGAACTAAACTTATACTCTAGATCATTAGTTCCTAGCCTTATATAGAGTAGGACCACGACCCCCACCCTAGTATAGGGTAACCTTGTGGATCATTTTATATTCTAGGTCCATCATGGTGGAGCCAAGCTCAACACTCTAGATTATCATAATTCTCCTAGGTCTATTGTAGTAGAGCCAAGCTATACACTCTGGATCATTAGGACTTCTTAGACCTCCTCAGGATAGGGCCGTGTCCTCTTACCCTAGCGGCCCCACCGTAATTTAGGGTATACTCTCAGATGTGATGCATGTTAATACATATGCCACCTCAAATTCATTTCAATCAATACTCATACACCCTTTAACAATTAGGACTGGCGAACCCCATGGCGACTCACTAGGGTATATAAAGCCCTTCTTTAACAATTCGTCAAGTTGTTTTTTGAGTTCTACTAATTCTAAAAGAGCTATTATATATGGAGCTTTTGAAATAGGCTCAATACTAGGTGCCAAATCAATTGAGAATTCCACTTCTTGTTCTGATGGAAAACCCAATATCTCATATGCAAACACCTCAAGAAACGCATTTACTTCTTGTTCTGATGGAATGATTCTGGAGGCATTTTGACCTTGGAATTTTTCTCATTTGAAAGCTACCTTCTTAGCATCAATTTAAAATTAATTTGGTCAATTTTGGATGTGAAGATTGTTCTGTGCAATTTCTACAATCTATTAAGGTCTTAGGAGCCTTTACAGAGGATTCCAAAACCTTAAGGCAGCTTTGAGTCAGCATATCTCTCACACTGTGTGTCCATTTTATTTGGTTCTAGTTTCATATTTCTCCTTATTGTCTTAGATTTATTTCTTTGGTTTAGCATTTTGTTTGATTTTTCATTTTATCTTTGAAAAATTTATTAGAAGCTCATAAGGTCTTTTGGACGAATTTCTATTTCTCTAGAACTACGGACCAGCTTGTGAAAAATTCTGGGTAGAATTGTGAAACCATTTTGAGCTGAAATTTTTATATCATTTTTCTATATATCTCTTATGTCTCTTATAACATTTTCATAGCAATTTGTTAGATATGGCAAAACACCTAAGAGGGGGTGCATTGAGTGTTTGAGGAAATTTTAGTTCTTTTAAAACCTTTTTAGAAAAACTATGTTCAAAGGAAGATTTTGGCAAATTTGAGTTCTAAACTATGATGTAAGAATGGAAAAGTTGTTTTTCACAATCTCAATATTGTATGAATGTTTATCAAATTCAGTTTCATACACTAAAACATAGCATTTACTAAGGTTGTTGGAAATATAAAGAGTTAAGGGAAGAGAGATTGTAAATAATGATTTATCTTAGTTTAGCTCTTCCTCTTGAGCCTACATCTAGTCTTCAAGTAACTACTTGAGATTTCTTTACTATAACATAAGCTTGAGTGGGTGCTTGCTGCCTTAGTACATCCACAAGTTCAGTTTAGACACTTGTAAGCCTTTACACCAACTCACTTTACTAGTGAGCTTCTTTTCCTAAGAGAACAACCTCTCTTGATTCTAAAAAAATCTCCCCCTCACCTTTACAAAGGTTTTGAGTATGTGTTACTCAATTGAAACTCTCTTTAAGAGTAATGATGAGTATAATGAAACTCTAATATTCAAAAGATAAAGATATAGATGATCTTGGCTCACGAATAATGATTTTCATATAATAATAGTAATATGATCATGAATTTCATAGCTTAATGATTTCTGAGATTAATCTCATGTTAAGATCAGTTTGAAGTGTTGAATTTATAGCTTATGGAGTGAAATAAGTGTTAGAGACATCAAATGACTATTTGAAGACATTACATAGTGAATATAACTATTGGTGCATTTTCTTATGAGTGTCCAGTGCTTAATCACGCATGTTTAGAAGGTTTCTCAAGCAAAAATGACATATCATAAGAGTTTTGGAAGTGTCTCACGCATGATTTGGCTTATGGAGCTTGTTTAGTGCTTTTGGAGGTCATATCTCGCGTGTGATAGGTAGAATCATGCATGATTGAGCACTTAGGAGCTATTCAGAATGAAAATAGGCTTTTAGAGGTTATTTTGCATGTGGTCTGAAAGTGTTCTCACACGAGTTTGAGAACTGGTGCTAAATCACATGTGATTGAATGCTGCTCTCACATGTGATTATGCAGCTGCATTATACAAAACTTCATAATGTCCTAACTCATTCAATATAACTTCAAATTTCATAAATTATATATTCTTATAAAGCTATTGAAGTCTAGTTTTCAATGCAAAAAGTTTCACACCAACTTCAACATATATTTTGAGATATGATTAAAAGAGTGTATGAAGGTCAAGATTGAAAGTTGTGCAGAATTAGTATCTTAACACTCAACTTCTAAAATTCAGATCTTTTTTAATAGAACTCCATTTTGAATAAATAAACTATCATTGAAAATCTATTGGAGTATATTATCAAATAAGATATGTTTCACATTAAAATGATTTATGTAGTGAGAGATATGATACAAAACATAACCAAAGGTCAAAACTGATTTTCTACATAATTTCCTTTTTAAGGCATAGAATTCAAGTTTTCATGAATTTTTCAAATTAACTCCATTTTGAGTGAAAAGAAAAACTTTGAAAACTTTATGGAGTTAGTAATCATAACATTTATAACCTTATGAGACATAATGTGACCAAAGATGAAAACTATGATTATAGAAAACTATATCTCACCTTTTCTCTTAAGAACTAAAATGAATGTTTTGATTTAAGATATCTTGATCTAATACTTCATTTTTAAATCAATGAGTTTAACATAAAGATTTCTAGCTTAATGATATTATGCTTATCAAGTCTAAGGCTTGCAACGTGCATCTAAGTTTGTATAAATGTCTTTATTCTTCTTAAGCTCTTCTTGGATCATCCTTCTTTTTATCTTTATGTTCTTTAATAATGAGTGTAGCATGCAAATCATGACTTTTAACTTTGTTCCTCTTCATGCTCACTCTTATCTTCACTTTAGACAATTTTAAATGATATATTATGAATAGAATAGCTAGTCCAAGTATCAATATGCATATTGCAAGAGATAATACTATGAATCACTCTTAAATATGGAATCAATTTAAGAAAAGGAAAAATATGATAGTATGAAATAATTTCATGCACACAAATCATTTTTTCAAATCTTATGTAATATGGAACAATATAGGTAAAAATACTTTAAAGCACTTGTTCTATAGTTATAGTTAATTGCTATATATATATGAACACAATTAGGCATAAGTATAGTTAATTCATTTATATTTGTCATCATCAAAACTTAAGCTAACACATAATGTCACAAGTCATTATATCTAACACAATCTATTGCTCCCAATTATCATTATTTGTTGTGATGGTGTGAAGAATATTAGTAATATTAAGGCAGACATTACATGTGTGTATGGAGATGGGAGAGAACAAATCTATATAGTCGGGTTAACACTATGGGAAATTCAGTGCAATATTATATAGGGTGGTACCATGTGTAATTCAGTACAACATTATTTTAGAATTGTTACCATGAGGCATCCGAGTAGTCTGGCAACTCCCTAGAACCAGTCAGGGTGTGGTTAGGAGTTAACGACACCTTTATCACAAGTGTGTGAGAAGAGGGAAGCCATAGTCCATAGGTAGGATAGATTACCTTTGGCCAGGTGTTTCTACCATTAAAAGTCTGCTTAGGTCAATATGTGATTGATCCAGTAGAGCCTATAGTTTCATGTCGGGGAGCTTTGGAGGTTTGGTAGATAGATGATCATGGTATGATTGATAATTGTGTGGAAATGCTTTGAAAAGAGGAAATCTTAATACTTTTGACATAAATATGTTACTACTTTAGTTTTATTACTTTGGCTTAGTTATCTATGGTAATGGACATTAAATGAATTATATTGGTTACTGAGATTTTGATTTCACTCGTGGTTATTTACATTTTTTAGGTTTTGGTAGTAATGAATGGTACAAAAGGGAAAGAACTGGGTCGAAAATAGAGATTGCTCTAGAAAGCCTTTGTAAGAATTGGTATAATAACTCAAAATATGATTTGTATTTGTATAAGTATATAAGCTACCCTAGGATTTGGGAACATATCCATACTATTATGAATGTTCATGGTGTTTGGTGTTTTAATTCCATAGCCTTGTGTATATGTGCGAACATGATGAAATGATAGTGTGGGCTAGTGGACGTATAGTAATTTGTGTGAATATGATGAATGTTTGATATATATATATATATATATGGAAATTTGGCCTTAGATGTGAATGAGATAAGAATATGAATTTATGCCCAAAAGTGTGTAATGGGCAGTTTACAGGCCAAAAGTATATACATGTGTTATATTGTGTATATAATTTCTCAATTAGGTATACATTATCTATTTGGATATGGTCAAGCTCCTAGAAGTGGCCAATGACTTATGGTTTCAAATGGTGATACTTAAGTGACAAATTTTGACATAAAATGGTCAAAATGCACTTGATTCTTCAATTTTTGAATGGAGTATTGGATTTAAATGAAATTAGTGTTATTGGTTAGAATATGAAATAGGCTTCATGTGGATACTTGAATCACCACAATCAAACATTGGATGCAAAAATGGTGCACGTCTAAAGTTTACATTAGAATCTATAATTTGACAGCAGATTCTGGTATGTGTGCCACGACGTATGTGTCAATAAAGGACAACATATCATGGCACATGGTATAGATTGATCTACTGAGGTCTCTGTGCCACATACCGTGGTGCATGTAGCATAAGCTGTGTCGTATGGCCTACTTTTTATGTAAGTTGTGATGTTTTGGGTTGCTTTTTGATGTATTTATATCTAGTAGTTATGTTGTGCGCTATTTTGAATAACTTAAAGGGTTTCTATAAAGAGATTTTCAAAAGTTTATATTAAGATTCCAAAGCTTTCAAAGATGTTTTATTTGATTAGTAAATTGCATGGAGGGTTGTATGATAATATCGTTGAGGGCATTTGATATTCCATCTTCTCAAAGGTGTTCAAGTCTTATTTTATGTGACTCTTATCCTTAAACCTAAGACATTTCATAGCTTTTATATGAGAGAAAAGAAAAGAAAATATAGAAAAGAATGGCAAGAAATAAAAGAAAAAATATGAAGAAAAAGAAATAGAAAAGAAGAAGAAAGAGCAAAAGAAAGAAATGAGAAAAAGTTTCCAAAAAGAAAAAAATTGAAGAAAAATGAGATGGAAATGAATAAAGAAAAAAATTGAGAGAAGAAAAGAAAGGAAATGCAAAAAAAAAAAGTCAAGAAAGAATGTAAGAGTTTTCTTGAGTTGCAAGTCATTTTATTATTTTGAAGACTCTAGCAAGAAAACATTAAGAAAATCTTACTTCCTCCATGAACATATGGATGCCTTGCAGGTTGCTCCATTGATCTTGATGAATTGATCTCAAATCTTCTTCCAAGTAGTAAGGTGTAAAGTCTCAACTCAAACCAAACTTTACCATTTCAAATTACACAATCAATATATCAAAATCAGAGTAATCGCCCTTTTATTTGTTTTCAAATCATTGGATCCTGACGTCTTAAAACATAAATTCAAAAAAGAGGGCTAGCGAAAGCATATATACATTTACAAGACTTAATTTAAATGCAAACATTTCTACTCTAAAAATGGGCCATGCACTGCGGCGTGCACCACATGCATCGCGGCATGTGGTATAGAGTGTCATGCCCTGTTTTTGTCTACATCATGCACCGTAATAGCTTGAAAGACGAACTTTTGCTTATGTCATTTTCACATCCGACGTCCGATTGGGGTAATTCAAATGCCCACACAAAGCTTACAATATATACTAGCTAATGGAACAATTTGGACTTGATCTGATAGTCTGATCTAAAATTGGACACACAGGTGCAAAAAATCACTTTTCTTTCAAAAACGTGTACCTTAAGTGCTCAATTCTTATTCCTTATTCCATTGGACCACTTTGGGGTTTAAACCAAGTCCAAATGGACCACATACACCTGATTGACACCTTATACCACAAATATCATATCAATTGCCCATTTTGGCTTCTTAATACCACATTACACAATTATGGGCTTATATGAGAAATTCACATAAACAATACATATTCCCATATATAGCTAGACTTATTCCACTTTCAACCCTCCAACTCTTACATATAGGGCTTTGCCTTACCGTATAGTCGGGAATCACAACATACTTGACTTTTCTAAATAGGGCTTTGTCTCACCATTTGTGTCAAGATCTCACATAAATATAATTCACAATCAACATATATATACACAAGTAGAACAAGTTGCAAAATATCATATAGTTTCTTGATTAGCATCTAGGCCTACCCACGTACTCTCTCACTAGGGTACCCTCAGCGAGATACAACATCATATATATATATATATATACGAGCAAGATTCACGACATAATTCATATGCATAATCACTTATCCATACTAGTTGGCAACTCAAATTTTAACAACATATTAAACATTCATTTCAATTCAAATGCATCCTAGTCTAGGGTAACCTCATGGATCATTCAATATCTTAGGTCCATTATGGTGGAATCAAGCTCTATGTTCTAGATCATCAAGATTCTTCTCCTAAGTCTGTCTTGGCAGAGTCAAGCTCTACACTCTGGATTATTAAGACTTCTTAGACTTCCTCACGATATAGCTATACCCCCTACCATAATCGAGGGTATTCTCACGGATGTGATGCATTTAATGCACGTGCCCTTTTAAATTCATTTCAATAAACACTCACACACTCACATGCATACTCTTTCACTATGCAAATACTCTATCAGCTCACAATACAATGCATGTAGTTATATAAAAATACTTGCAAACAATTTCACAAACAAATAAGTAAAAGGATTACTACAATTACCTTTAACACTTACTACTAAGGGTTACCAATCGTACTAAGCTCCTAGGGGCACATATTCTTACGAGCAATGTCATAGGTGCTCAATCTACACAACACAGTGCCCCTCAGTCAATTCTGAACACTTAACATAGGCATTAATTCAGCTAACCAAATCCTTTAACACATGAAACAGTTCAATTGAACTATTTTAAATTCACTTATCCATTATTTATAGTTATTAGCTTTATAGGCTACTTAAACAACCATAACAATCTTCTAACATACTATTCAATCGTAATTTTTTCATTTAACCTAACTTTTTGGCTATTTTAAGACTAAATCCTCAAAGTTTAACCATTCTAGTCACAAAACCTTAGCTATGTATTTAATAGCCCATTTTATGCCTTTCTTTTAGATTTTAATAGCTCAAAACCTCATGATTTAATTTTTTAACCAATGAAATTCAACAAAAATAGTGTAGCAATAAAGCTTAAGATTGCGCGATACTTATTCTACAAGTTATTAATTGAAGCAGACTTTAAACCTCCATATATAGCTTGCCTTAGTAGATAGGAACCTCTTCTCTTCTCCAGCTATGTTTCCCAACACGTCTCCTTCTTTTTTCATGAGTTAATCAAGTCAACTTTAAGTACTCCCTAGATAATGTACTGTAGTGCACGCGGCTTCATCTACAACGCATGGCATAGTGAGTCTAATCTCACTTGTGCTCACATGTTATGCCTCAAATTGTCATTCTACCATTCAATCCTATCGATACAACATCTAAACAATGCAAAACAACTAATTACCAATTTATCCTTAGTTAGCAACTAGTTCCTGGGATTGAAATTCAAGATGTTACATAAGGGTAAGTTCAACCTTGAGAGAGGAGAAGAATGGTGGAAGATTTGAGTGGATTTGATAGTAACATGAGGGAGAAATAGGGCTGGAAGTGACTGGAGGTATCGAGAGAAGATGGGAAAAATGAAGAACACTAAGAACAAGAGAGAGAGAATGTGGGAGATGAAATGAATGGCTTGTGAATTTGATTTAGGGGTCTGTTAGATGTGTAATTGGAGTTTCCATTTAGTTGAAGCTTAATTAAAAAATAATAAAATAAAATAAAAAGGAAAATGGGAGCTTAGTCACACTTGCAAGGTAGCATCCTTCTATTGGCTTATAAATAAGTCTAATGTGTGTAATTTCCTATATGTCATCCACATTGTTTAAGCTAATTTAATCTCTCAAATGCAGCATAAATCATGCCCTAGCATCAACCATTAACTTCAAGAAGTGTTAACTTCACTTGGCTAACTAATGCACAAGTCACATACCACCGATGTCATATAAATCACATAATTTAATTAAATAACATGTGATGTAATAAAATATAATTAAATTTTAGAATTAAATTCATATTTGGAAGGGAGAATTTATTAAAATAACTAATTTCTAGGATGCAGAAAATTATATAAAAATTTTCACACAAAGACAAACTGAAAACTAGGTCAAATTAAGACACTTGAGAAAGTGTTGACTTTTTATTTAATTACTCTCAAACTAAAATGAATTTTAAAAATCTAATTTAACCACTCATCAACTAAATATAAATGCACTTTGTCAATTTTTCTTGTACATTTTCTCAAAAGTTCATTTTTGGACCAAAAAGCCCGTAACCTAAACACTTAGGCAATTTTCCAATTCTAATACAATGTGTGCACTTTAAGGTGATAAAACATTAATAAAATGGTCCTAAGTGACAAATAAATGTGTGTAACAAATGTGTTCTATCAATTCCCCCATACTTATCTTTTACACTTCGGGCAAAATCAAGTTGAAAAGAATCCGCAAAGAAACACTAAAATAAAGAAATAAACAATGTTTGAAGTCACCAAATCATTAGCTCAAGAACTTCTATAAATTCTCAATCAATGTGGCAATAATTAAGAAAAAATTATGCATATCACAAACAAACCTTTACCAAGAATAAATGTCAAAGAGTAAGCCTCTGTAGGTTTAGTGTTTGTTCTCATTACTCAAAGTGTATACAATATTCAATTTCACTCAAGATTCCTTAGGATAAACCCTACAAAAAATTTGTAACCCTTCTACATCTCCACCACTATATTAGAACTTGCAATTAAGAATCAAATGCACTTAATTAGGTTGTAATGTGGGCAATAAAAGGATGTTAAGGAATGCATGTAAGGGAAAAAGGGTTAGCATCAAGATAATACAAAGATCAAGATATATCCCCTTAATATGCAATGCATAACCTAATTCAATTGAGTGGACACCTTAACATAATAAGAATAGAGAGAAATCACAAGAAATAATGAAATAATAGAATTAAATAAGCTAGGCTACTTTTATTCTTGTTTTTCTTTTGTTTTTCACCTTCTTTTATTTTTCTTTTGTTTCTTTTCTAGCAGCTTTGTTGCTTTTCTTTCTTATATATTTTTTCTCTTTTTTCTTCAAATCTTTCTTTGCTTTTTTTTTTCTTTTGGTTGCCCTTAACTCTTTGAAAACAATAGAAATAATGGATATAATGATGTGATAATGAAATATAAAGAAGTAATGGATAGATAAATGACTAAAGGCATCCACTCACTTGATCCAGAAAATGCAATGTATATTAAAAATAAATAAAAGCGTAACATGCACTCCTTGGGAAAAATAAGGTGAATATTTATTTTTAAAAGAATGAAACCAAAATTTTAAAGTGGCTAATAAAGGATAATCAATAATAATGGATTGGTTTTTTCACTAGTACAGACGGACAAATTTACACTGGTTAAAATAGCTTATCTACACTAGTTATTTAACTAGTGTAGTTAATGGGACAATCTACACCTATTCCTAATCTTGTGTGGATAACATTAATTGTAAATATATTTTTTTAAAAAAAGTTGATATCTACACTAGTTCTCAAAATAACCAGTGTAGAATATATATAATCTATTCTGGTTGTTTCCAGAATCGGTGTAGATTTAAACATATCTACATCAATTATTTTTTATAACCAGTGTAGATGACTTATATATCTACATTGGTTTTGAAATAAACTGGTGTAGATATAGTGTTATCTATACTGGTTATAGTCAAAACCAGTGTAGATGACTTAGATATCTATACTGATTATTACCAAAATTAGTGTAGATGACTTAGATATCTACACTGGTTATTACTAGAATCGGTATAGATATTGAATTTTGGAAAAAAAAATTACTCTCGTTTTTTTCATTTACCCCAGCTATAGGCTGCAACTTAAATCCTGTATTAATCAAACATATAAAGCCAGATAACTGCCAGCAAGCCAGAAAATCATATTGTTCAAATGGAATGAATTTGAAATTATGTACAATTCCAAATGCTTAAAACATAAATTGTCAACTAAGTAATCTTACACACAACTATATATACTAATGTCTACAATTACACAACTCACTCTTCTAAAGGATGATTATTATGAAGATCCAATATGAAGAGTCCCTAATGTTGCCTAATTTGATAGATCTCTAAATTTGGAAATGGAGATGGATCATTGGACATCTGAAAAGATTAGGGATAAGGTAATTAAATTAGCAATTTGAAGAAAAAATAAATAACACCTAAAATTAGATTTACCTCCTTAGTGAACTCAGTCAAGCTGGTCATGATGATATTATATGTATGTTTCAACACATAAAAGCTGTGCAAATTAGTAGGGGATTGCTAATGGCTCTATGGAATAACATAACATTGTCATAATTATACTAAAAGAAAGCCCTATCATCAAAATTACATAAAATAAAAACATGTACAACTTGCTGACCAATCTTCATAGCCCTATCATCAACATAACATAGTTAGTAACTTAATTACTAAGAAAAATGTATTATAAGACTCCTTAAGTGCACTTACTACTTACAAGATTTTTTTATTACTGGATTGAGTTTACAATACAGAGAGCATAAAAATATTATATAATTTCTCTTTATCGAAAACACTATCAATTGCCAATGTGTATTGCAAAAAAAAAGTAACCTAAGCAAATATTCAATACCATTATGAATAAATTCAAACATATTTACTTATAGATGGAGAAACATAGAAAAGTAACACTCCTTTCTGCCTTCACTGAGCCTTTGGTTCATACATGTCTCCTTGCCTCTTTTATAGTCTCCTTATTGTTAGTGTAATGCAAGAAAAGAAATCCATACTGCTTGTCTTTACTTAAGGAAACTAGCAATTGATGTAAAAACCTACGAAAATGAAAACAAGTTATAGTTTGAAAAGCTGAATTGTTTAATTTTATTTAAATATATAATAAGACAGTTACATCATCCCAATTTGAATATTTGCCATGGTTAGGTCGGTATCAATGAGAATCCGATGGAGATCCTCATTCTCAACAAATATTTCATAGTTATTTATGCCAGCAAGATTAGGAATCGCTTTAAAACATTGAAGTGGAAATGATCCACCATATGCTATCAATACAAATCAATCCCACGGACTTAGCTCAAACAATTGTGGCTTTCGACCCACTTTATGAGACAATAGAGTTTCCTATTAAATAAAAAAGTTAGTAACACATTGTTAAATATAAAGAATTCTTAATTAATAAAATTTATTACCGGATCTTAAGGCTTCCTAACAAGTTTCTTTGGCTATAAGCAAAAAGTGCCCTTGGCATCTTTCACTGTGTTGATCTCATCAATGGGGAACGAGACAATAGCATAATCAATTTTCACCTCTTCAATAGTGACCTTGACAATATCTTCTTGAACTTCTTGGAAGTGGCATTTTAACCCCTTGTGGATGTGACCATATGCTACTAAGCGTTTATCCAAATCCTCCAAATATAAGTAGCATAGTTCACTTTTCAGTCAAGGTCATCCTTTGAAAGAAGTAGAATGATGTTGATCCTTTTAGTGCTCGAATGACAAGCAAGGAAGTAGGTCTGTGGGCCACTTGGCTTCTTGATTGACCTCATCATCAACGTCATTTTGTCCTTCATCTTTTATAGCCTGGCTTCAAGAGTAGCCTCAGCCTCAGCCCTTGCCTCAGCGCTTGATTGAGCTAACATAACATCCAACTCCTCCCTAGTCACGAGTCTTAAAGAATGGCGTCGACGATGTGGTCCAAATACATCTCTTATGCTCACCCCTAATCCAAATCCTTAAACACATCTAGGATGCTCTCCTTTCCCAGTAGCAACAGTGAGGATATCATTACTTTCCTCTGGGATGAATGATCCCTTAGATTGCTTCTGTGTTAAGCTCATCTTGTAACATACAAATAATAATTAATTAGTAATATTTCATATTTAAAATAAGATTACAAATGACAATTGTACTTATAACTTTTTAAGCAACCTCACGAGCATGCTCGCTTGAAAAGGAACTGTCCTTCTTTTGATGAGCATAAATCCATCTCTTATCGCAACGTATTAGAGATGGTGGAGATTATTCTTCCTTCTCTTGGCATCTATCACTTTCTCATCGACCAACATATAATCATCAAGAGACTTTGTTTGGGGGCAATTATTCTTCCTTCCAACTTCTTGTGCCTTTCTCCTCCCTTCTTATGAATTAGAATTACAAAATATTCATTATCTAATAAAGATAATGATATATAACTAAAATATATAAAAAATAATATATTAAAATAAACTAACTCACTAGAGCAACTGGCGTAGTTCGAAGCCTAATGAATTCTTCAAAAGTAGTTACATCGAGAAACGTGTACTAAGTACAAGGATTAGGCCGTGGTTGTCCTTCTGGCACCTCAATATGCACAAATCTCTTAGCTAATAATGTCTTGAAACCCCTCCAATAATCACAGGCCCAAATCATGAACCTATATTTAAAGTCCATACTGGTGGGGACATCACATGTGACCTGCAATACATGCCATTGACATAGTGATATAGTGATAATAATTAGTAACAAAATGTGATAACAATTAGTGATATACTAAAAGTAAGTTTTTCATACATTGATGGCTTCCTATATCTGTTCCTTCACTCATTCTGGGACATCGTCCTATGTGAGTGCCAATATACTTGGCTTGCTGTGAGCTTGGAGGCCTAAAAACCTAATAAGCTTGGCCCAATAGGCCAAATTGGCTTCTAATTATCATCAAACTAGATCAGAATCTTCTCACCTCTACTCGAGTCAAAGCTAAATTTTTTAATCTTGTGCTACTTCAAAAGGTCTCTTAAATCACATAAACTGGCTACTACCTATAGTTTAGGAACTAATAGGCACACTGTCATTACTATTGGTAGACACAATTGGAGTAGAAGGGTCAGGCGAGTCCTGATTAATGCTCTAATCCTCCATGTTCCTATTTAGACAATAATTTAAAATCATAAATGATATAACTAATAAATAAATCATGTTCTAGTATGAATAAAACACAAGAAATAATCAATTTAATAAATCATACATATTTTAAATAAATAACTAACTTTTAACATATTTTTAAATAGTAATATTCTTCCATATCCCTTCATGGTGATCATCTCTTATGCTATATTCGTCATCCATTTCATCTTCTACATTCAGTATAGGAAAGCCTATTGAGAAAGAAGGAGTCTTGAAAATATTAAAATTTGAGCAATCCTTCTCATCAATATTAACCTCCCTTTTTGCTTCAAGAACCACTAATCATGTTTCACTTCTCGGATCCATGACATAAAACACTTATTTCACTTGGTCTGCCATAATAAAAGGTTCATTGCCAAAACTTAGAATATTCAAGTTAACTAATATAAATCCCATCCTATCTTGATAAAAACCATTTTTAACATTAACCCATTTGCATTTGAAAATAGGAATTTTAAATTTAATATAGTCAACCTCCCATACCTCTTCAATAACCTTGTAATAAGGCATGGATGTGAATAAAGGAATTGGGTCTTTTGAGTTGGAGAAGTGCATGCCTGAGGCCACTAGCGTAACGTCACTGTTTTGTACATTACTCTTATTATCTAGAGACTTTGTGTAGAACAAATAGCCATTAATATTAAATGCAGTCCAACATATAACATCACACTTAGGACCTTGTGCCAACAATATCAAAAACACAATCTTCTTTCTTAACCTTCTGCTTGAACTAGTTAGCAAAAGTATTGTTATGCTTTTTAATTAGTCATTGCTCAGTCATCCTAATTCGACTATTTTTCTTCCTTACAAGTTCTTTATTGGCATTTTATAGTCTTGAATTTGATCAACGTTGTTCAATGCTTGTTACAATTCATAAGGATCAACAATCTTCATAGAAATGCCACGTATATGATCTTTGGCATCACTTGTCTCAACCTAATGGGTTGTACATTATTCAAGTAATCTTGGCAAAATTCCGCTGCTTCTTTAGAGACATATTTTTGTATAATGGATACTTTAGGATGATATGGACTCTTCACATATCCTTTTACAATTTTCATTGTTCTTTTAATTGGGTACATCCATCGTAAATGAACAGGGCCACACAATTTTATCTCCCTCACTAGATGAACAATTAGATGTATCATAATGTTAAAAAATGATGGAAGAAAGAGCTTTTTAAATTGGCACAAGATAAGATATGATTTATTTTCTAATTCATCCAATTTTTAGGCTCATAGACTTTACGGCATATAGCATTAAAGAAAAAGCAAATTCTAGTTATGACGTCTCTCAATTCATCTTTCTAGAAGCCTCGAATAGCCACTAGTAGTAGTTGTTGCATTAAAACATGACAATCATAAGACTTAAGGCCTATGAATTTTAAATCCTTCATTGACACAAGCTTTCTAAAATTTAAAGCATACCTTGAGGGATCTCTCATGCTGTGTAAGCACTCATAGAAGCTTCTTTTCTCATCCTTGCACAAAGTATGTTCAGCTGGAGGACAGTAAGTCCTCTTATCAACCAGCCTTAGATGTAAATCTTCTTTAATTTTCATATCCACCAAATCTAATCTTGCCTTTACACCATTCTTAGACTTGCCCGGTATGTTAAGAAGCACTTAACAATGCTATCACACACGTTCTTCTCTACATGCATGACATCAATACAATGTCTCAAATCAAGATGGCACCAATATGGAAGGTCAAAGAAGATAGATCTCTTTTTTCATATACTTTCCACTATTCTTTATAGTTTTACCAAAGGTAACATTGATGTCTTTTACCTGTTCATAAACCACCCTTGTCAAAGGTTTTGGGGCAGTTCCATGATCTTGACCATTATAGAAAGCTTTCCTCATTCTACGATAATGGTGATCCTTTCAAGAAATCTCTTATGGCCAAGATAGACCATCTTCTTTCCATAATAAAGTTGATGATAGTATGTGACTACTTCACAAATCGAACATGCTTTATGCCCCTTAACACTATAGCCTAACAAGTTTTCATATGCAGAGAAGTCATTTATAATGCAAAAGATCATCGCATATAGCTTGAATACCTCCTTTCAATTTGCATCAAACACATCCACACCTACTTCCTACAACTTTTTCAAGTCTTCGATCAAGGGTCTTGGGTAAACATCAATGTCATTTCTCAGTTGTTTTGGTCCTGAAATGAACATAGACAACATGATATACTTGCGTTACATGCACAATATGGGAGATAAGTTATAAATCACCAATAGAACGAGCTATGAACTGTATGTGCTATTAAGGCTACCATAAGGATTCATGCATCCGTACTAAGTCGAAGCTTGAGGTTCCTTAGATCACAGTAAAACTCAAGAAATAAAGTATCAATTTTCTTGCACTGCTCTGAACTAGCTAGATGTCAGAGCTTTCCATCTAAAAACCTCTCATCCGCATGCCATCTTATATTCTTCGCATCCTTTTCATTAGTAAACAATCATTTAAACCTTGGTATAATTGTAAGATATTATAGCACTTTTGCAAGATCTTTGTTTTCTTTATACCTTGGTGTCTCACATACCAGACACTTCTGCTGCTCTTTATATTCTTTCTTGTATAGTATGTAGTCATTTGGGATGCATGTATTTTCTTGAACTCCTACCCAATGGGCATAGAATTTTTTTCACCTTGTAGTAAGAATAGGCAACACATTTCCTTTTGGAAGCATTAATTTGAACAACTCAAGCATTTTGTGAAACTCTTATCGTTTTACCCGGATCTAACTTTCAAATTCACCAATTCTAATACTGCTTTTAATAGACTAAATTCTTTGCACCCCTGATACAAAAGTATTTTTGCATCACTGCACATATTATTGTATGCTTGAGATTGCTTAAAAGCTTCTTTACCAATATCACAGATCATGTCCTCCAACTGATCAACCATATCATCACCGTCGTCAACAACAACATCAACATCCACAATTGAGATGTACTCGGCATCGATATATTTAGCCTTTCACCATGCCATATCCATACTCTATAACTTTTGAGAAACCCCTCACAATTAAGTGTTCATATATCTTATATGTACTTAGCCACCTCTCATTTAAACAATCCCTATAAGGATAATAAACCTCCCACTATCATCTTCAACATTACTTTGAGCAAATTCCAAAAACCCCTTAACCCCATTAGCATACTTTAAGCTCGTTTGTTTGGCATCTATCTAAATATGATCCATGTTTAGTTTGTCTTCTAAACACAACACAGTTCATGGATTATCACTAAATTATTAGGATAGGGCCAAACGACAAGTTATATATTACAAAACAAGAAACAAGCATGCTAACACAATAATTTTCAATTTAATTTAGAAATTTTAAATTTTTTTGAGAATATGTTTTAGAATTGGCTTCCCTCCTATCTAATAAGTATATATAGGAGGGAAGCCAACTTTATATTTTTTGGCCCTTTCCACATAGAAGATTGGGTAAAATAATAATTTTTTAAAAAAATTTTGGTAGAGTTTCTCCTAAAAGTTGGACTTTCCACTAAATTTATAATTGAAAAAATGTAAGAAAATAATATTATTTAAATTAAATAAACTCACATGCAATTCCTAACAGCCTCAAGCCTCTATCAGCAGTCCACCAACGTACAAAAAATAAACTAGTAATGATGTCACAATAATTTAATTTATAGGAAATAAACTAATCTAATAGAACTTATATAAGCACAACCCATTTCCTTGTAATAATTTTTAATTCACAGTAATTTGTAACAAATTCCAAGCATCCAAATATGACTTTTGAAATAATAAATTGATAACATTTTGCAAAATACTTTATCTACAAAGTTGTGATAGATGAAATATACAAATTAATTTCATCATAATATATTTTCAAATGTAAGGCTTACGTGATAAACTTTTTTGCTTATATATATATAACACATAAATAAACTTGGCATTTAAAGGGAAATGTTAGCAATTTGCCTCATTTGATAAAGTATCTTAAATCCAATTGCAAGAAACTCACATAGATATGTCATTCCATTATATGAGACACCAATAATATAACTTTATAAAAATATATTAGGTAGACAACATGTTTCAAAATTTCATGCTACGAAACGTAATAGAGTTCATTTCAACTTCAAAACTTATGCAAATACTTATAGTACTCTAGTTGTATCAAAGCAACCCCTCAACTTTGTGATCACATAGTTTCATAGAGAGTATAACTTGATACAAAATTTGTCATTCTTAAAATTACTCACCTCAAACCTTTTTTTTCATATTTTCTAAAATCAATAACCATATTTATCAAACGCATATTTATCATCAATATGTTCATAGCATTTATTTGAAAAAGAAATGAGCAAAAAGTTTGTTATCAGAAAACCAAAATTCATCTTCCTTTCATTCGGCCAATACAGTTAGATTGAAAATTCATATGTGCAGAATTAGACACACTAAACATGTGAATACACATGCAAAAGCAAAGCACTGTGCATCAAATTAGAATGAAATTCATAGATGAAGCAAATCAAGAAATAAAGATTACATCCTATACGTGATTTACAGCACATACAAATAGAAAGGAAGGATTAGTTTCATAACAATTAACTCAAACCCACATGCACAAATTTAGCAAAGAGAGGTAAATTTCACAACTTCACCCATTAAATTTCATAACTTGAACACATATAAAATAGATTTGAAGGGCACAAGATGCTCGAAGCCTTTAAGCTTAAATCAACAATGACAATAGAGGAAAAGGGAAATAACTCATCAATGGAAGCAAAAAGGGGATCTTACCCACAACAGCAATTATAGTGATGCACGGATACAAGAGGAATGAGGATGAAGATTTTGACCACTCACAACACCAATAACAGATGAATGGCTGATCACATGATAAACTTGAATGATTTTAATGGATGAGCACCAGATGAATAGAGAGAGCACCGTGAGAAGGAGACGATAGTGATAGCAAAGAATGCAGCACAGTGAGATTGAGAGAGATAGAGATAAACAGAGGAAGGCATGGCAATTGGGAAGAGAAGAGGTAGACAGAGATGAGAGCAAGAATGACTGAGAGTGAGAACGACTGTGAGATGAGATGAGGGAGATTGAGAAGAGGCAATGAGGAGAAAAGGGCAAATATATTTAAAATTTGAAACATTATCTATACTAGTTATAAGAAATAATTGGTGTAGATGTGGACTAAAACATTTAAATATATATATATATATATATAAAAGCATATCTACATTGGTTACCATAATTAACTGGTGTAGTTATGTCAAAAAATAATTTTTTTTACAAAAATCATATCTATACCGATTACATAAGTAACCAGTGTAGATATGCCCTTTGTAACTGGTGTAGATATATCAAAAAGAATTTTTTAAAAAACTAAGATGAATATCTACACCGAGTAGATATAAACATGGTGTAGATGTTGATATCCACACCAGTTACATATTAGAACCGGTGTAGATATTGACTTAAAAAATTTTATTTACAAAAATGTCACTGCATCTAATTTCTACACCGAAGGCACTATAATCGGTGTAGATAATAAGGTTTAAATATCTTATTTTTCACTGGTGTTTGGCTCTTGGTTATTTTTTATAAATACCATCTTTCATCTCCTATCAAGCAAGTGCTTACATGTGGTCTTAATTAAGAAATGAAACAAATTCTAAAGGGTAACATCACTAAGGAACTAATCACACATGAGTATGGCTTCTTCCATCAAAGGGTAATGTGTCACTTTAATCCATTAATTTAAGATAAAAGAAAGTTCACTTAATGCCTATTGAATCCTAAAAGCTACCACATCTCAAGCATTAAAATATCCATTTAAAGATCTAGGTCATTAAGCAATCTCAAACAAAATAAAATAAAGCAAAAAATTATTTTTTTAAATTTTTTTCAAAAACCAAAACAAATCAAAATGTTTATTTCTCTACCCCACACCTAAATCATGTATTGTCCTTAATGTATGAATAGACTACTAATGGGACAAGGTAAGATCAATTTGGATGCATGCATGACAAAAATGCTAGTGAAGAAATATTTTTTTCAAATAAAACAAATAACCAAAAAGAATGAAATTCTACTTTTTTCTACTAGATTCATCTCCCCCATACTTGCAATTTACTCAAAGTATAAAGCAAAGTAAAGTAAAGAGCAAGGGTGACGATACAACCTAGTTTAAATTTTTACAAGCTCTTGAAGTTGAAATTTTCATCTTTAAGGAGTAGCATGAAGCTACTCATTGTAATCTTCTTTCCAAGCATTGTGGGTGGAGGTTTGGGATCAATTGATAATGACTCCAAGATATATGGTGTAGAATCTTCCATAACTTCATATGGTTGATCATCTTCATCATTAGCCAAGGTCTCTTCCATTACAATGATAAATCCTCTAAGTACATGTAGGTTCTTAGCCATATCATCATTTATACCTATAAAATCAACAAAGAACCTTTCCTCAAGCATATTGGGTTCCAAAGAAGTGCACTCATGATTAATTTCACACAAACATGCATTATCAATTATTTCATCAAGTAAATGAGTGCTACTCTTTTCAAACACAAATGAATTAATTTTTGCACAAATTTTACATTAGGAATCATGTGAACAACCACAAGTGAATAGAGAATTAGAATAAGTAGTATGAAACAAAGTCAAGTCATCATCAAAATCATGACGCATAAAATCAATATCATTCACATTACTATTGGGCTTTGTAAAATCAATTCCTTTAACTCCAACCTCTTCATCATCTTGAGTTATTGTCAACTCCTTGCTTAAATCCTCACTAGGAGCCACAGCCTCTTCAACTTGAGCAAGTTCCTCCTTGAAATCAAGAGGTGGTTTGGCCACATTATCTTGTTCTTCTACAAAATAAGGTAAACAACTTTTCTCAAACCCATCATGGGTAAAAGAAACAAGCGTATGTGCACTAATAACATCATAAGAAGGAATTAAAATTTCAAGCATACTAGATACATCATACTCATTCTCTAATATATTAGGGGACTCACATATGATTTCTTTATCCATATCATCATTATCATATGAATCATTTGAAAACTCATTAGACAAGGTAAGAAATAAAGAATAATCCACTTCATTAGAAATAGGAGAAAGTACCTCTTAAAGTAAAGGTTGGATTGACTCCTTCTCTTTTGAAGATTGAGTGGCTTAAGGTGTATTTATGATCTCAATAGCTTTATGAGCAACTTTTTGTGTATCTTTAGCTTGGAACATGTAATTGCTATTTTTTGGAGCTTGGGCTACTCCATGTGGTTTAGAATATCCTTTGAGAATAGGACAATCATAATAGAAGTGGGAGTTAGCCTCACAATGCACATAATAAAATTTATCCCTTTGTGTGCATAATTTTTCTAGATGCTTTATGTCAATAGGTGGTGTATGCTTAATATGAGTTCTTAGATTGGATTCAAAACTTATGGGATTGAAAAATTCATAATCATGGCTTGGATGGAAATGATCATAATATAGGGGTGGACAATCAAAATTATATCGTTGAAATTGGTTATGGAAATGTGATGTATGATCAATGTTAATTGCTAGAAATGGATGCAATGCATGTGAAATAAAGGTTGGAATGAATCATGATGATGAAACCAAGCCATAAAATGCAATGAAACTTATATCCACAAGTAATGATGCAAATTCAAGCTCAAAATGATGGAATCACCAAGGAAACTCAAATGATATGTCCTCTACAAGTGTATAAGTGGAAATGCATAACAATAATGTAAACAAAATTAAGAAAGAAAGTGAACAAACAAAAATCAAATTAATTTTTTTCTTTTTCTATTAAAGTCAGCAATAATCAACTGATCAAACACAACCAAAAACAACACCAAACAAGTAGAAAAAGAGTTAGAAATGCTCAATCAAGAAGCTTGACAATTCTAAAATTTGCACAACAAGCTCTCTAAAGACATTGACCTTATGGGTTTTGTAGCAGCAAATCCACATGCATAATTCCCTTAAAAATTTTATGAGAGACATAAGAGATATACAAGGAAATTAGATAAAAATTTTAGACCAAAATTCCTTCCTAACTATTCCCATAATTTTTCACCATTTGGTCTACAGTTCTGGAAAAAAAACAAGATTTCATCTAAAAGACCTTTAGAGGTTATAACAAACTTTCAAATAGTAAAATGAAAAAATTGAAGAAAATGCTAAACCCAAAAACAAAGATACGATAATAATGAGAAAAATAAGATTGAAATTTGGCAATTTGGACACATAGAGTGAGAGATATGCTAACTCAAGTTTGCTATAAGGTTTTGAAAATCCTCTATAAAGGCTCCCTAGACCTTGTTAGCTTTTAAAAATTCCATAGGACAATCCCTATGTCTAAAATTGACCAAATGAATTTCAAATTAAGCTAATATATATACCTTTCAAATTTAACAAATTTCAAATCAAAACTCCCCCAAACTCATTTCCAGTTGAATTTTCAATTTCAAATAGAGATACTGGAAACAGAATACTTCAACTCTACACTAAACCAACAAAAATTACACCAAATTTTTTCTCTTTCTTTAAAAAAGAATAAAATCACACAAAACTCACAAACACACTAAGAAAAACACAAAAAATGAATTTTTATAATTTTTCTCAAAATGTTCCAGAAACACTAAAACTGTAAATTAAGTACTAAACAACCCTAAATCAAACCTAAACACATTCCCCGGCAACAGTACCAAAATTTTGATTGGAATTAGTCACTTGCCATCAAAATTAAACTAAAGCTAACCCTAATGTAATATAAGGCTAACCCTAGGTCATCTCCTAAGGAATGGTTTTAAGTCTAATTAAAGTTATCTAGTGGAATAATTCACCTAAAATTGAAGTTGATTACCTAATTGTTAACCTAATTATCCAGTGAATTAAACTAGCAAACTAAACTTAATTATGAATGTGGCTTCTTTATTTAAGTAGGAACCTTAGGGTGTTGCTAATGAAGGAATCTTAGTTTCTAGTCAAACATGGCAACTCACTCAACTTCTCTACCTTGGCTAAAAATGTGTTTACCTAAGACAACTATATCAAGTAACTTAGCTTTACTAATTCAATTCCCTAAGTGCTATTACAAGCCTTTTAGGTAACCATATACTATGAAATGATCCATGAAAACCTCCATGCAATTTTTAATGAAATCTTAAAAGATAGACATCATGCATCTTTGAAAAGTTTCAGGCACATTATAAAGATCAAAAGGCATCCTCCTATAGGCAAAAGTACTAAAGGGACATGTAAAGGTGGCCTTATCTTGATCACGAGGAGGTATTGGAATCTGGAAACACCCACTAAACCCATTTAGGAAGCAATAATGAGACTTAAAAGCCACCCTTTTGAGAATTTGATCAATAAAAGATAAAGGAAAGTGGTCTTTCCTAGTCACATTCTTAAGCTTCCTATACTTTGTGCATATTCTCCAAGCATTTTGCACTCTAGCTGGGACAAGCTCTCCTTTCTCATTTTTTATCACAGTAATCCCTCTCTTTTTAGGCAGAACTTAGACAATTGATCTTCTAAACTAAAAATGCATCTTGACAAATTTTCTCAAACATTGTCTCAAAAGTCTAATTTTATGACCAAAATGCCCCTAATGTATAAAATCACAAACTTAGGCAATTTTTCACAATTAATGCAATAAGTGTGCAATTTGGGTTAATATAGCATGATTTTTGGTCAATCATAACAAGAAAAAATGTGTAATAAATGTGACTTATTACCAAATCTAACATTTTTGAAAGAAAGATTTTCTTGCTCTTGAGAGGAAGGGTCAACAGGGGAAGGTATATGGAACAGTGAGTAAGGTTGGTCAGAATGGGTTGTCAAGGTTAAGGATAAATCAATAGTATGAACTGAATCTTCTCTAAATCTTAAAGGACTAGCCTCATCTTCTCGTCTGATAGTCCCTCCATATACCTTGAAAATACCAAGGTGATCCATAATGTGTAATAAATGTGACTTATTATCAAATCTAACATTTTTGAAAGAGAAGATTTTCTTGCTCTTGAGAGAAGGGTCAACAGGGGAAGGTATATGGAACAGTGAGTAAGGTTGGTCAGAATGGGTTGTCAAGGTTAAGGATAAATCAATAGTATGAACTGAATCTTCTCTAAATCTTAAAGGACTAGCCTTATCTTCTCGTTGATAGTCCCTCCATATACCTTGAAAATACCAAGGTGATCCATAATGTGTAATAAATGTGACTTATTAATGTGTAATAAATGTGACTTATTACCAAATCTAACATTTTTGAAAGAGAAAATTTTCTTGCTCTTGAGAGGAAGGGTCAACAGGGGAAGGTATATGGAACGGTGAGTAAGGTTGGTTAGAATAGGTTGTCAAGGTTGAGGATAAATTAATAGTATGAACTGAATCTTCTCTAAATCTTAAAGGACTAGCCTCATCTTCTCATTTGATAGTCCCTCCATATACCTTGAAAATACCAAGGTGATCTATAATTCTATCAAATTTTCTATTCAAGTAAAGCATCATGTCACCAAGGCCCTTGATGTCATTCTTGAGATGCACCACTATTTGATCAAGCTTGCCTTCAATACCATTAAGAATCTTATAAAAGAAGGTGTTGGACATATTAGGTGGATTAGGCATTTGAGAAGAAGAAGCTCCAGCAACTTCAGAAGTCCTAAGAGCAACTTTCTTTGGTAATTTTCTTTTCTTCCTTGTTGCAACAAGGTTAGTGAGCTCTTCTTCTTTTAGAACAAAGTTGTTTCCTTCCAATTTAAACTTTATTTTAGCTCCAACACTGCTCCTTCAATGTACTTGACATGAAATCTTTTTAGAATTGTAGAAACAACAGTAGGAAAGTAGAGATTTTGTCCTTCTTCTGCTCCTTCTTCCTCTTGGTATCAACCTTAAAGGTATACAGTATCTTGGTTAATATGTAGTGACACATACTAATCTTCTACTTCTTTATTAGCCTTTTAGAAGCTAAGTCTCAAACTCAGTGTATGTATTGAAAGAAGTTCTCTTATTGACCAAGAATCTTGCCACAACATATGCAAGCATCTGGTATCACCCATTTTCTTAATACTAAAGTTAGGGCCCATTCACTCTAGACTTGAATTAAACTACCCTAATTTCATTTTCAACATTCATTCTTCCATTCACTCTTATTTTTTAGCCTCTACTCTTCTCCATTCTCTCTCCATTGTTCTTCATGTTCTTCATCTCTATCTCATCTTCTTTCCTCCATTACTCATTATCTAACCATCAAAATTCTAATCCAACTCCACTATTATTCTTCTTCCACCTTACTCTTTAAAATCTAAGCTTCATTTTCTTGGTTTAGCTTGAAAATCCTTAAGGTGTTCAAAAGTATGGTTCAGTCATGGTGGAAGAATTGTGCTCAAATAGGTTCTAAGATGACTAGAGGCTAAATCTACGAGAAATGCTAGGAGGGGGAAGGATGCTAAAGGAGTCTTAAAGTGCCTCAAGAAAGGTTAAGGGTTATGGCCACTCTATTAAACCTAAGTTGATGTAGTCTTGTTCTTAAAATTAGGAGTATTGTTATATCTTATTTTTATTAACCAAAATTGATATTTAACTTGTTGGTTTAGTGTTTTTCTACTTGATTTCCTTTTATGTAGCTGCTAGAAATTTTCTCCAATACATTGTAATTCATATAAATATATGTTTTATGTGTGTTGAATGTGTCTTACATTAGCTATGCATAGTTGGTTAGTGTTTGATAAAATATCTTGTTTGTAAAATTATACATTAGACTTACCATAGGTCGAGCTACACATAAAGGGAACCTAAAGAGAATTTTGATCACTTTGTACTTAAATAAGGAATTGATTAGGGACTTATACAAAATTGTGCAAGGACTTGGTTAATTGATTTAGTTAGAAAGGCACACTTATATAAAATTATGTAAGGGGTTTAATTTGATCAAGGGAGTGGAAATTAACTTAAGTCTAATTAAAAAGAGTAGATAGGGAATCTAGCATCCCACAACTTTTAAGACTCCACTGTAGAAAGGGTTAAAACACTTTCATTTCCATTTGACTAGTTAATTAGTTTTTTAATTAAATCTGTCCACTTAGTTTAATTAGCTAAACTCAATAGCCTTAATTAACCTTGGTTAGCCTCCTTAGTAAAGAATAACCTAGGTTGCCATTAGTAATATATTAGTGTTAACTTAGTTATTTTGGAGTGTAAGCGACATATGTTCTCATATGGCAATACACCCAAAGGGGGTGAAGTGTTTGAGAAAATTTTGGTTCTTTTCAAACTTTTTAGTAAAATTGTTTTCAAATGAAAATTTAAGAATTCTAAACTTTATATGTAAGAATGCTAAAGTTGTTTTCAAGCTCAATATGTGTACGAGAGTCTAGAAACAATCTCTAAGTGCAAGTTTGAGTAAGAGCAAGTAGATATATCAAATTTAATTTCATACACAAAAATATAGTGCTAACTAAGGTTGTTGGAAATATAAAAGAGTTAAGGGAAGAGAGATTGCAAACAATAATTTATCCTAGTTTAGCTCCTCCGCTTGAGCCTACATCCAGTCCCTGAGTAACTACTTGAGATTTCTCTACTATAATACAAGCTTGAGTGGGTGCTTGCCACTTCAGTATATTTATAAGTTCAGTTCAGGCACTTGTAAGCCTTTACAACAACTTACTTTGCTAGTGAACTTTTTTTTAAAGAGAACAACCTCTTTTGATTTCAAGGGAAATATCTCCCTCAATTTTACAAAGGTTTTGTGTATGCGAATCACTCAATTAAAACTCTCTACGAGTGATGATGAGTACAATGAAGTTTAAATACTCAAATGATGAAGATATTGATGATATGGCTCAAAAACAATTATTTCCATATAATAAGAGTAATATGATCATAAATGTCATAGCTCAATGATTTCTGAGGTTAACCTTACGTTAAGATCAATTTGGAGTATTAAATTTATAACCCATGGTGTAAAATAATTGTTAAAGATATCAAATGACCTTTTATAGATGTTGCACAATGATTATAGCCATTGGTTCTAAATCTTGTGAGTAACCAGTGCTAAATCATGCATGTTTTAGAGGTTTCTCAAGTAAAAATGATGTATCATGTGAGTTTTGGAAGAGCCTTACGTGTGATTTGTCTATAAAACTTATTTAGTGAAAATGAGGCTTTTAATTAGGTCATTTCTCGCGTGTGTATATGTTGTTTCATATGTGACTTAGCATATACAACTTAATTAGTGTGAAAATAAGCTTCTGGATGCATTTTCACATGTAGTCTAAAAGTTCTCTCATGCAAATTTTTGCATTAGTGCTAAAGCATGCATGGTTGATTGCTGCTCTCACATGTGATTTTATAGATTTACTGTGCAAAAATTCATAATGTCCTAACTCACTTAATACAATTCTAAATTAGTCAAATATATATTTTTCAAAAGATCTTGAAGTCTAGTTTTCAATGAAATATGTTTCACACTTAAGTGAAATGTATATTTTGAGATATGATCAAAAGATTATATGAAGATCAAGACTAAAAGTTGTGCAAAATTAATATTTCAATACTCAACTTTTAAAGTTTATATCTTTCTCAATAAAACTCCATTTTGAATAAATAAGCTATAATTGAAAATCTATTGGTGTCTATTTTCAAATGAGATATTTTCACATTAAAATGATCTTTGTAGTGAGAGATATGAGATGAAACGTGACCAAAGGTTAAAATTGATTTTTTGCACAATTTACATTCAAAGTTTAGATTTCAAGTGTTTATGACTTTTTCAACTTAACTCCATTTTAGGTAAATAGAAAAGCTTTGAAAACTTTATGGAGTTTGTAATCAAAATATTCAAAGCTCATGAGATATATATGACCAAAGATGAAAATTATAATTATAGAAAACTATATCTCACTCTTTCTCTTAATATCTAAAATGCATATTTTGATTTAAGATATCTTGAGCCAATACTTCATATATAATTTCATACTCATTATCCTAGGTATCAAATATGTTTGGACTAATTTTCTTGTACATTTTCTCAAACATCAAAGTTTTGACCAAAATACCCTTAGTACACAACTTTGCCACTTGGGCGATTTTCTTGCTTTTAAGACTATAAATCTACTAAAATAGGGAATATAACATGTAAAATGAGTCCTAATTGAATAGATAAGGTGTGTAAATAATGTGTTTTATTAATTTCTCCACATTTATCTCTTGCACTCCAGGCAAAATAAAAATAAAGAAGCCCTCTTGTTAAGGAAAAACAAACCAAAAACAAAGTTTTCAAGTTACCAATTTATTAGTTCATGAACGTCAATAGTTGATCAATCAATATGCAGTGATCAGGAAAGAATTATATACATAACAAATAAACCTTTACTAAGAATTAATTTCAAAGAGCAAGCCTCATTAAGTTAAGTGTTTGCACTCTTCACTTATAGTGTATATGGTATTCAATTTCACTCAAGTTTCCTTAGAACAGACCCTACCATAGGCTTGTAACTCTTCTACATCTCCACCACTGAAATAGCACTTGTACTCAAGAATCAAGTGAACTTATTAGGTCGTAATATGGGTTATGGAAAGATAACTAAGAAATGCACGTGAGAAAATAGGGTTAGCATTAAGATAATGCTTTGACTAAGATACATCCCCTAATATAAAAAATATAACCAAGTTCAATTGAGTGAAAACCTTAACATGATGAGGAAGAAGATAAATGACACAAAATTAATGGAAAAAATGAGTTAGGCAACTTCTTTATTCTTTGTTTTTTCTTTTCTTTTTATTCCCTTTTTCTTTTTTTTAAATCTTTCTTTGATTTTTTTTTTGTTGCCCCTAACTCTTTGTGCAAACAATAAAATATAATGGATATGATGAAATGACAATGAAGGATAAAAAGTAATAGATGGAAGAATGACAATAGACATCCACTCACTTGATCTAAGGCATGCAATGCATATTAAAAAGACACAAAAGTATAACATGCATCCCTTGGGGAAATAGGGTGAATATATTGTTTTTCAAAAGGATCAAACCAAAAGCTCAAAGTGGCTAACAAAGAATAATCAATAATAAAAGGTTGGCTATTTAGCTCTTGGCTATTTTTATGAATTCCACCTATCATTTTCCATCAAGCAAGTGCATGAAATGTGCCTTAAATAAGAAGTGAAACAAGTTCTAGAGGGTATCATCACCAAGAAAACTAATCATACACAAGAGTGTTTGGCTTCTTCCATCAAAGGGTAATATGCTACTCTTATCCATTAATTCAAGGTAAAAAGAATGCACACTTCACACCTATTCAATCCTAAAAGCTACCATATCTCAAGCCTCAAAATATCCATTTAAAGAGCTAAGTAATAAGTAACCCCAAACAATGCAAAACAATTTTTTAAATGTTCAAAAATTGTTCAAAAACACAAACAAAACAAAACAAAAATATTTATGCCTCTCCCTCACACTTAAACCATGTATTGTTCTTAATGTATGCATAGACTAATGATATGATAAGATAAGATTAATATGAATGCATGCATGATAAAAGAGAAAGAACATTTTTTTTTCACAAACAAAACAAAGCAACCAAAAATAATGAAATTCTACCTTTTATTACTAGATTCATCTCCCCCACGCTTGCAATGTACTCAATAAACAAATCAAAGAAAAAAAGAAAAGTAAAGTAAAGAGCAAGGGTGAAGAAGATACAATCTAGTTTAAATCTCCACAAGCTCTTAAAGTTGAAATTTTCATCTTTAAGGAGTTGTATAAAGCTACTCATTGTAATCTTTGTTCCAAGCTTCTTGGGTAGAAGCTTGGGATCAATTGGTAATGACTCCAAGATATATGGTGTGAATTTTCCCTTTTCATCATGTAAGCTTGGTGTCTCTCATTATCTCGATAGTCAAAGGTACTACAAGTGTAGAATTTTCTTTTAATAGCTTGGAAACCTTATGGACATTAAACTCAAGTAGAAAAAATTCTTTACAATTAGCCCTTTTTTCTTGTACCTACATCACAAGATGAAATACCCTTCTCATTCCCATGAAACTCAAGTATAGTAGATATTTCATCATCATCAAGTAATTCATGAGAAGACATATCATCATCATTCAAGTATTCATCAATTTTCAAATAATTTTTAGCATTTATAATCATTCAAACAAGTACATGGAGATATGGAAGTATGAGAGTATAAATCAATACTAAATAATAAGGCAAGATCATTACTAAATTCTTCAATCATAAAATCAACATCACTTAATTTACCTTTAGGCTTTATAGAGTCATTTCCTTGAACTTTAATTTTCTCATGCTTTAAGTTCTCCAAACTCTTTTCTTCTTATGACTTGTCCTTAATTCCATGTAAGCCTTGTACATTAGCATTTGTTACTTTATGATTGGCCTTAGATTTCTCATGCTATTTTTCTATAATTTCCACAGTTTCAAAAGGGATAGGTGCAGAATTTTGATTTAAGTCCATGATCTCTTCAAGTTGAGCAAGTTCCTCATTGAAATCAAGAGGTAGTTCGGCCACTATATCTTTTTCACCTATAAAATAAGGTAAACAACCTTTCTCAAGCACATCATAGTTAAAAGAAATAAGTGCATATGCACTATTAACAACATCATAAAAAGGAATTAGAGTTTTAAGCACCTAAGATACATCATCCCCACCATCAACATCCATCTCATTTTCTTTATTCAAGCTAAGTGAAAAGTCAACATTTTCAATGATATTTGAATTTAAATCAAGAGAGTTATCATGTGAATTCTAAATGTTTTTCTCTTAAGGATATATTTTTTCACAATATGGTTTATGCTCAAACATTCAAGGTGATTCAACTATAATTTCTTCATTTATGTTATCATCATTCAAATCATTATGCTCATCATTAAAGAAAGTCAAATGTGAAGAAGAATCAACCTCAATAGAAGTAGGAAAATTTTTACCTAAAGGAGATGCCTTTTAGGTTAAGAAAGCTTGCAATGAAATGTTGATTTGAGCAAACTCATCTTGAAGCTTGTCTTGCTCTTTATCATTTTTTCTAATGTGGCATCCATGGACTACTTTATGGATTCAAGATCATGTTGAATTTTTCTCATCATTTCTTGGATTGTTGGAACTTTATCTTGAATTAAATCCTAGTTCCATTTTTCTTAAAAATACAAGATTTGATATGGTGACCCTTCTTTCTATAGTATACACAGGTGATAAAAGGATTAGATGAATGTATAAAAGGCTTCAAGTAATTGTGATAATATTTTGTAGCCTTCTTTGGCTTCTTTTGATAAGTGAACTTTGCTAAATCCCTTTTTAAGGTGTCATTTTGACTTTGTAATACAATGCAACTAATACACACCTCAGTTTTTTTGTTTAATAATGTTTTCCTTTATAGACAATGTCTTTAGTTCAACTTCTAGTTTTGAAATAGTTTTCTTAGCACGCAAAATTTATTTACGTTGTTCTTAGAATGGTAAAAACAAGTCATCATATTCATCTTGAAGTAAGTTAGAATTTACCTCATCTAATTGAGACTCAATCAAATTATCCTTTTCATCTTCTTGAGCTACAAGACATAAATTGGTTATTTCTTCCTCTTTATTTTCATCTTTTGAGGAGCTATCTCCTTAAGCTACAGAGGCTTTCTTTCTTTTTTAGCCTTCTCCTTCTTCTTTTTTTTTTTTATATTTGTTTCTATTGAGGGTAGTCCCATTTGATATGACCAGGCTTTTTACATTCGTGGCATGTAAAAGGTTTCTTCTAATCCTTTTTGTTGCTAGATGATCCTTTTTAGAAGTTCCTTTTACCTAAATAAAACTTTTTAAACCTTTTGACCATCATGACAGATTCTTCATCTTGGTTAGATTTTGATTCCAATTCTTCTTCAATAGTTTTTAAGGAAATTCCTTTTTCTTCTTATTCATATCTTTTTTATATTGTTAAAGTGTTGACTCATGTTCTTCTAAACTCCCAAAAGGGCCATAATAAATTTCATAAACACTCCTTGAGCTTCTGTGATGGTAATAATCTTCAGCTACCACTCTATAGAAAAACTTTTGATATCTTCCTTAGTTACTCTAGTTTAGTGTATGTCTTTTCTAGGTTCATCAAATGATTTATTATGTCTGTAAACCTTATTTGCATTTCTTTAATGGTTTCTCCATCCTTCATTTTAAATATTCTCTTCCTATTCTCATTGACTCCGTTAATTTCCTCATGAGCTTGCCTTAATGCATCCCACATTTCCTTTTTTGATGTACAATGAGTAACCTAATTGTACTTGGCATGATTAAGTGCACAAGCTATTTTAAGCTTAGCATTAGAATTGAGGTTGATGAGCCATTTATCTTCATCATTCCATTCTACTTTTCTCTTTTTCTTTGATGAGCCCATTGTCTCTAACCATCATCAGAATGTATGGACCTTTGGTGAGAGCTCTAATAGACTTTAAAAAATAGACCCATCATCTCTCATAATAGACCCATCGTCTCTCATGAGCCCATTCTTCTTTTATTTTCATTAGATTTTAAAAAATCTATACTTGAATGAGAGCTCTAAAATGCATTTCATAAAAAAAGTACTTCTTTACATTTGCTTTGCTCTTACTCATTCCTAATAGTTACAAACAATCATATTTTGTTGCTTACAGCTATTTCAGTGTATGGGCTATAAATATAACATTTCAAACTTATTCTAATATGAGATGAGGCTCAGAAATTATCAAGCTATGAAATTCATATTCATATTACTCTTATTTTATGAAAATAACTATTCTTGAGAAATATTATTTAGGGAGAATTACATTGAAGTCCCACACAAGGAAATTAATTACTACAAGGTCTAATGACAATTAAAGTAAGAAGATTGACAACTGATTGTATTATCAATCTCCTTAGTTTAGTTATCAATGGACTTTGTAGTTAATTTCCTTGTGTGGGACTTAGATATAATTCTCCACATTATTTATATATTCATCTTTTGAGTATTAGAGCTTTATTGCACTCGATCTTGCTCTTAAAGGGATTTTTAATTGATTTACATATTTGAAATCCTTGTAAAGGTAAAGGAGAGATTTTGCTTGTAATTGAGATGTTATTCTCTTGGGAGAAAAGTTCACTAGTATAGTGAGTGATTGTAAAGGCTCACAAATGCCTGGATCAAACTTGTGGATTATAGTGGCTCACAAGTTCTTGATTTAAACTTGTAGAAAATAGTGGAGAAATCTCGAGTGGTTTTCTTGGGAACTAGATGTAGGCTCAAGTGATAGAGCTGAACTAAGATAAATTATTGTTTGCATTCTCTCTTCCCTCAACTTTTTTATGTTTCCACCAATTATAGTTAATGCCGTAACTTTCACTTAGAAATTGATTTTACATATATTGAGCTTGCAAAAAATTACTTTAGCATTGTTGCAATCAAAGTTTGAACTTGAATTCACTCAAACTTTCCCTTACACACAGTTTTGCTGAAAAAGTTTTAAAAAACTGAAAATTCCATAAACACCTAATTCATCTCCTTTTTAGGTGTGTTGCCATATCTAACATTTAGTATCAGAGCAAGGCTCTTAGATAAAGGACTTAATAGTCTCAAGAGTTACAAATGGTAACTTTTCAAAAGTTTTTCAATTTTTAAAGGATTTGACATTGAAAAATCTCTAACTTTTGAAAATATTGATTTTTGGTTTTGGAAAATAAGAATACAATTTTACATTCAATCCATTGATTTAGATATGTGAGAAGTTTTCATAAATGATTTTGATTTCAAACAATAAGAGATTGGATTGAGAAAGAAAAGAAATTATTTTCTTTGAACATTAGAGCTACGAAAATTTTATATGTGTTAACTGAAACTGATTTTGTAAAAGTCAAATATTACTCTAATGCTTAAACTATTTGGGATACTCTTAAATCTATCTATGCTTTTAATAATTTTTTGATAACCAAAGTATTGGCAGTTTTTTAAACCTTGAACAATAAGAGGAAGAATGTCTACTAACTATTGGAGAACATATAGAAGGAGAAATCATTGAACACTTTCATGGTTTAGTCAACACACTTGGACAAGAGGAGGATGATTCCCAAGAAGAACCTCACATGATAGATTTGATTATATCATGATTTGAAGAGGAAAAAAAATGAGATATATCATTCCAATCATTCTTGTGCATACAAGTCAAATAATTACAAAATTTTTCAAACCTATAACTGATTTTGTTTTGAAAAATACAAGAAAATTGAATTCTAATTTTACTAGAAGTATTAGAAACACTTTTGAGGAGAGAGTATTTATAAAAGAAACTACAATAAAAAATTGTCAAGCAATAAACATACAAACTGAAAAAGCTTTCAAAATGCATACCATCCTATTATTTGCAATTATTGTGGTAATTCTGGATATGTTTCTCATACATGCTATATTAGGAGAAATTATAGTATGAGAAATAAGTTTGTTTGAATACCTAAAGGACAAGGAAGGTCTAATAAGAACTCCCAAGGACCCAAAGCTAAATGAGTACCAAAATATCCTTCTAGTGATTCAATTGTGCAAAATAAATTTAAAAGGAATGGACAGCTTCATGTAAGAAAGGAAGAAGTCTATAAGAGAGCTTGTCAAGTACATAAAAGGATATTCATGAAATCTACACCAGCAAGGATAACTCTCATGAAACCCCTTACTAAAAATACAAAGTTCTATCAAAAGAGGAAGTAATGAAGAACAGCACCTCTCACCTCAAGAATAAATTACCATAAAGTACCATTCAATTACCTTGAAGAGTGTTAGATTGGAACGCAAAGCAAAAATTTAAAATTTAAAAGCCCAAACACAATTGCAGACTGATCAAACTCGTTCAAATCAAGGTGGATAGAAGAGTTACCTTTTATTTTCAAACTTCTCACATGTTTTCCTCAAGTATTTGGATATCAGGAGCTAACATGTAGATATGCTCTCTCTACCAGCATCCACACGAATAGGTTTCCAACATGAATAGCGTGCTATTACTCTTTGTATCTAATGTCCATCCATTCATTAATCAGATGCTCCTTTTATTTTCTAGAGTATTTTTATGGCTCTCAGAGTTTTGCTGTCAAGTGACTCACTTACTATAAAACTTGTCACTATCTATCTTATATAGATTAGGCTTTTTTTTCTTTCCTTATAAGCCCATAAAAATAAAATAAAATTTATCTCATAAATTTAATCTATGATATCATATCAAATTTAAATTTAACTCATACATTCAAATCATAGAAATGATATGATATCTTCTTGTATCACATTAGTTATTAAATTTAATTTATCATATAAAACTAAATTTCAAAATAACATGATAATACAATATAATATATATCATACATACATATTATATTATATATATACACATGAATATATATATATATATATTTTATATAATATTTTGAATTTTATATATCGTTTGCATGTATATATACATATCAAAATATTTATCAAATGAATATTCAAATGCATATATATATATATATATATATAATTCATTCACCCTAGATAAAAAATTATATTCATTGAATTTAGACGCATTTCAGATTTAATGAACTTGGACACTGCAGCTTGAGTTGGGCTTTTCTTGTGTGATTCTACAAGGCCATATGAAATTGGTAGCAAGCCAATAGTGCTATAAGCCCACAAGTCATAAGTGGCCTCTAGCAAGATATTATGACTATCCAATTCATATAGTATCAATGGTCTAATGTAACCTATCATATAATCGTATCACATCTCTTTTGTCACATGATATTTTGATCAAGTATGAGACATGGAATTGTCATTCTCCTTTACTTGACCATTACTTTCTTAATCTCTGAGTAGACTGACTATAACAATAGAAAGATATTTTTCATTGTAGTATGGCCACACATTTTCTCAATCTTCCTTATTGAGAGGCCCAGCAATATCTCAATTAATGTGAAGGACCAATTTTTGTTAGGATAGGCTGGCACCTAAAAAGGGTGAATTGGATGACACTTAAAACTTTTTGAAACTTGAAAATAGTAAATAGTTAAAGTCACATGATATTCTATGGCACACTACTAGTACTTAGTATTGTCTTACGTATTGTGGGCTCAATGTACTAAAGTGGTTAGTGGATTAAGTATTTGACATCTCTCAGTAAGGGAGGAAATTTGGCATATGAAGTGTGAGGTTGAGTGCCTAGGCCAAGGTAACCCTCACATGGAGAGTAAGTTGGGCTGGCTCTAAGAGGGAGTTAGCTTTGACTGCTCATGATTCACATAGAAGGGGCACAGGTGGTTCGGTGGATCAGATTATACCTTAGTTTACATTTTATGCCTATGGAGGTACAAGTGGGTATAAGGTTTACTTGTAAGCTAAAAAGTGTCAGGAGGCATTCTGTTTGTTAGGAAAGGCCATATCAGCCTATCTTATACATTCAAGTATTTTAATTAGTTAATTATATGTTATTTTAAATCTATTATATATTTACTTGACTATGGCTTTCCTTGTAATAAGGAATATTTATTTCTCTGTTATTGAGACTGTGGTTGTCTTATCCCTTTCTTTATAATATTTACAAGTCCAGTTGAAGGATCTAGTGGTAGACAAAAAAAAAAAGAGCCAAGCTAGAAGTTTGCTTGTGATTTGTAAAGAACAGCATCCCGTTTTCTTTTGAGCAAGTATATTGTAATATATTTAGGTTAGGGTGTCAGTAGGGTGACTATATATATATGTGAATGCGTGGATTGTGTGCTTGTGTATGAATTTTTATATGCTTGTAGACTTATGGCTAAGAAACTTAGTTATGATATGTGGTTTTGATAGATTCATTTGGTAGACCAAGTTTCCATTATAGGAAAATGTTTATTTTGTATATATGTAAATATATATGATTCTACAAGCAAATGCAAAGTGGTTGCATTGCAAATTGTGTGATATGGGCAAACATACACCTTGATAAAGAGAGTAGATGTGAGGAACCCCACAGGGATCTCTGAGCTAAATAGAAATGTTTAGCATGTATAATATATAAGTATATGGTGTTTAGATTGGTTTTTGACTATTTTAGTGTGATTTGTGCATTTTAGGGTCTTAGGGTTCATTTTGAAAAATGGTACCCATGTAGTCAAATTTTGGTATAATAGGTTTTTCTATCATTTGAATGTTTTATTAGGTACTCCTGGTCCTATTTAATGTGTCCAAAGTGTCCCCACAAGTTTGTGACTCTTAGGATAAGATTTGGATAATTTTAAGAATGATTTTTGCCAAAAAGCTGTACTTTTACATTTGGGTGTTCAAATTTTAATCCGACTATTAAATTTTGTTAAAATTTGGTTTACAAGTAAAAAATTTTATAATATTTGTGTGGGCTTTGGAATCACCTTGATCAGATATTGAACAGAGAAACGACATACTTTGAAAGTTGATCCGAAGATGCTATCGTGATAGTAATATAATGGTGTCATGATAGTAACAATTGTTAAGGTTGGGACGCACATGAATTTTGATCTGATCGCGGATCTTCATAAAATTTAATACACTTGTAGTACTCTTTGAATGTGAAGTGTAGGCTCTAGAATCGCTTTGATCGAAGGTTAGATGATGAAATGGTGCACTCCTAAAGTTGGTCTGGATGTGCTGTTACGACAGCAAAAATACCAAATTTGTAATGTGTCCAAATTTAGTATGTCAATTGGATCTTTATGAAATTTAGAACAATACTATTACTCATTAAAAGTGATATGGGAGCTTTGAAATCACCTTAATAGGAGGTCAGGTGGTGAATTGGCACCTCTTGAATGTTTTCTTAGGAGGCTTATTATGACAGCAAAATTAATGCTGTCATAATAACAACTAATTGCCCTTATTTGTCCAATTTGCTTTCATGCGCTATATAATAATCTTCCAAACTTTTCTACGAGATTTTAAATGTTTGTTTTGCTATTGTATAGATTGTTTGGAAATTTAAATGGTTTGTTTTCTAAATTAATTTTAGGATCAACTCCTTAACCACACTTAGATTATTTAGTTGTGGTGTGTTTTTATTGACACTTGAGGCAAGTGTTATACAGTACAACTCTCAAGATTAACCTTATCTTGAATCACTTAACACACCTTATTACAATCTAGCAAGTTGTTACAATACTTGAAAAATCCGATTCAAGATTTATGGGATGATAAAAGAAACTTTTTATAGAAAACTATCTAAAGAGTAGATAAGAATACAGATAAAAGCTTATAAACCTTTGAGAGCTTTTCACAATTCTTTTCAAGAATAATAAATGAATGTAAGATATAAAATCACAATTTGAAAGCTCTTTTAATGCACAAATGATATTATGTTCACTTAAAGATCATTAATCTCTGTTCTAGTTCAAAATGAATCACTTATATAGTTTTTAAAAGTTGACAGATCATTGGAATAGTGATTCTATCCATTGGTGCATTTTCTTATGAGTGATTGGTATAATCACGGGTGTTTTTGCACTAAAGAAGTTTCACAAAGTTGAATGTGACAGATCACGTATGAACATCTTGTCCTCTCGTATATGGTTTTGTACTTTTGAAAGATCATTCAGTTTTGTGTGCTCAATCATGCATGGTACCATGTTGCTCTCTTGCGTGGTTTTATACTCATGAATAATCATTCAGTTCTGTGTGCTTAATCACGTGTAGTACCATGTTGCTCTCTTGTGTGGTTTTGCACTCATGAATAATCATTCAGTTCTATGTGCTTAATCATACATGGTACCTTATTGCTCTCTTGTGTGGTTTAGCACTTATCAGTATACTATCACAACAAGGTGCTAAAACTTACGAGTGTACCACTTCCTCTCATGCGTGGTTTTGCACATCAAAAACTATCATTAGTTCTGTGGGACAAATCACGTGTGGAACTCTTACTTTCTCTTACATGAAATGGCTGGCAAAATGCTAAGGCCATTCAATGTGATTGAAACTTACATGGAACTAGAAACATATCACGTGTGAAATTGCAAGTGCTAAAGTATAAACATGTCTAATGCATATTTAAGTGTGGAACTTAGTACAGCTTAAGCATGATTTTTGCATGATTAAGAAATATAAATTTGTGAATCAATAATCATACATGTGAATAATTTTAGCTTGGCTTGAGAGATTTTAAGACTCAACAAAGACAATGTATGATGGTCCAGCAAGTAACAAATCATGCTTAATACTATTTGTCTCACGCGTGGTTTTGCACTTAAATTCATTTCAATAAAGCTCAGATGCTAAAACTTGTGTGAACATTGAAGCCTTTCATGCATGGTGTTACATGTAAAGATAAAGCATAAAGCAATATACCATACTAGTGCTTAATCACACATGAAGCACTTCTTCACACTCGCATGATCTAGCAGTCAGTGTGCCTAACATGCAAAAACTCATGAGTAACTTGCAAATCACATGTGATTTTGCCTCTTCACTATGCAAACCTTTTCTATGAAAAACCATATGCAAGAGGGCCAAAGTTTAACATACTTAAATGAGTCTTAATGCATATAAAGGAGACATATGATGCATCCATTTAATGACTTAAGAAAGGTGATTTAGCTCTCTAAGTTTTCACATTGAATCTAAGAATTTAAAAATTACTTATCCCAAACTTCTTCATCTTCTTATGATTCTTCATGCTCTTGAGGTTTTGTCTTCATCCATGATTCTCTATATTTGCACACATAACAAATACCTCTTTTTTTAGTTTTGTAATCATTAAAATACATGATCCAACAATTTCATCTTAATTACTTATATTTCTTTACATGAATATCACTAAACTCAATCATAGCCTTTATGATCACCCAGTTAAAGGTGACTTTTGATTAGGTCAAAGTTCAGTAGTTATCATGTAGGAATCCATAATGATTTTAGGTCAAAGGGCTTAGTGATATTGTTGCATATGAGATAAGTTTATGACTTGTACCATGCAACTTTCTTATAGTGGGTCGATTCAGCACCATGAACCCTTTCAAGTGTCTACAACTTTGATTTATATCTCTATAATTAATCAAAGTCATAATAATCTTGTTTTATCTATGATCCTTCATAGATGACCGACCAAAGACATTTAGGCTAATAACTATAGTTTGTCTAAGAATATAGTCATCACAGTGTCTTATGTATTAATATGATAATAAATAAGACATTAATTAAATAACAATGTTCATAGTATAATGATTGGCCTCAGGGCATAATTTCCAACATCCTCCCACTTGTACTAGGTACAATCATTAATTTTTCTAATTCCTCTTGTGTTGACATGATGCTCATGCTTCGCCTATCCAAGAAGCTTTGTAAGATGATTAGCAACATTATCTTCTCCTACTACTTTTCATATTTTTATATCACCTTGATCATTGATCTTTTTAATAAGGTGAAAATGCTGAGTATATGTTTGGTCTTTTAGTGTGACTTTAGCTTCTTGCTTTGTGCAATTACATCACTATTGTCACAGAACAAGTTTATTGGATTTGAGATACTTGGCACTACTCCTAGTTTAGTAATGAACTTCCTAATCTAAACAGCTTCCTTAGCTTTATCCAATGATACTATATACTCAGCTTATGTTGCAGAATTAGCTATTGTGCTTTGCTTAGAGCTGTTCCAGCTCATTACCCCACCATATTAAATGAACACATATCCTAATTGTGATTTAAGGTCATCCTGGTTAGTTTGGAAGCTTGCATATGTGTACTGTTACAACTAGCTCGTCATCCAATTCGCCATTAAACAAGAATAAATCTTTAGTCCTTTTTAAGTACTTTAGGATATTCTTGACAGTAGTCTAATGATCCTCTCCTGGATCTGCTAGTCATATCAAGGCAAATGAAACATTTAGCGGAGTGCACAATATGGCATACATGATAGATCCAATTGTCGAGGCAAATGGAACCTTACTCATGTGATCTCATTGATTATGTGTACTAGGATACTAGTGTTTGCTCAGATAAATGAATCCAAACTCATTGATTACTTCATCAAAATAATAAGTCCAGCTTTAAGATGCTTGCTTTAATCCATTAATGGATCTTTAAAGTTTTTACACCTCACTAGAGTCCTCTGGACGAACAAAGCCTTTAGGTTGTGTCATGTACACTTTCTCAAGTAGATGTCCATTAAGGAAGGTTGTTTTAACATCCATCTACCATATTTCATAGTCATAATATGCCATAATAGCAAGGAGGATTCTGATTGATTTGGCCATTATGACTAGGAAAAGGTTTATCATAGTCTACACATGAGTTTGTGTGAATTCTTTTACAACCAATCATGCCTTAAAGACATTTACTTTGCCATCATGTCAATTTTCTCCTTAAAAACCCACTTGCACCTGATGGTTTTTATATCTTCAGTTGGATTGACTAATGTAACATCCTGAATTTTTTATTTTTACATTAATACTGATTTGGGATTGAATTAGTGATTTAATGTGGGTTAAGTTTCTGGATAGTAAAATGTTATATTAACTATTTGGGATGTTATATGAAAATATATGAGAGGAAGAATGAGGTTCTGTGGTAGAGCATGTGAGTGCAATGAGGATTTCCCTCACTATGCCATACATTGCAATAGAGAATGGGTATGCCATGGCGCATGGTATAAAATTTTGATAAGTGCCCTCATGTCCAACTTGTGAAAACAAAAGAAGAAGTAGAGAAAGGAAGGTCTGGCATGGAGAAGGTGCCAACCTCTATTAGGGCATTGAACTTCGAAAGTATGGACGACATTTCCCACCAATTACTTTCTGGGTAAGTCTTGCACTACCTTAACCTTTATTTTATCTTATTTTTTCTTAGTTTTAACTAGTAAGAAATTGAGTTTGAAAGTTCTAAGGAGATGATTTCTTACCCTGTTGTAATAAAAAGGTTTTTTGAAACTAAACTAGTACTTTGTGACTGGTTTGAGTCAAAATGATAAAGCATTAAAGCTATAGGCACAATTTTCCTTAATATAGAGAAAGAGTAGTGAGAGAGAATTTTTTTGTGAGGAAGTTAATGCATGATGTGATTGGTAATTGGTCATAGTGTGAGTGAACTTGCAAATAGAGGAAATGATAGTGATTTGATGTTTACTTGTGTGAATGGCACTTTTTGTCAATAGAGTTATTGACTCTAGGTGCCTAAATTATGTAAATTCTAGCGTGTGACGTGTGAATTACGAAAAGAGCTTAAGTAGGGTTGTTAGAACACAGGTAACCCTTTCTTGCAAACAGAAGGAGTTGAGGTAACATAATTTATTATGTTCATTAACTATTATAACTGTGAAGAAGTAAATATGAAATAGGGAATTTGTTACTTTATGAGTTTTTTGCATGATTTGACATTGTAAATGGTTTTAGTATGAAAATCAATTTGTGAAATGAAGTTTAAAAGGTCATTAGTTTGGATTTATATATATATATATATATAATATATATGTATAAAAGTGTATGATGTGGAAATGTGAAAGAAAGCAATGAAAATTATGTGAAAAGCATGATCATAGGGGGTGGGAGTTCACCTAGGATATGTGGGGATATGCAGAGATGTGAGTGAAAAATCTATATGGTCGGGCTAATACCATGAGACATCCAGTATAGCATTATATAGGTTGTTACCATGGGTAATCCGATACATCATATTATGGGACTGTTACCATGGGACATTCGGGTAATTTGGCAACTCCTTAGTACTCGTTAAGGTATGATTAGGAGTCAACAATGCTTCTATCACAAGTGTGTGAAATGAAGGAAGCCATAGTCCATAGGTGGGATAGATTACCATTGGCCAAGTATTTCTACCACTGAAAGTGTGCTTGAGTCAATAAGTGATTGATCTAATAGTCTATGGTTTCACATCAGGGAGCTTTAGAGGATTAGTAGATAGATGATCATGCTGAGGTGTGAAAGTGTGTGAAAATGATTTATATGTGAAAGTAATGATTTAAGCTAAGTTATAATACATCAATATACACTATACTTTAGTTTTATTATTTTGGCATGGTTATTTGTGGTAATAGATATTACATGAACTATTTTTGTTACTGATATTTTTATCTTATTTGTAGTTATTTAAATTTTTTAGGTTCTAGTACTAGTATTTCAAAGGGAAAAAACATTAGTTGAGTAGAGATCTCTCATTAAAGCTTTTGTAAGAATTTGGTATAATGAATTTGTAGATTATTAGTTATGAGCTTGTGTATAAGTTTTCATAGGATTTAGTGCATGTGCATAAAGTTGTGATTGTGGTATGTATGGTGATTTTGATTCCCTAGCCTTGTGTATATGTGGGAATGATGAAATGATAAAGTGGGCTAGTGAATGAATATGTATGTTGAAATATGGCCTTGTATAAGATTAGGAAGAAGAAAATGTGATTTGGCCTAATGTATGATATGGGCAATTTAAAGGCCAATTGTGTGTATATATATTATATTGTTTATATATTTAGTCAATCAAGTTGCATATTATCCATTTAGATATGGCTATGGCCCTAAAAGTGGCTAATTACATATAGTTTCAATTGGTGATGCTCAAATGGCAAATTTTGATATAAAATAGTCAAAAAGAACTTGGGTGTTCAATTTTCAATTGATATATTAGATTTAAATGAAATAGTTTCATTAGTTAGATAATGAAATAAGCTTCGTGTGAGCGCTTGAACCACTCCAATTGGACATCGAATGTGAAAATGGTGCACATCTGAAGTTTGCATCAAAAAACTGTAATATAACAGTAGATTCAAGTGTGTTTACAGTGGCACATGTATCCACATGCCATAGCGCATGGCACAGAGCAAGTAGCTATGATCTCTATGCCACATGTTGCAGTGCATATGGCATGAGCCATGGTGCATGGCCCCTATTTTGACCTAGTTTCATTTTAATGTAATTGTTTTCTTGGTAACCTTAAAGTGCTATTGCAAAATGCTTCTGCTGTGTATTATTTTATTATTTAAATTTATTATTATATGATTTTGGAAATTTCTCAAGATTCTAAAGTTTTAAAATTAAATGATTTTGGATTGATTAGTAATATAAGTGGAGGGTTGTATGGTAATGTTAGTGATGCCATTACAACTAAAGTCCACGTATTATTGTCATACATGGATTGCATTTTAAACTTTATGGCATTTAGCCATTTCTCATAATGTAGTCCCACTATGGCTTGTTTATAGATGGTTAGCTCATTGTTTTCAGTGAGTAAAACATCAAGACATTCATTGATTAGAAATCTATATTTCTAAGGTAGATACTTTGTCTTCTCAGACCTTCATGGGCTTTGTGCTACTTGAGTAGGTTCATTTACTTCTTATGAGTCTCCTCAATTTTCCACCTGTGACTCTGTGCTATTTTATGATTCTCAAATTTCTTCAAGATGTATCATGCTCCTACTGGTCCTCTTAAAGATAAATTCTCTTTCTAAAGAGATACCATTTTGAATTACAAACACTTTGTTATTGGTAGGATTGTAGATATAGTATCACTTTGTTTCTTTAGGCTACCTTACAAAAGGCTCTTTCTGGATTTGGGTGATAACTTGTTTGAGACCAGTTTCTTAATGTATACCTCACTTCCTAAAATCTTGAGAAAAGACAAACTAGGTTTCTTCCCAATCCATATCTCATATGGTGTCTTTTCAATTGCCTTAGGTGGAATACAGTTTAGTGTGAATGCAATTGTTTCTAGTGCATTGCCCCAAAAGGATGATAGAAGATCTATTTGAATCATCATAGATTAAAGGATATCTAATAGTATCCAATTCCTTTGCTTAGAAATGCCATTTTATTGTGGTGCTCCTGAAGGAGTTAATTGTGAGACTATCCCACAGCTCTTGAGATTATAAGTGAATTCTTGGCTTAAATATTCATGTCTCAATTAGATCAAAGAGTTTTAATAGTCTTGCCAAGTTGGTTTTGTATTCATTTTGGAAAATTGTAAACATTTCAAAAGATTCAGATTTGTATTTCATTAGGTAGATATATCCATATCTACTGTAGTCTTCAATCAAAGTAATGAAGTACAAATAACCCCTTCTAGCAATTATACTTAGTGATGTACATATGTCTGTATGTATGAGTCTCAGTAAATCATTAGCCCTCTCACTATGCTCATTAAAAGGTGCTTTTGTCATCTTTCCTAATAAACAAGATTCACAAGTGTCATAAGATTCAAAATCAAATGAGTTGAGAAGTCTATCATGGTGGAGCTTAGAAGTGCGTTTGTCATTTATATAGCCTAGACGACAATGCCATAGGTAGGTTGGATTCAAATCATTTGATTTGATCCTTTTGGTAGTTACATTATAGATGTTTTCATTATTTGGATGTTCTAGATTTAAAAGATAATGACCAAAATATAAATCACCATCAGTATAAAGAATGTCATTTTGATAAATAGAACATTTATCATTCCTAATAATAAAAGTATAACCTTCCTTATCCAAATAAAAAAGAAAAACAATGTTACTACTCAAAGCAGGAACAAAATAACAATTATTCAAAATTAACAAAATATGAATGAAAAGCTACTAAAACAACTTCAAGCCAATGAAACCATAATAAATAACAAATCATATATTATGAAAAGCTACAAAATTATGGATTACATAGTGCTACGATTAATTAATCACATAATAATTACATTGCTGCCTTAAACCGTTTAGATTCATCAATCGTATTAAGAATCCAGCTGAATAGATTAAACAGGTTGAATGTATATCATATGGCAATATATATATATATATATATTGAAAATATCAAACATAAAACATATATAGATATAAAACAAATATATATATATATATATATATTTTGAAAATATCATCATACAATCAATTCATCACATGAACATACAAGAAGGTAATCAATCACAACCAAACTTAAACAATAATTTGACCTGGCTCTAGTACCACTGTTGGATTGAGAGATGCAAATGAAAATTAAAATTTAAAGCCCCAATCATGATTGCAGATCAATTGAACTCATTTATGTCAAGGTGGATAGAAGAGTTACCTTTTATTTTTGAACTTCTCACATATTTTCTTCAAGTATTTAGATCTCAAAAGTTAACAGTGTAGATCTACTCCCTCTATTAGTATCCACACGAATATCTTTCCAACACGAACAACGTGCTAGAGCTCAATGTGTCTAATGTCTATCTATCTGTCAATCAGATGCTTTTTTTTTTGTTTTCTAGAGTATTTTTATGGCTCTCAGAGTTTTGCCATTAAAAGAATCACTCACTAAAAAACTCATCCCTATCTATCTCATATAGATTAGGGTTTTTGTCTTCCCTTATAAGCCTTCAAAAATAAAAGAAAATTTATCTCATAAATTTTATTTATGATATCATATCTAATTCAAATTTATCTCATAAATTTAAATAATATAACTGATATTATATCTTCTTTTATCATGTTAGTTATTACATTTAATTTATCATATAAAATTAAATTTCAAACTAACATGATAATACAATACAATATAATATAACATAATATATATATCAGATATACATATTATATTATACACACACGCACGCATGAATATATATATTTCAAATACATATATTACATTATATTTTGAAATTTATATATCATATGCATGTATATATACATAAATATTTATCATATAAATATTCAAATGCATATATATATATATATATATAATTCATTCACCCTAAATAAAGCATTATATTTATTGAATCTAGAAACATTCTAAATTTAATAAACTTGGACATTACAGCTCGAGTTGAGCTATTCTTGTGTGGAACCCTTTAAGGCCATATGAAGTTAGTAGTAGGCTAATAATGCTACTGGCTTGCAAGTCACAAGTAGCCTCTAGTAAGACATTGAGACTAGCCAATTCGTATAAGAATTAATGATCTGATGTAACCTATCATATAACCGTATCAAATCTCTTTTGTCACACAATATTTTAGTCAAATGTGAGACATGAAATTGTCATTCTTCTTAACTAGCCATTACTTTCTCGATCTCTAAGTGGACTGACTATAACAATGAAAAAATCTTTTCCATTATAGCATGGCCATACATTTTCTCAATCTTCTTCATCAAAGGGCCCAACAATATCTCTTAATTAATGTGAAGGACAAATTTCATCTTGACCACTTATATTCCTTTGCATGAACATCACATTCCTACCTTGCAAAATATCAAGTCCTGGTTAGGAAAATATTTATCCATGAAGGACTTAGGTGAAACCACTTACATTCTTGGGATTAAGATCTATAGAGATAGATTTAAAAATTTGATAGGACTAAATCAGAGCACAGACATAGACAAGATATTACATAGGTTCAGTATGCAGGATTCAAAGAAGGGTTTCATCTCCATGTCTCATGGCATTCATCTTAGTAAAGACCAATGTCCTAGTATACAAAATCAGCAAGATTGCATGAGTAAGGTTCTATATGCCTCAGCAATTAGATCTATCATATATGCCATACTATGCACTTAATCGGATGTTTTGTTTTCCTTGAGTATGACCAACAGATACTAAGCAAATCTAAGAGAGGATCATTAGATTGTTGTCAAGAATATCCTAAAATTACTTAAGAAGGACTAAGGATTTATTCTTGGTATATGGCAGATTGGATGACAAGCTAGTTGTAACAGGTTACACAAATGCAAGCTTCCAAACTGACCAAGATGACCTTAAATTGCAAACACGATATGTGTTCAACTTAAATGGTAGGGCATTAAGCTGGAAGAGCTCAAAACAGAGCACAACAATTGGTTCTACAACAAAAGATGAGTATATAGTAGCATCAGATACAACTAAGGAAGCTATTTAGATCAAGAAGTTCATTGCTGAACTAAGAGTGGTGCTTAGCATCTCAGATCCAATAAACTTGTTTTATTACAATAGCGGTACAATTACACAGAGCAAGGAGCCAAGGTCACAGAAAAAGACCAAGCATATAGTCAAGCATTTCCACCTTATAAGAGAGAACAATGATAGAGGTGATATAAAAATATATAAAGTAGCAGGAGAAGACAATGTTGCTGATCCTTTTATAAAGCCTCTTGCACAGGTGAAGTATGAGCGTTATGTCAAGATAATGGGAATTAAAAAAATTAATGATTGTACCTAATATAAGTGAGAGGATATTGGAAATTGTGCCCTATGGCCAATCACTGTACTATGCACATTATTATTTAATGAATTTCTCTTTTGTTATCATATCAATTCCATGTTTACTATGATCACTGTATCCTTGGACAAACTATAGTGATTGTCCTAAATATCCCTAATCGGTCATCTATAAGGGATTATAGATGAAACAAGACTAGTATGACTTTGCTTAGTTGTAGAGATATAAATTAAAGTTGCAAGCACTTGAAAGAGTACAAGGTGCTGGATTGACCCGCTATGAGAAGCTGTATAGTATAAGTCATAAGCTTATCCCATATGTAACCATATCACTAAACCCTTTGACCTAAGATCATCATGGATTCCTACATAATAACCACTGAACTTTGACCTAGTGAAAAGTCACCTTTAACTGGGTGATCATAAAAGCTATGATTAAGTTTAGGATATTCATGTAGAGCAATATGGTGGTTAAGATAGAATTGGTCCCTTATGTTAATTGAGATATATTACTGGGTCGATCAATGAGTAAGACTAGAAAAATGTATGGCCATACTACAGTGGTTAAGATAGAATTAGTCCCTTATGTTAATTGAGATATATTACTGGGCCCATCAATGAGTAAGACTAGGAAAATGTATGGCCATACTACAGTGGAAATGGTTTTTCCATTGTTATGGTAGTCCAGTTAGAGATTGAGAAAGCATTAGTTAGGTAAAGGAGAATGTCAATTTCATGTCTCCACTTGATCGAAATATCATATGACAAAAAGAATGAGATACGATTATATGATAGTTTATATCAGATCATCGATCCCTATATGAATTAGGTAGTTGCAATTCTTGCTAAAGGCCACTCTTGACTTATGGGCTAATAGCGTAATTAGCCTACTGCCAACTTCATATGGGGTTGCATACAAGAATAGCCCAACTTGAGCTATAATGTTCAAGTTCTTTAAATTTGGAATATGTCAAGATTCAATAATTGTAATATAGGGCGAACAAATTATATATATGTATATATTTGAATATTTATTTGATAAATATTTACATAAATTTATATGAAATATAAAATTCAAATTATAGTTTTATATATAAATTTTTGAAATATATATGTATATTCATATATGTGTATATATATGACACGCACATATATATATCTATGCATATGATATAAGATTCAAAATATTATATATATATATACATGCACGTGTATTTTTGTAACATCCTAAATTAAATTTAGGAAACTAGTTGCTAATTAAGGGTAAATTAGTAATTAGTGGATTGATTATGGTTTGGATGTTGAATTGATGTTTTTTGTTAATTGGTTTTTATGATAGTAGGATTGAAGGGTAAAACAGTGATTTAGGGTGAAACACACGAGCATAAGTGAAATTGAACTCACTGTGCCACGTGCCACGATGGAAGCTCCATGTGTCGTAGCGCATTGCACAAAAAGTTCTTAAAGCTAATGAAATTTGCTCATGAAATTAGAAGTAAAAGGGAGGAAAATGCATTAAAAGAGGAGAGGGAGTTCATCTCTACTAAGGCTTGCATTATTTAGTGATTGGGAGTTTGCTTTGGTTAGTGACTTATCGAGTAAGTACCGTACAATTCTAAGCTTCATTTTTACCCTATTTTCATTAAATTTGATCATTTGAGAAATCAAATCAAGAAGTTTTAAGTTGTTTGAATCTAAAAGAAAGGTTTAAAAAGGGCTTTCAAATATGAAACTAAGGTTTTGTGACTGGTCTGGAGTTGAATAGTTGATCTTTAAGGATTTAGGTTTAATTAGCATAAAGAATTAGGTTAAAATAGTGACATTGGGTGAATAAATGTGTTAGGAGGTTGTTATGGTCATTTGAATAGCCTGTGGGGCCAATGACAATAGATAGTGGACTTATGAGTTTGAAAGGTGTTAATTGAACTATTTTGTGTGTTAAGGGATTCAGTTTAGCCGAATCAATATCTATATTGGGTATTGAGAATTGATTGAGGGACATTACCTTGTGTAGATTGAATACCTATGACATTACTCGTGGGAATCTACACTTTAGGAGTTCACTACAAGTGAGGGGAATCTATACTCTTAGGAGTACACTATAATTGGTAACCCTAATAGTAAGGGTAAAAAGTAACTGGAGTAACCCTTTTACTTGTTTGTAAAACATCCAATTCTTAAATACATAATTAGCACATACTTAACTTAAGGTTGAACTATCATAATATTGATAACTAATTTAATAATAAAAGATGTCATGGCATAAAAAGATCAACCATGGTTGTTTCACTCATAAGGTTAAGTAAGGAAACCTTGTATAGATGAAATTCAATAAATCATTATATCTCAAAACCAAATTTAGAATGTCAATTAACTATTACAAATCAAAGTAAAAAGTATTTAGGAAGCATGGAAAACATTCAGAGTTGAAAACAAGTCAAAACAAGGTCAAAGGGGTCATTTTTCCTTAATAGAGGCACTTAGCCACGGCTGATACTTCCAAACAAGATTTGATTGTGGCCAAATGGTGTTGGCCATTCCTTTGGTTGTGGCTAATGATCTATAAGCCGCAGCTAAAGATATGATAGCACTTGTCATGATAGCTACCAATCACTAATTTCTGACGCGCATAACTTTTGACTCAGATATTCGATTGAGGTGGTTCAAGTACTCCTATGTCAAAAATTTCATAACCTAGCTAATGGTTTTAGTTTCATGTCAATTCGATATCAAATGAAGAATTTGGACACTTAGGACCACAATTTCACATTTTTTGCCTTTACACCATCAACCAAATGTCCAAATCTCAAACTATAAGCCATTAGCCCATATAAAGGCTTGAACCACACTCAATAAGTCCTAATAGACTTTCTAAAGAGTCACAATTATCAAATAACTCTTAATACAAGAGTTGACTACCCAACCACTATAAAGCACATAATAAAGGGTGAAAATGCAATTATTTGCATTCAAGCTAAATAATCACTCAAAACATATTAAACTCATCTAACTTGTCAAGATATACTTTTTCAAACTATCTTGACACACTACCATGGTCAAATTAGGGCTTTGGACACTTTTATGGCTAAGAAAATCTAAAAAATGACTAAATTTAATGTTTAAGATACAAATGCAAGTAGACTTCAAATAAACATAAGTCAATATAAAAGACCCCTAGTTGGCAAGTATTTTATTCAAATTACACATAAAAGATAAAACTAGAGACATTACAATTGATTACTCAGTCTCTCGCTTTATAGGCCTCCTTTTTTTTCCTTAGCTTAATCTTAGCTTGTGAACATTAAACTATAGGAGTAAGATAAACATCTCAGTAATCAAGTAATTTAATCAAGCATATTAAAGTGTAGCAATCACAATAATTAAGCATTTAACATCACATAAGGGAAACTAACATTATTCACAATGCATCTTTATAATGTAGTTTACATGATCAAATGCAACCGCCTTGTACCACTCCTTAAATCATCTGACTAAATCTATGGGCTATTATCTCATATAGGTCTAGCCCATGTGACTGGACTAGCCTTACTCTCTAATTGTAAAGGGTCACCAGGCCAAAGGCTTCCACACTCACTCTTGGACCATGGATTCCCCTTACTCAAATTTTGGGGTGTCATAAGTGCTTGACCTACATCATCCAATCTAGGATTGGTGATACTGAGCATCGTGCCTGACCCATGTTGCACCCGTAGGTTGTTAGTAATACTAAACTCATATAGTAATGAAGTATGCCAACCACTGTGCACAAACTCAATGGAGGCTACACCGCGTGGATTTTCTATCATAATCCCTTTATTATGCTAGGGTGAACTCCCACCCATTATGATCATACAAGTTCAATCAACATATGTGAATTCAAACTCATACATATCATAGTAATTCATTATCATCATAATTTCTAGAACTTGTATGCTTATCATAGTTTACACCACATTATAGTTTACAATGGCTCGTTATATAATCAACTCATAGCAAATCAAAGCCCATAATTCATATTTCAAATACCAAATAACATTTATATAAATATAATCATCGAACACTTCATCACAATGAGTCATGTTTCATATTTGGGTAATAGTTTAAAATCAACATATTCATCTATAAGCTCATTTCAAGCCATCCATAATAATGCTTAAAGTGTAAATGCAAACATAATGATATACTATGCTTAAATTCTCAGTTACCTCAACTGTTAGTTTACCAACCAAGAGTACCCATGAATATCCAATGGAGCCTTCAAGAAGCTCAATAGTACTAACAATGATCAATCTATGATCAAACACATCAATAGTCGTTAATGACTAATTATCTTTAATTAACTCTAATTAAAGCCTAAATTCAAAAATCCTATTATGGTCATCTACCTACAACTAAATCCATTTTTAGGTTCCCTTAGTTCATTTAGACTCTCATTAGTCTAATCAACACCACTAACAACTCATAACCTCCCTAGCTCAACTAATTAGCTTTATGGTTTACTCCAAACCTCACTTTGAAATCCTAAAACATCAATAGCAGCATAACCTAAAGATTAGACACTTAAATAAACTCTCATTAATCCTATTAAAGTCAAAATTTTAGGTAAACTCATAACTCATTTTTTGAATTCGCAAAGAACTACACAAAAACCATGATGAAAATGCATAAAAGAGGATGAGAAGATGTTGTAGGCACTTACCCAAGTGATTAAAAGCTCTAAATAGACTCTATTGGACGCCCATAACAAATCTTAATAGAGCTCTCCTCATTCACCTTCGAACTCCCACTTAACTCTTTAATTTTTTAAGCTAGAATATGGTTTTAGAGGCTTAAAAATCAAGTTTTGGCTACGGCCAAAGATTAAAATTTTAAATTCCAAACACTATCCATCTAATTGGGCCCAAATGTGGCCCAATACCTTCAAAGGTCCAATTCTAAGCCTTAATTAGGGTCCAATAAACCCATTAGCCTTCCGTACATTATCTTTTAATTCAAGTTAACTCTTAATTGTCTAATTTATCCTTAATTAACCCATTAACCTTAAATTAAATTTTCTAGGATGTTACATTATTTGTTTGTGAAATTATTTACAAGTGTGTTGTATAACTATATGCATTGTGATTTATGAATTGATAGAGTAGCAGTATTGCAAAAGCATACGTATACAGGTGTGTGAATAATGTTTGAGATGTATGAGATAAGACATATGTATAGACATGCGCATGGTGGTGTAAGCCATAGCACATGACACTTTTTCAGGGTCAAAATGTTGTGCTTCATTAGAATTTCATTTGTGTATTCGTCAACCCTCTTATTTGAATATATATTTTATGAAGTTAGGATCCTATATTTTGAAAACAATTTGAGAGCTAGTACTTTGATGTTATGTGATTGTTGTTTGATAATTGTGTAAATGAGAATGGTAAAATCCATATTAAGTAGGGACTTTACAATTTTCATGTATGCACACACATATATATATAATATAATATATATATATATATATCTGATATATGCATATATATATATATTATTTTATTTTATTATGTTATTGTGTTAGTTTTAAATTTAATTTTATATGATAGATTAAATTTAATAATTAACATGATATAAGAGAATATCATATTAGTTCCATGGTTTGAATTTATAAGATAAAATCAAATTAGATATGATATTATAGATTTTATTTATGAGATAAATTTAATCTGATATTCTTGTTGGCTCATTAAAGGAATGTAAAAACCCTAATCTATATATAATATAGAATAGGGACGTGCTAGGTTAAGGCTTTAAGAGTTAGAATAGTTTCAATGGCTAAACACTTTAAGAGCCACAAACACCCTAAAGAAAAGAAAATTAAGGTTCAAAGACGAATGGACATTGGGAATGCTAACACACTATTTGAATTAGAGAGCTGTTTGTGTAAATACCAATAGAAGGAGCAGATCTATCTTATCAGCACTTGAGTTCCAATTACTTGTAGACAACATGTAAGGGCTTAAAATTAAAAGATAATTCTTCTATCCACCTTCACTTAAATGAGTTTGTTTGGTCCACATCAGGATAGATATTTGAATTTTTTATTCTTCCACTGCGCCTCCCCATCCTATAGTGGGCACTTGAAAGGATTTGAGGTGCTAGACCAAACTCTTTGATTACTTTATCAAAATTTTGATTCTAGCTTCGAGATGCTTGCTTCAATCTATAAATGGATCTTTAAAGCTTGCACACCTTTCTAGATTCCTTTGGATGCATAAAGCCTTCAGGTTGTGCCATGTATACTTCCTCAAGTAGATGTCCATTAAGGAATGCTATTTTAATATCCATTTGCCATATTTCATAGTCATAATATGCTACAATGGCAAGGAGGATTTTGATTGATTTGGCCATTGTGACTGGAGAAAAGGTTTCATCATAATTTACAACATTAGTTTGGCTGAATCCTTTCCAATCAATCATGCCTTGAAGACATTTACTTTGCCATCCATGTCAGTTTTCTCCTTAAAAGCCTACTTGCACCCAATGGTTCTTATACCTTCAGGTAGATTAACTAAGGTCTATACCTTATTATCGTACATGGATTACATTTCATAGTTCATAGCATTTAGCCATTTCTCAGTATTTAGTCCCACTATGGCTTCTTGGTAGGCAGTTAGTTCATTGTGTTTAATGAGTAAGACATCATGATATTCATTAATAAAAAATCCATATCTCTAGGATAATGTTGTGTCCCATTAGACCCTTGTGGGCTTTATGTTACTTGAGTAGGCTCATTTACTTCTTGTGAGTCTTCTAGGGTTTCCATCTGTGACTCTATGCTATTTCTTAGTTCTCGAATTTCTTTAAGATATATCTTGTTTCCACTGGTTCTTTTAGAGATAAATTCTCTTTCTAGAAAGATACCATTTCGAATTACAAACACTTTGTTATAGGTGGGATTGTAAACATTGTATCCCTTTGTTTCTTTAGGATACCCCATTAAAAGGAACTTTGTAGATTTAGGTGCTAACTTGTCTGAGGCCTATTTCTTAACATAAACCACACTTTCTTAAATCTTGAAAAAAGACAAACTAGGTTTCTTCCCAGTCTATATCTCATATGGTGTCTTCTCAATTGCCTTAGATGGAACACGGTTCAGTATGAATGTAGCTATTTTTAGTGTATGGCCTTAAAAGGATAGTAGAAGATCTACTTGACTCATTATGGATTGAACCATATCTAGTAGTGTCCAATTTCTTCACTCAGAAATACCATTCCATTGTGGTGTTGTGGAGGAGTTAATTGTAAGACTATCCCACAACTCTTGAGATGATCAATGAATTTTTAGCTTAAATATTCACCTCTTTGATCAGATTGAAAAGTTTTAATAGTCTTACCAAGTTAGTTTTGTACTTCATTTTGGAATATTTTAAACATTTCAAAAGATTCAGATTTGTGTTTCATTAGGTAGGTATATCCATATCTACTGTAGTCATCAATAAAAGTAATGAGGTACAGATAGCCTGGCCCCTCTAGCATTGTACTCATTGGTCTACATACATTTGTATGTATGAGTCTTAGTAAGTCATTAGCCCTCTCACTATGCCTAGTAAAAGGTACTTTCATCATCTTTCCTAATAAACAAGATTTGCAAGTGTCATAAGATTTAAAATCAAACAAGTTGAGAAGTCCATCTTGATGGAGCTTAGAAATGCATTTCTCATTTATATGGCTAAGATGACAATGCCATAAGTAGGTTGGATAGGTTGGATTCAAATCGTTCGACTTGATCCTTTTGGTAGTTACATTATAGATATTTTCATTACTAGGATGTTCCAGATTTAAAAGATAATGACCAAAATACAAATCACTATTAGCATAAAAAATGTCATTTTGATAAATAGAACATTTACCATTCCCAGTAATGGAAGTAAAACCTTCCTTAGCTAAATAAGAAAGAGAAACAATATTGCTACTTAAAGCAAGAGCATAATAGCAATTGTTCAAAACTAATAAAAGCCCATTGGGCAAATGTAACCTCCTTGAGGTTAAATCACACATAACTCTAAATTATGGTAATCCAAGGCTTAACTCATAAGAATTACCAAACTTTAGAGTTTATAAAAGAATTTCTCAAAATCTATTTCAAGGAATCCCAATTTGCCATTTCAAATCTCAAATATAATTTAAGGACTCCAAATTAAAGTTTTAAAAATGAAGCAGAAGCTTGTAAATCAATTGGGATTCAAATAATGAGTTTTAAAACTCAAAACAAATTTTTACATAAAATTTGACAAATGCGCGGTGGCTTACGGTTTGTGCGTCAGGGCATGTCTCCTTTATGTCATGCGCCGTGGTGCATTGCATGAAATTTGACATATTAGTACTGTCATTTGACAACACAGGGAACGGACTTTCAATGCGTCTCAAATCTTTGTCCGATATCCGATTGAGGTGGTTTTGGTGTCTACATGAAGCTTTCTCCTAGCTCTAGCTAATGGCATTGGTTTCACACTCAAATTTATTTTCTATCAAAAGTTGGACACTAAAACCACACGTGCCAATGGCCTACACCAACCTTTCGACCACACTCAATAGACTCATGTAGACTTATGCAACACACCACACGCAAACAAATACACTTATTTCACCAAATCACCACTCAACCCCAATATTCATAAAACATGGAGGGGGAGGAAAAGTTGCCCAAATCAACCATTTCATTCATATTTCTCAAAAATACATATGTTCCTACTTGCACAAGTATTTTGGCCTTATCCTCAGGTTCACAATAAAAACTCACTAACCAGGGTATAAAATACACTAGTTATACACAAACTCATGCAAGTAGTAAACCAATCAATGACAATTATTTCTAGTTAGCAATTACATTGATAATTACACATGTAAACGACTAAAGAGAGACATAAAGAGGATTTACTCCATAAATTCTAAGTCTCTATGTGTTTTTCCTGACTTGGATTCGATAAGCTAGGCCCTAAAAATATTAAGAAATTAAGGGGTGAGTACAACCACTGAATAACCAAGTTTCACTTAACCCTTACAATTACATATTAATTGTAAATAGATATAAAAAGGCACATAACACATATATCATGTTGTTTTCAAAAACATAACTCAAGGGTCGCAAAAATAACAACCATGTGCCCTTAACACATGCCAGACTACAATACTAACAACCATGTGGCCAAACCTACAAGCATGATCGTGTGCCAACCTTATATCTTCTTGTTACCTTCGATACAAATCGGTAGCTATCACGTGGCTACGTCCTTCACGGACTAACCCAACCTTCCACTTGTGAGGAGCTATCGAGCCAGGGTTAACTTATTCACTTCTGTAATCTGATTTCCCTTAATATCAATAACCATAGGGTGTCGTACCCCTAATCTAGCCTCCTCATGAACCGATGGAGACTAGTTAGGTTCGAGTCCCTTATAGAACAAGTAGGACAGTCCCGAATCAACCATGGGACATGGACTACCTCCTGATTCCAACAATCGATGCCAAGGCTAGTTCTCGATTCCAACGGTCACTGCCAATACCACGTGAATTTTAAATCAAACTACTCTTCTCCCTAGGCAAACTCCTGCCAATGATCATGCCATACACATTTCACACATTTTATGCATTTCAACATTCATTACTTAACACATGAACTCACATAACGTGTATACTCCATATTTTAACACATAATTCATTACAATTCTCTACCTATAGTGATAAATCAGAATTAATTTCATAAAACATCAAGGGTGGTAGAATCAAGGTTTTCTTTCTCAAAACCATTTCATACTCAAACATTTTCCAATATGCACCATCAAATTAACTCACAAATCGCATTTCATAAACAATTAACATTTAACTATAAAAATTAAGGTTCCCTCGGTTACCTTAAACCTTTGAGAGGTCAAAGGTTTACCCCTCACTATATCAACTTCCCCAAGTTTCAACAAGCTTGAAAGGTGCCAAGACGAATCTCTCTACAACTAAATCATAAGGATATCATCATCATCTAGCTCTTCAAGCTTTAACAATATAAAAAATCCTTATACTCTATTTTACCAACTCATCACCACTACCCATTCATACCCAATGGGCTTATTAGATTCCATTAATGCACATTATCATTAATAACATCTCAAACCATCATTAATGCACATTAACCTCTCCCAACTACTTTATAAATATCAATTTTGGAATATTAAATGCTTCTATGGATCAACTACTTCCAAAATCATCAATGTGGTGTTCCAATACATTAAATCACTCTCATTAATCACATTTTAACCAATGGAATCAGACCTATACTCTTATGGACCAAAAATCCATCTCCCAACTCAAACCCTACCACAAATAATCATAAATGAGAGAGGAAAAGGAAGAAGGAAGCACCATAATCTTACCTTGGGTGTTTGGGAGCTTCAATCTATCCACAATGAGGCTAAATATCATGCCCTAGCAGCACCAAGACTAAGCTCTTCATTTTCCTCCTCTCTTCCTTTTCTATTTTCATGCAGCTCACGAATTAGATTTATCAAATTTTTAGCCATACGCTGAGGCGCACGCTGCCCTCTGCCACGGCATATGGCACAGAAGAGCCCGTTATGTTCAAATTGTGTTTGTGCGCCACGGTGGACTAACCATGCGCCACGATGTGTGGCATATAACACAACTCTTTACTTTTTCAACTTATTTCTTTGCTCGGGTGGCCCGCCATCAATCCAGACCCACTTCTAGGGTTGAAAATCACAACAATTATGCCAAGTTAAGCCCTCTGGCCACACACCTCATTAACTCACTAACTACCCTAATTAAGTTAACAAATCAAGGTTAAATTTTTTTTTGGATGTTACAACTCTCCCCTTCTTTTAAGAATTTTATCCCTAAAATTCGATAAATCATATAAATCTTACCAAACTAAAAAGATAGGATACTGTTGCCTTATTTTCTCCTCCGTTCCCTAAGTAGCATCACCAAGAGTCATTCCTTTCCATATCACTTTCACTAAACAGATAGTCTTGTTTCTTAGCTGCTTATCTTTCACATTGACTATCCTTTCCGACTCAGTCTGGTAAGTCAAATTCTCTTATAGCTCTATCTCTTTTAGTTCAATAATGTGAAATGGATCGAGTTAGTACTTCTTAAGTTGTGAGACATGAAACACATCATGTATACCCAATAGATGTGGGGGTAATGCAATCTGATACACCAAAGACCCAATCCTCTCTAGAATCTTAAATAGACCAATGTATCTAGGAGTCAACTTCTTAGCTCGAATAGACCTCCCAATACCAATCATAGGTGATACCTTCAAGAATACATAGTCTCCAATCATAAACTCTAGCGATCTCCTTCTCTTATCTACATAACTCTTCTCTTGACTCTGGGCATTCAACAACTTCTATCGTATTACCTCTATCTTTTCTATGGTTTGATCCACCAAATCCAGACCCAAAACACTTCTCTCACTTAACGCAATCTAGCAAAGAGGCAATTGACACTTTTGACCGTACAAAGCTTCATATAGAGCCATCTGAATACTTGCATGAAAGCTGTTGTTATAATAAGCAAACTACATAAGTGGTAAGTGTTTATCCCAACTTCCACTAAACTCAATAGCACATGCTCGCAACATATCCTTAAGAGTTTGAATCATTCTCTCAGTCTGTCCATCGATCTGTGGGTGATAGGCCATATTAAACTTCAATTTAGTACCCAAAGCCTGGTGTAAAGCTCTCTAGAAGTTTGATGTAAACCTTAGATTGCGATCTAACACAATCTCTTTTAGTACCCCATGCAATCGTACTATCTCTTAGACATAAACCTCAGTAAATCCCTCTAAGGTATAATCTACTCTAATGGCTAGGAAGTGAGCCGACTTAGTCAGTCTATCCATAATTACCCATATAGCATCATGACTTGCTTGAGTACGAGGCAATCCTATTATAAAATCCATAGACACACTATCCCATTTCCATATTAGGATTTCCAAGGGTTGCAATAACCCAGGTGGCCTTTAGTGTTCTGTCTTGACCTTCTGACATGTCAAACACTTAGAAACAAACTCAGTCACATCCCACTTCATTCTGTTCCACTACCACCGCTTCTTCACATCTTGGTACATTTTAGTGGCACTAGGGTGAATTGTTAGCTTACTCCTATGAGCTTCTTCTAGTATAGTCTCTCTAATCTCTTTATCATTAGGAATACACATACGGTCGTGATACAACACGAAGCCATCATCACTAAAATTGAAAGCTGTCATTTAGTTTTCCTCAATGTCCTCCTAAATTTCTAACAAATACTCATCTTCTAATTGTGCTTTTCTCAATTCTTTCCAAAATTCACTTGTAATCACCCTTGACATTCAAGTTACATGACGCAAAATTGGGAACATTCTTGCATTCATTAGAGAAATCCTCTAGCATCTTGTGTTCTCCGCTACGGCGTATGGTATAGAAGATCCCGTTATGTTCAAATTGTGTCCGTGCACCCTGACAGACCAACCATGTGCCGCGGCATGTGGCACAAAACATAACTTTTCACTTTTTTGTCCTCTTTCCTTGCCCGGGTGGCTTGCTATCAATCCGGACCCACTTCTAGGGTTGAAGTCACAACAATTATGCCAAGTTAAGCCCTTCTATACAAATGTGAGAATCACATGTAATATCTAATAATCATGTAGAAGAAGTAGAAAGGTAAATGTCTATAACATAAATACTTGAAGGAGTAGCCCTACTATCCTTCTTCTTTTTTAGATCTTCTAGGTAGAGCTTGTAGTTCCTCTTCTAATGACCTAGTTCATTGTAAAAGAAGTAAACTCCTTCCTTTAGAGACTTTTCCTTCTTAGTAGGAGGCTTGGTTTCAAGCTTGTTTGACTCTTTGGTCTTACCATTTGAGTCTTTACCCTTTCCCTGGCCCTTGCCTTTGCCTTTTTTTTCATACCCTTTCCTTTTTGAACCATCAAAACAGTGCTAAGCTTTTTCTCAATGTTCTACTCAGCAATTTTAAGCATCCTATGCAGTTTAAAAATGAATTTCTCCATGTCATTCATGTTATAGTTCATAACAAACTAGTCATAACTTTTTGGGAGTGAGTTTAAGATCAAATCTGTAGCTAACTCCTAGCTTAAGGGAAATTTGAGCTTATCAAGGTGATCAATATAGCTCTTCATCTTTAAAATATGAGTGCTAACTGATGCACCCTCAGCCATCTTACAGGAGTATAAGCCATTTGTGGTCTCATACCTCTCTTGTCTTGCTTGTTGCTGGAACATTTCCTTGAGATGTACAATCATCTCATAAGCCTTAATGTGTTCCAAATCTCTTTGAAGTTTTGAAAACCATGGTAGCTAGCATTAAGCATCCTACATCCATCGAATCATTACTGTGCTTTGTGTAAGCATCCCTTTAAGCTCTTAGAGTTTTAGCTGTTAGCTCCTCAAGAATGGGTTCATCCAGGACATAAGCCTTTCTTTCCTACTTGAGAACAATTCTCAAGTTCTTGAACTAGTCAAGAAAGTTTGTCCCATTGAGTTTGTCCTTCTCAAGGACTATCGTAATGATAATGTAGCAGTGTTGCTAGTCGACATGATTCTACAATAAAATATACAAAGTCAGTTTTATATCTCCCACTAAAACTAACAACCCTCAAATTTAATTAGTGGGCTAAGACCCATGTTTTACTTAAATTTAAGTCCATTTTGACAGGATGCTTGAAATTAAGTTATTTAGGCAGGTAACTCATTTACCAATTATATCACATGCAACTATTAGATCTTTATGAGATTTCATCATATGATCCAAGCATGTTCAATCCCATCTAATGCCTTGAGATTCAAAACCATTTTGATAATCTCAATTAAGTTAAACAATAATGAATTTTTATGAGTAGTACTATTACTCATGCTTGTCTTACTAAGATAACCTAAATATATCCACTTTGTTGAATCCTACATTTGAGTGATCTAGGTTTTGACATGTATTTAATAATTGATAGCATTATTACTTAAGATTTTGATTAAAGGGTTTGATTAATAACCGTATAGAGAGAGAGCAATTGTATCTCATATGAAATCATGCATAGTATGATCTAATCAAAAGCATAATCAAATGTGACACAATATCGCTCACCTAACTATATCCATCCCAAGCCAATGAGAGGACCTCTCTAAGAAGATAAATTACATCAAGAAACCTCATTTATACATACGAGGGAATTGAGATGATAAGAGAATGTATATTCAGAGTTTATAGAGAAAGGCACGACATGCAGGCCGTATTTAAAATTTACAACCCTTGTAAAACTAGAGCCATATGTGTCACCATACCCAAACAACTTTAAAGCAAATAAAACACAACAAATCAACAATTCATATATAATGAAAGGCTAAAAATTGTGAATTAGGTTGCGTTACGTAGACTTAGCCACGGCGGTCCCGCTAGCCATAGAGCTTTTGAAAAGTTATTCTCTTTGAATGAGTTGCTGCCTTAGATCCTTTAGATTCATCAATCATATTGACAATCTAGCCTAAACCATATGAGAACATGGATGAACAATAATGACATTGAGAACGCACATCATATGGATGAACATTAGTCATATTAAGAACACACATATTGCTAAATATTAATCATATTAATTTATTTAAATTCATATAAATTTGAATATATAAAATAATTTTATACATATACGTGTTTTGAAAACATCACATGAAAACATATAGATTTTGAAAATATCACATATAAATTTCAAAAATCTCAAAGCAATGTTCATTAAAAGAAGTTCATCACATGAAGATTTAAGAATGTAATCAACCAAAACCTAACTTAAATGAAAATTAGACCTAGCTATGGTACCACTGTTGGATAGGGAGGTGCAGTAGAAGATTAAAATTTTAAAATTCTTATTCTAATATGATGTGAACGAACTCATTTAAATCAAGGTAGATAGAAGAGTTACATTTTAATTCTTAAACTTAACGTGTGTTCTCTTCAAGAGTTTAGATCTTAAGAGCTGACAATGTATATTTTCTTCCTCTATCGGTATCCACACAAACAATTCTCTAACTTGAATAACGTGCTAGCGCTCCTAGTGTCCATTCTTCTTTGAATGTTGGTTTTCTTTCTCTAGGGTGTTTCATGGCTTTCAAAGTGTTTGGCCGTCATAACTTTTCTAACTCTCTCTTTCTCTTTGCATGTCCCCTTATATCCATTATCTATAAATTAGGGTTTTTGCCTTCTTCTTAAAAAGCCAATCAAAATTTAGATTAAATTTATCTCATAAATACAATCTATAATATCATGTCTAATTTGAATTTATCTTATAAATTCAAACTATAAAACTAATATGATATTCTTTCATATCATGTTAGTTATTAAATTTAATTGATCATATAAAATTAAATTTAAAACTAACACGATATAATTAATATAATATAATATCATATCATATAATATATACACATACATATGAATATATATATATATATATATTTCAAAAATATATATTTATATACATAAAGTTATATTTTGAATTTTATATTTCATATAAATATATATATATATATATCAAATAAATATTCAAATATATATATATATATATATATATATAAAATTAATTTGCCTCATATTACATTCATTGAATCTAGACATATTCTAGATTCAGTGAACTTGGACATTATAGCTTAAGTTAGGCTATTCTTGTGTGCAACCCCAAAAGTCCATATGAAGTTGGCAGTAGGCTAATTATGCTATTAGTGCACAAGTCACAAATAGCCTCTAGTAAGACATTGCAACTACCCAATTCATATAGGGATGGATAATCTAATATAACCTATTATGCAACCGTATCACATTCCTTTTGTCACATTATATTTTAGTCCAATGTGAGACATAGAATTGTCATTCTCCTTTACTTGACCACTACTTTCTCGATCTCTGAGTGGATTGACTGTAGCAATAGAAAAACCTTTTCATTATAGTATGGCTATACATTTTGTCAGTCTTACTCATTAAGAGGCCTAGTAATATCTCTCACTTAATGTAAGGAACCAATTCCATCTTGACCACTTAGATTCTTCTGCATGAATATCACTAAACACAATTATAACCTTTATGATCACCCAATTAAAGGTGACTTTTGACTAGGTTAAAGTTCAATGGTCATCACATAGGAATCCATAATGATCTTAGGTCAAATAGCTTAGGGATATAGTTACATATGAGATAAGCTTATAACTTGTACTATGTAGCTTTCTCATAGCGGGTCGGTCTAACACCTTGTACTCTTTCAAGTGCCTATGACTTTGATTTGTATCTCTATAATTAATCAAAGTCATACTAGTCTTGTTTCATTTATAGTTATCATAGTAAACATGTAATTGATATGATAACAAAAGAGAAATTCATTAAATAACAATATGTATAATACAATAATTGGCCTTAGGGCACAATTTTTAGCACATCTAACTTACAGGAATGCATGTCAATTAACAATAACGCAAGTGGCTTCTCATTATCATAAACACATCAACTTAAATTTTCCAAAACATATATGTTTGCCTTTCACATCATTAATCACACAATTTATGTAATAATATCTCAATAGCACCATTTCACACTTATACAGGGCTCTAATCACATGTTTTCACATAATTTCATCACAAGGGTTATAATACAGATAATCATGTGCCCTTAATCACAATATGCAGTTTTGCTACTTCTCTTATATCCTCCTTAGCCTCTGATATGAAACTGTAGGCTATTGCATAATGGGCTTGTCCATGTGATGAGACTACCCTAGCCTTTCAGGAGTAAGAAGCTACCTGACCAAGGTTATTTAACTCATTTGTGGGTTACAATTTCCCCCAAATCTCACATTACGGGTGTTGTTCTCCTTAAACTAACTGACTAAGGTTGTCATTACCCTAGCAAAATAATACTAAGTTAGGCTAAGGGATTGATGGTGTGATATCGAATCAACTTATTAGCCTTATGGTATATCTCAGTATAGAGGATGATACCAAAGATTTGTGTTTGTTTATAAATTCTCTGGGCGGATGGATAATACTCGGTGCCTTTTACTTCTAATAAGCTATGAACTAGATCAGAATCATTCTCAATGAGTCCATAAGAAGTGATCCTATTTTTTTAGTGGGTACACTTTCTTTTTATGGGTATTCCACCCTTTCTTCTTCTCTAGATTAACTTAAAAAAATGAATTTGAATTGTAATCAGATATGTTTAGTGTTTGTGAGAACCCCTTGAATCACTACATTACTTGATTTAAAGGGTTCTCGAGTCTCTTCCTTTTTGCATATGGCATTACCACTCCATTTGGCAGCATCCACTAATTCAAAACTTAATTTAAGTGTAGTAATAGTGTGAACCTAAGTCAATCTTTATGAGAGGCTTAGTTGAAAATTTAGGTTTGAAGTGTGCTACAAGTTAATAGTGATTTGGGATAGATTTAACCTCAAAATTAAATGAGCTAATTAACCTAATTCTAAGGTGAATGAAGTGGGTATGTATAAACCTATTAGAAGTAGCAACTCCTATGTGGAATTGGTCACCTATCCTTGTTTGATTACAACCTAGCTAGTTTAGTTTCTTCTCTCTTCTCTTTGATTTTAGTAAGTTAGTTATATTAACCGAAACTTAACTAATACCTTGACCAACACCAATCCAAGATTATAGTCTTAGAGTGAGAAAAAGCAAAGCTGGCATTAAGCCTAACTAAAGTGTTACAAAAATGAGTCAATAAGGTCAAGCACATAAAGGAATCAACATGCTCAAGATTATGATTCATGAAGATATTCACATGTATTCAAGTTGGAAAGATTATGACAAGTAAGAAAACATGTTAAACTCATCAAGCTAATCAACATTATAAATCAACTTGAAGAGGCCAAAATCTAGAGCTCAAAGTAATAAAACTCAAGTTGCAATAAGCATCTCTCAATCATATGAATCATCACTTGAAATTACAAGATCAAAGAGTCATACAAATTTATAATTCTAGAGAGAGAGAGTAGAGGGAAGAAATTTAAAACTAGCTAGAAAATAATACAAGTTCAAGGTTTCCTCCTCCTTATAGTAGCTCCTTCATGAACCAAGCCTTGCATTTCCAAGTTTTCTTCAAGATGAAACTTCAATTCCATGACTAATTTTCTCATGAATTTCACCTAAGGAAGACAAGGTTTAATCCTTAAGAAAGCTATTAGGTTTTGTAGAGGAAGAAAATAGGAAGATAATGGTGGTGGCTTGGTAAAATTTGGATGGTTAGATTGAGAGATATAGAGGAGAAGAGTGAAATGTAGAGAGAGAAGTGAGAAAACTTGAAGAACATGAAGATGAAGACTCAAATGTGAGCGAATGATATGAAAAAATGATCCTAATCCTCTCTAAATGTGTTATTGGATGAAAATATAATGGTCACCTACTAAACAAGTTGCCACAAAATTCAAAACAAGTCATTAGGTTAAGTGAGGTAAAGGGTAGTCTAGGCTGCAAGTCAACTTGGGTGATAATTTCAATGTTGCTCTTCTAATCTCATATGTGCATCGACAAGTTAAGCACTTGTGTTCTCATTAAACACCTGGAAAATCCCGTGCAAGATGCCCCAATATTAGATCTGAATTTTTCTTCAAATATTCTCAAACATATTGCAACTATCTTGAACTTTGACAAGTCAATTTGATCCCTTGTGTGCAAGTGCATGGAAACATCTTTTATGCCTCATTAGCCTTGATAAATCACACCATTTTGAAGCCCATTCAGGTCTGAAATTTCGTGCTCAAGCTCCCTCATGTGCCAAACTAAGTTTTGAACTAAAACCCTTCCATGCAAAGTATCACCTAAAACAACAACATGAAATTTAACTAAGTTATTTTGCACATGTACTAATTATGAAAATATTCAAATCCTAATATCTTTTTACATGTATTTTTAAAATCTATTCAAAACTTCATAAATGCACATGAGAAAAATAAGGTGGCCATGCATGCATGCAAATTAGGTCAAATTAGCCAAATTGGCAAGTCAATATAAAATGTTGACTTTTTAACCCTAAGTCCAAATGTGACTTTTAAGATCAAATATTTCAACCTTAATGGACCTGAAATTAATGTATACATCAAATTCCTAATTTTTCCTTGAATTCCTAACAAAGTGTGAAATGACCAAAATGCCCCTAATATGAACACTTTCTTACTAGGGCCTAAAACCCTAATTTAACATCAAGAATGCACATTTTAGGGTTTTCTATCATAAAATGTGGTCCTAAATGCTTAAGAAAATTGTGTAACAAATATGACCTATCACTAACTTAGGTTTGAGTCTTTCAATAAATCATGGGACAATCCCTTATTAAATATGTGGGACAATTAATATAATTAGATCAAGGCCAGCCATCAAGCTTCAAATGTTGGTCAAACCACATGAATTTAAAATTTACTATTCCTCTTCTTATGTGAACTCTCGTCCCACATGATCATATAATGCTCAAATACAATATCTCATAGCATGCAAAGGAATCACATTATTGGCATGCTTAACAACATCATTGTACTCACATCATTTATAAGCATTCACATTACTCCTCAATTTAACATTACATTTCTCCCATTATTGATCACACACAAACACATCAATTCCAAAAATTTCCAATTTACAAAAGTAATAAATCATTCATCGTACCACATTTCACATGCTTCATTCATTGTACTTGGACAACTTCACAAGCCAATATTTGCATTGTAAGCAATTTTCACAACTTACATTTATAGTTTACAAATCAAAATAGTTAATTAACATATTATCTTTAAGGACAACAACACCGACAATTAAATAATTAAAAAATAGATTAAATTGCACTTTTAATTCTTTAACTTTATACAAAGTTTCATTTTAACTTTAAATTTTATAAAGTGCTTGTTCAGTCTTTTAAACCTAATAACATTAGTTTTATTAACAAAAAACTCCTATATTGAACATTTAAATATTAATAAAATGTTTTCAAATGTTAACATTCTAAGTTTAATTTTTTCTAAAATAATAACAATTGGCATAAAAAATAATTATTTGAAACTAACAATGTTAAGATTAAATGGCTAAAAAGAGACTTTATAAAATTAAGAAACCAAGCTAAAACATGTAAAGTTAGAGAATCAAAGGTGTACTTTAGCCTAAAAAATATGTTTGTTCTAATATTATCTTGTTAAAATATTAATACAATATTATCATTAGATAGATATCTTTTCAAAAGGTATAAACCCTCTTTTCAAAAATTAATAACTCAACTAATATATTCTATATTTATTAATTTTTTATAAAGTTCTTATTTATTATTTTTGGGTCATTTTTTTGATCAATTAATGGTTAAATATCTTTTTATCAATAGTAGAGGCAATATTGCAGTTTTTTCAATTGTTGTAAGGAAATATTGTACCAAAAAAAAAAATTAAAGTCCCAAAACTTTCTAAACCTATAGTGTAATGGCAAAGTTACCATTTAGCCCTATTTTTTTGTACTATTTTTTACTTTTATTTATACTAAAGGTATAACTATAAATTATAATTTATTTCCCGTGCATATTTAAAATATTAGAAATTATTATTTTATTTTATATTTTGCAACTTTATGTATAATACAGTTCACAACAACAAATTTTTTTATTATAATAACAAACTATTGTGATTAAAATCTACTTGTTTTGATTTGATTATATAAAAGGAGAATCACAGTCAACAACCTTGCAAGAAATTTATTTGTAAACAAGGACTAATAACAAGTTTTATTCAAAAAAAAAAGTCTATGTTCTTATCTTAACAACAATTTACTTCATATTAATTCTTGTTTGTAAATAATTTTTTTGTTAGATTTTTGAGTGTGATTCTCCCTTAGATAAAAGTATACTAAGTATATTATGCTTGGCATATAAGTTTTGCCCATTATAAAAGTACTATTCAAATAACTCTTATATGATTTTACATTATAATTTACATCCTACATTAATAAATGTATGATATGATAATCCTCCTTTATTTATGAGGGATGATTTATAAATATACTTCTATTTTTGGTTGAAACCCTTACACTTATTTTCTCTTTTCTTTTTCTTTTCTTTTGTTTTTTGTTTTTTGTGCAAATGTCCTTTTTGGCGACAGCCTGGGATCTTCACAAAATTGACCAATAGTAGGTTGTAACCTCCAAAAACACTGAGGAACATCATAAGAACTTTGACTATTGACTTTGGAACCGAAGGCCTTTGAATGATACACAATTTCAACAATCAACATTAACAATAATGTTTTAGTTGAGTGGGGTCATAGCCATTTCAAGAAATCCAGAAGCAACGAACTGGGGTGAGGTAGTATTCAATGGAATCAAATCAACCCCACCAGCCATCTTACTTGTCTCTTTTATTTTCTTTATAAATAATTTTACTGTGACTTGGTCTTTCTGGTTCGTTGCGAAAAAAACCCACACAAAACAAAACAAGTGAGAGATATTTACATCAACAAAGCTAAGCCTTTGGTGCTTTGCTCTTTTTTCTCACCAATTCTCTATTGTGAGTCCCTTCTCGCTTGTCTCGCTTATGTTATTTCTCTGTATGCGTGGTTTTTTTTTTCTTTTGTTAATATTTTTCGGTTATTCTTTCCATTTTCTCTCGATTTTTTATGGGTTGGTTTGCTTTTGACGCATAGGTATGTTTAGATTGAGAAGAATGGAGATGAAGAGTGGGAAGTGAAGTTCTAATTTGAAATATTCTTTCGCTAAAAAGTGGTTATCAAAATCGAAATCGATCGAAGTTCATCATTGAAGTCTCCCTTCCCTTCCCTTCCATTCCCTTCCACTCTTCTCAATCTAAACATATTCCTAGCTTCTGGTCGTCGTCGTCGTCGTCGTCGTCGTTAATATATATACACTCACATATATACGATGCTAGTAGTGATGCTGATTTGTTGTATTTTTGTTAGGAAGTATGAGGATCATAGCTATTTCTGTGGATATTGATACTTGAAGAACTTATATTCGATGAAGTGCTTTTACTACTTCAAAGATAAGCATAAGAGTAGAGGACAGAGATCGGCACCTGTGCTGAAAGAGCAAGAAAACTCCCCGTATTTAGAAGGTTCTGATAGAATCACCAAATCTGCATGTTCTACAGCCTCCACTCGTAGTATACCAGAGTTATATGAGGAGAGGGCTCATAATTTGCGGGCTTTCTCTTTCATGGAGCTCAGACGCGCGACAAATGATTTCAATAGCTCTTTAAGATAGGGGAAGGTGGATTTGGGAGTGTACATAAAGGTTCGATTAGCCACTTGTCGGAAAAAGGTGGTCCTATTTTAGTTGCCATCAAAAGGCTGAACAAGGATGGATTACAGGTAAGAGCCTCAAAAACTTATTTGAGACCCAACTTTAAAATTTTTCTGTGATTATTCATAGTTGTCCATTTTTTATGATAGTGTTGAGCTCTAAGAGATTCAGTGGATGAAATTGTAGTAATTGTTAGTTTGTAGGATGCATGTTAACCTCCACCAGAATTTATGCAATTAAAAGAAATGCTGAGGAGATATTTGAATATTGGAGAAGAAATTTGAATCTTGTAATGATTTAATAATTGATTAATGAAATTGTCTTGTTTAAGGGATTTCTGTGCAAGTATTATATTTTTGGCAAGCCAACCTTGAAGTGTTCTTGGCAAATGAGAATGATTGGAATCCAAGCTCTAGGCAGGAAAGAGCCAATAATAAATGGAGCGGGGCAAACAGAAAAGTAAGACAATGTTTAGTACACAGAAAGGTGTTTTCTAGAAATTAAAGGAAATATAAAATGTACCTTAAAAGAAAGTAGGATAAGGGCATCTCCCATTTTCGTTCTACAAAATATTTTTTTACCTACCAAACATTACATAAGAGTTACCTTTTCGACACAATCAGTTAAAGAAAGGTTCTTTTGTATAACTAACCTCTCAAGCTGTACTTGTAGCTAGCCATGTGATTCTGTAAGCATTTTGTTGTATCAATCCTACTGATGTTTTGATTGTCTGTTTGATATATTTGTGCCACTAAAGACTGCACTTGCTTCATTTATCTTTACTATAATTTTGAGGATAAAGCTGTCTGTTTGATTTTAGATTAAGTAACATCTTAATACTTCCTCTCAACTAGAGTATTATATCAATAATCGGTGCATATTCTATGAAAACTCAACAAAGAACATGGAGACTGTTTGTGTTTGTCTTTCTTCCAGCATCACTTTAAAGTAAAATAGCCTTTTTAGTTCCATTGAATGGAAGCATGGGACATTTTTTGCCAGGCCTAAGCAAGTCTATATCTTCATGCAATTAACTTTAAGGTTTAATTATCTGAGTGCCCAAATAGCAAGTTAATGGCATCCATTTTCCTTGTTTGAAAATTATAGAGGTCAGGAGGAATGATCCACTGGCACCAATATGTGCCTATTTGATTCCTAATCTATTAATAGTTATTCCTTCTGTAGGATTTTATCTATTTGGTTTCATAAATTTGTACTCAAGTAGTGCTTTTATATTTTATTTTCCGTCACAATGATATCAGTATCTTCTGAACATTCTTTTTTTTTTTTTTTTTTTGTTGATCTTGTCATAGAGGGTCATGAACAATGGCTTGCTGAAGTTTAGTTTCTTGGTGTTGTGGAGCACCCATATCTCTTCCAACTCATTGTATATTGTGCAGTGGATGGGGAAAGAGGGATTCAAAGACTACTTGTATATGAATACATGCCAAACAAAAGCTTAGAACATCATCTTTTTCATAGAGCATATGATCCTCTTGCTTGGAGAACAAGACTTGAGATTCTACTTGGAGCAGCCCAAGGATTAGCTTATTTGCATGAGGAATTAGAAGTTCGGGTATCAATTAAAGCAACTTCATCCTCACATATTAGTCACCCCTCTCTTCCTTTGTTGAATTCCTTTCTTGAATAAGAAAAAGAAAGAAAGGCAATAAATGAGTAACCTCCCCATTTTCATATCACAAAATTTGGTATTTCTGGTATCTTTTTTATAGTTATATTTCATTCCCTGTACTTAACATTTCTTCATCGTTTTGTAATAGATTGTATGTTAATGCCGTAGGTAATATACCGAGATTTTAAATCGTCAAATGTGTTATTAGATGAAAACTTCAAGCCAAAACTTTCTGATTTTGGACTTGCTAGGGAGGGCCCAATTGCTGGCAACACGCATGTTTCCACGGCAGTAAGTGTTATACCTTGAATGCTGAAGAACAATTTGGTTATCTGACAAAATGTTTCATGTCCGTCTTTGATTTCCTATAATTCATGAATCATGTTGACTAACGCCAGTAGTGGACTCAGTTGATTGATAAAAGTAATAAATGTAATAACGAAAATAGTTTTGTTAACGAGAATTATAATTTCCTTTTACTTCTTCCATGATAAAATTCAGTGCACAATATATGTAGTGTTAAATTACTCTGACTATTAAATGAAGCTTGATTGTGCACATTTGAGCACGTAGAACAATCATGGCTGCTTAGATTATTTTCATTTGATACTCCAATCATAAGAAAATGTCAAGAAACTCTTTTACCTACTAAGAAAATAAAGGGTTAAAAGGCATTTTTGCCCTCAACTATTCGCTTATAAGAATTTGGTATCCTAAATTTATATGTGGTGCAACTTTTCTCATCAATATTTGAAAATAATGCATCAAACACTTTACCATTAAAAAATTTCACTTTGACCATTAATTGACCAAAAAAATTACAAAAACGATCTAAAAATTATAGAAAATGACTCATAAAATTACAAATAAATATCCTATAATAAAACTAATATTGATTAAGTTTTTAAAATAATAGTTGGTTGAAATTGTATTTTAGTTTTTTATATGGGTAAGAAATCACATTTGTGTCCCGTTATTTATATGTAATTTGGGAGACTTAATTGATATTAATTTTATAGGATACTTATGTGTATTTCTATGGGTCTTTTCACATAATTTTTGAGGTTTTTTTTTGTAATTTTTAAATCAACTAATAATTAAAGTTAACTTTTTTAACGATAAAGTGCTCAATGCACTATTTTTAAAAGTTAAAGAAGAAAATTGCACTACATGTAGGAAAGTTCATGATACCATATGCTAAGTGAATAGTTGAGGGGCTTAAAAAGACAGCTATAAAGAAACTGAATTAATACATGTTTCGTTTTTCATCCAGCATGCTCCAAAAAAATGTCTGAGTTGTCTAGTGCTTATGAATTTTTTTTTCTCATACCAGGTGGTGGTGGGCACGTTCGGCTATGCTGCTCCAGATTATGTTGAGACAGGCTATCTCACTTTTAAGAGCAACGTGTGGAGTTTTGGTGTGGTGCTATATGAAGTTCTTACAAGGAGGCGTTCACTGGAAAGAAACCGGCCTAAAATGGAGCAAAAACTCTTGGAGTGGGTGAAACACTATCTTGCTGATAGCAAAAGATTCAGGTTGATCATGGATTGGCACAGAAACCGAATGAAAAACAAGCAATTCTTATTCTTTCAAGTCTGCCTCTTTCACAACCACAAGGGTCCTATTTATAGCCCTAGAATTCGTGAAACTGATCCATACAAATTTAAAGGGGAGTTACAAAAATTAAGGGGAGGTTATAAAGAGTTTATGATGCTCCATTATGTGTGTCTCCCGTTTCTGCTTCATTATGTGTGTGCCTTCCGTTTCAGCTCGTTTCTGCTCTTTCCGTTTCATCCTCCTCGGGTTGGGAAGAACTCGCCCTCGAGTCAAATTCATCATCTTCATCAACGTACGAAGATAAATCAGCAACATTGAAGGTGGCAGATACACCATAAGAACCAGGTAATTCCACCTTATAAGCATTGTTGTTGATCCTTTGCACTATCTTGAACGGACCATCAGCTCTTGGAGACAACTTGGTGTTTGGCTGTTTAAGAAATCGTTCCTTTTATAGATGTATCCAGACCAAATCTCCTCCCTTAAAAGTCTACTGTCTTCGATGCTTGTCACGTTGAGCTTTGTATCTCAAATTCTGCTTTTGGATTCGCTCGCGGACTTGCTCATACAACTTCTTAATTTCCTTAGCCCTTTGGTCAGCATCAGAACTATATTGCTGCTTATCAAGTGAAGGGGTCAAGTCTAGTGGACTAAGGGGACGAGTGCCATAAACAACTTCAAACGGACACTTCCCAGTTGCTTGGTTGACAGAGTTATTATAAGCAAACTCAACTTGAGCAAGAATGAGATCCCACTGCTTCAAATTCTTCCCCATGAAACTGCAAAGAAGATTATCAAGAATCCTATTTATAGTTTCAGTTTGACCATCTGTCTGGGGATGACTAGCGCTGCTAAATTGGAGCTTAGTTCCCATCTTCTTCCATAGCGTCCACCAAAAGTGGCTAAGAAACTTCACATCACGGTCAGAAGTGATAGTTTTAGGAATGCCATGAAGACGCACAATCTCCTTAAAGTACAAGTCTGCTACTTGAACAGCATCGTTGGTCTTCTGGCATGGGATGAAATGGGCCATTTTTGAGAAACGATCCACAACTACCATGATAAAATCTTTTTGTCTCTGAGTCTGTGGTAAACCCATAATAAAATCCATAGTTATATCTTCCCATGGTGCTTCTGGAATTGGCAGAGGCATGTATAGTCCGGTATTCTGACCCTTGGATTTAGCCAAGTGACAAATTCTGCATCTTTGTATATGCTGTTGACATCCCGTTCAAGTCGAGGCCAGTAAAAGTTCTCCTTCACCAGATCAACTGTTTTATCCCGACCAAAATGTCCAGCTAATCCACCGTCATGTGCTTCCCAAATTATGGCTTCTCTCAAGGAACCCCGTGGAATACAGAGGGTTTTACCTCGAAATAAAAAACCATCATGCCTGTAGAACTGGTGGAAAGGTTGATTTACGGTTGCTTCCCACACTCCTCGGAAATCAGGATCATTCTGATACAACTCTTTGATAAGGTCAAATCCAATAACCTTGGTTTGCAGTGTTGTAAGTAGCACATGGCGACGACTAAGGGCATCAGCTACGAAATTCAGAGTTCCAGCCTTATGTTTGATAAGGAATGGATAAGACTGTAAGAGTTCGCTCCAACGAGCATGTCTGCGGCTGATCTTCTGCTGGGAATTCAAATACTTGAGAGCCTCATGATCCGAAAAAAGTATAAACTCTTTATTTAGGAGATAATGACTCCAATATTGAAGAGCTCGGACAATGGCATAGAATTCCTTGTCATAGGTAGAATATCTGAGCTTGGCATCATTGAGCTTCTCACTAAAAAAGGCAATGGGATGGCCCTCCTAGCTTAAGACAGCACCAATGCCGGTGTTAGAAGCATCACAGCTAACTTCAAATACTTGGTCAAAATTAGGAAGAGCTAGGACTGGAGCTTCGATCAACTTCTTCTTAAGCTCCTTAAAGCTTTTCTAAGCTTGCTCTATCCACTGAAACTTCTCTCTTTTGGTGTAGTCTGTAAGTGGTGCGGCAATTGAGCTAAAATTATGGATGAACCTCCTATAGAAAGAAGCTAATCTGTGGAAGCTTCGAACCTCCTGGATAGATTTTGGAATTGGCTATCTGTCAATGGCTGCAACTTTGCTTGGATCAACGCGAACACCCTCTGCGGTAATGATGTAACCCAAGAATACAACTTCGTTGGTGAGGAAGGTGCACTTCTTGAGATTTGCATAAAGCTTCTGCTCACGCAAGGCTTGCAAAACTTGACACAAGTGATCTAAATGCTCCTCTTGATTCTTACTGTAAATAAGAATATCATCAAAGTACACAACAACAAATTTACCAATGAAGGGTCTCAATACCTGATTCATCAGGAGCATAAATGTGCTAGGGGCATTTGTTAACCCAAAAGGCATCACATTCCACTCATATAAGCCATCTCTGGTCTTGAAAGCGGTCTTCCACTCATCTCCTGGTCGAATTCTGATTTGATGGTACCCACTACGAAGGTCAATTTTGGAGAAAGTAGTGGCACCATGCAACTGGTCCAGCATATCATCAAGCCAAGGTATCGGAAACTGATACTTAATAGTGATCTTGTTGATGGCTCGACAGTCAATGCACATTCTCCAACTTCCATCCTTCTTATGTACTAGAAGAACAGGTACAGCACAAGGGCTGATACTTTCTCGAACTAACCCTTTCTTCAATAACTCTTCAACTTGCCGCTGGACTTTGGTATGTTCTTGAGGACTCATCCTATAAGCAGGCTTATTAGGAATGATTGCTCCTGGAATGAAGTCAATGGCATGCTGTATGTCTCGTATTGGATGCAACCCTGGTGGTATCTCATCGGATATTACATCTGGAAATTCTGACAATAATGGAATGACTCTAGGTGGATTAGCCGTCTCGTCGTTCACCTCAAGCACCAGAATAAAGCTCATCATTTGAGCTTTGGATTTCGATACCTTGAATTCCTCCTTAGTCAATAAAGACACTAACGGCTTAGAGACACTAGATTCCCTTGAAGATTGGCTAATCTCATTGGGTGGTAAAGGCACTAGTGTGAACTTGACACCATCTTTCGTAGAAGAATAAGTGTTCGCTCGCCCGTTGTGCATAGCATGTCGGTCATATTGCCATGGCCTCCCCAAGAGAAGGTGGCATGCATCCATGGGAACAACATCACATAAAACTTCATCACAATACCGATTCCCAATAGAAAAGGTCACAAGGCATTGTTTAGAAACTTTTACCTCATTCCCTTTGTTGAGCCAGTGAAGCTTGTAAGGTTGCGGATGATCTTGTGTTGGCAACTTTAATTTCTCCACCATGTAGTCAAATACTACACTTTCACAGCTTCAACTGTCAATGATGACATTACAAACTTTTCCTTGGGTCGTGCAACGAGTGTGAAAAATGTTGCGTTGTAGCCAAGGTTCTTCTTTGACTATTGTTGTGTGCAGACTTCGTCTAAGCACCAATGCTTCTCCTTGATCAGCAGGTGTGACCTCCTTGTCATATACGGGATCAGTGCCGTAGAACTTAACGTCCTCCTCATCTTCTTCAAGTGCTTCATACCCTGATCCTTCTCGAATGGTGACAACCCTTCGTGTAGGACAGTTCGCAGCAATGTGACCAAATCCTTGGCATTTAAAGCATTTAATTTCTTTAGAACCAGATTCCTTGGCAGCATTGGATGGTGGTTTGCGCATAGCAGTAGGTTGTGGCTTACTTGAGGAGTTGGTCTGTTAAAATTCTGCCTTACGGCCTTCTGGATAACTCCTAGAGGATGAAGGTTGGAAAGTGGATGTCTTGGGCATCTGCTTCTCAACACTCACGGCCAGACGGATGACATCATCCAAGTCCAACATTACTGAAGCTGGACTGGACGACTGAGATCTGTGTTTAAGCCTGCAAGGTACTGGGCTATTGTTTGCTCCTCCTTCTCTTGAATGTCACACTTCATCATGAGTTGTTCAAACTCCCTAGTATATTCTTCTACAGATAAAGATCTCTGTTGAAGATTTGCAGCTGGATAAAATTATCTTGGTGGTAATGATCTGGTAAAAATTTCCTGGTGAGCTGGCATTTCATTTTCTCCCAGGCCTCAATCTTGCGCTTTCCCTCACGTTCTTGCTTCCATCTGAGGTTTTCCCACCAAATAGAAGCATGTTTCTTGAGTTTGAGGGCGACAATTTTGACTTTCTGCGCATCTAGAATCTCCTTGTATTCAAATACTCGTTCAACAGTTTGCAGCCAGTCTACAAACTCGTCTGGCTGGAGCCTTCCTTCGAATTCAGGAATATCAACCTTGATGTCATTAGGGCGGAATTGTTGTTGTCGTGGGCAGCGGCGGTTGTCAGTAGATGACGAACTACTGCTTCCCGAATCTCTCTCTAAGTTTTCTTGTTGTTGTTTAATAGAGTTTGCTGTAATTCCACGTGGCTTCCAATTCTTGTATCCTACATCTCATCTCTTCCATCTCAACCTCGTGCACATGTCTACATCTTGGAGGCATTTTTGGATAAGTGTCAAGGCTAGAGATATGGGAAAGATTAGAGTGAAAATGTAATTTCTGAAAAGTTGGCTGATTGGGTGCAGCGACGTGGCGACTGTGACACGTGGCAGAAAACTACTGGGCTGACCTATCGTTGACTGGTTAGAATGCTGACATGGCAGATGACGTCAGCGTCTTTAACCTTTAGATGGCACGTGAAGGTGTGTGGTCTTCTGACGGTGGCGCGTGGAGGCGCGTGCGGTGTTTTCCGGTGACGGGGAACCTCTTATTCCACGTTTTTGGAGCTCCTAAGCACGATGGTGATGTTATTTTTCCGAGAAAATGCCTGGTTTGTAAAACGTGAAGACGTCAGGGACTCCTCCTCTGAATCTCTCTTTTTTCCGGCGTATTTTCTCCACTGTAACTCACTCTCTCGCTCTCTAGACTAGCTCTGATACCAAAATGGCACAGAAACCGAATGAAAAATAAGTAATTCTTATTCTTTCAAGTCTTCCTCTTTCACAATCATAAGGGTCCTATTTATAATCCTAGAATTCGTGAAACTGATCCATACAAATTTAAAAGGGGGGTTACAGAAATTAAGGGGAGGTTACAAAGAGTTTATGATGCTCCATTATGTGTGTCTCCCATTTCTGCTTCATTATGTGTGTGCCTTCCATTTCAACTCGTTTTTGCTCTTTCCGTTTCATGGATCCTTGACTCAAAGGACAATATTCTCTCAACGTAGCGCGAAAAGTTACCAAGCTTGCTGACAATTGCCTTAGCAAGAGTGCAAAAGAGAGGCCAACAATGAGCCAGGTGGTAGGGAGGTTGAAGTAGATAATGCAAGCTTCAGATGAAGAAATTGTTTCAGAAACGAGCTTTGAAGTATCTGAAGTAACCTACCTGATGATACTGCAGAAAAACTAGAGCAATTTGGCCATTGAGAATTGTACAAAAAAAGGATGGCTCATCTTGCAAAGCTTGCTGAACATGTTGAGAGTGGTAGTAGAAGAAGATTGATGATCTTGCAGAAGGCTAAAGTATTTTGAAAGTTTCATTACTTGCAGTGTTGCATATTGTCTGTGCTGAGGTAAATTGGTGAATTCTTGGGGAATGATAGAGATAAAGAAGAAAAGGTTTAATTATGTAGAATGGTTAGTACAAGTTTTTATGCTTTAATTTTTGTTGAGTGCTCTTATTTCGATGTGAAAAAAAAAGGAGTGCTCTTATTTCATGGTTAATTTTTTAAGCTATGTTTGGTTTTCTTGCATCCTACTAATTTTTGAGTAGTACATGAATGTTGAAAGTGGATTTGGTGGAAGTCATGGGTGAAGCTTTTGAAATATGCTTTTGAAATGTCCCCTAATTTTTTTATATGACGAGCTTAACTCTTAAGCTTCCTACAACTCTTCCACTTTTAATATTCATTTCTATTTTTTTAAATCCGTGACTATTTTCGTATAATTATTTTTCATTTTACTATTGATATTAGGTGATCTTTACTAAAAGAAAATAGACAATAAATATAAATTAGTAGTCAAGGTTCAAGAAATTTGATCAAAATTATGTTCTGTTGGGAAATTATCAAAATAAAATTCATCTATTTTTTTAAAAAATCATTTACCACACTAAACATTTACGGGTCTTTAAAAAATTATATTTAAATTTTTATCACATATTTTTTAAACATTTCTAGTATATTATATTTGTATTATAAAAGTTACAAATCATTGTAAAACGTATCAATTGAGAATGTGTCAATTGTGTTTTGTGTAATGTCTGATTTGACATTATCAAAGCACACAACAACACTATCATAATAATCAGAATTATGTAAATTTTTATATTAAGTTACTATAATAGACAATAGTTTAAAATTAAAGAAGATAAAATTTAGAATTCTGAGAAAACTTTTTTTAGAAAGTGTGAACTCAAACATAAGTTCAAAACATAATTAAAAGAGACACAGAAGCATGTCAAAAGAAACCATTACAATATATATATATATATATATATTAAATGAGGGAAAATTGGACACAATCTAATCTTCTCCATTTGCCATGGCACATGACGTAAAGGGGGAAATCCCTCACAATGACATGTACAATGATTTACAAGCCTTGTGTTGTGGTACACCCTTGTTATCATAACAACAATAAGCTATCATGACAATATCTTGGGACCAATTTTTGGAGCACCATTTTTTCATCTGACGTCTGATTCAAGTGATTTAAGTCTTCATATGTAGCTAATTAAGCCATCTAATTATTAGCACTAGTTTCACAACAAATTACATTGCCATTTAAAAATTGGATACCTAGGTGAAAATAGCTACTTTTCCATTTCAAAACATGCCCAAATGTGTCCAAAACCACCAACCAAATGCCAACAGCCTAGGGACCAATTAAACCACTCACACGACCACAATACACCTAATAGAGCAATTAAACCCATACACATACATTTCAAACACAAATTGGCCTTTAAAGCCTTGATTTAACATTACTCGGTGGGAAAACATAATTCCACATCACAATTCTATGGCCATCTATAAACATAATTACCAAACAATGACACTTGTACTAGTATATCAGCCTCTTACATGAAACTCCTTCACAAATACAACAATTAATCCAAAATACACCAAAATAGCATAATATCATCATGCAAGTGCACCAAAACAATGTATATCCTAAGTTGGCACACACGCGCGTGCACACACACATGTTTAGTTATATGAATACCAAATGGACAGGGTTGTACAATAGTTACCTCTTCTAACTCTTGTTAGCGTCCTCCTTCATTCATGTTGCCTCTATTAGGGCTTCCACCTATAAAATATAAATGAGGGTTGTAACATCCTAGAAAATTAATCAAGGTTAAGAAAATTTAAAAGGAAGGAATTAAGTAAATTGAGTGAGGTGTGTGGCCAGAGAGGTCTAATGGGTGTGTTTGGTTGTGATTTCATCCCTAAATTTAGGTCCAAAGTGAAGTCAGCTATCTGGACATCAAAAAGTGAGAAAAATAAAGGAAAATAGCTCTGTGCCAGCCGTCGCAGTGTATAAGCCATTAGAATGGGAAGTCCACCTCTCCATATCATATACTGCGGTGCATGGCACAAGCGCTGTGATGCACATTATGTTTTCTACAAAAATAAGTCATGAATTAGATAGAAAACTAGAAGGAGAAAAAGAGAAAATGAAGAGCATGCAAAATTTCTCTACTAGAGCTTGCTTTATTAAAGGATCAGGAGCATTTTGGAGCTAGAATACATCTAAGGTAAGGTTCCTAAACCTCTTTCCTCCCTTCTTCCATTTTCTTGAAGAGTTAAGTTAAGGTTTGAATAGGAAAAATAATTTTTGGTCTATATGTGCTTTGGGTCTGAACCTATAACATCTTGAATTTCTTAATCATATGATAGCTATTAATCAAGAGTAAATTGGTAATTGTGAAGTGATTGAATTTTTGAGTGATAATGTGATGATTTGACTCTTTGGGATGTTAAATGGATAGATACGGGTGAAAGGATCATGCTTCAGGTTAAAGTAAGTATGTGTGGTGAGAATTCTTCTCATTGTGCCATACATGAATCATAGCATACGCTGCCTGTGTCACGGCACATGGACTAGAAAATGACCCCTTAAGTCATGAAATCTGAGTGAAGTTTAGAGAGTGAAATCAGAAAATGTGAAAGGGAGAAGAGAAGGCTTGATTGATAGGGTAAGCTATTTCAAAGTCGTGGAAGGAACTTTTGATCAGTAACTTATTGGGTAAGCTATATATAACCCTTATCTTCCCTTCTACCCAAATTTCTTTGAATATGAGTTATAAAAATATTGAATTGGTAAAATTTTAGGGGTTTAATTTTTACCTAATAGTAATAAAAAGGTTCTTAATAAGTAAATTAGAGCTTTATGACTGATTTAGAGCTGAATGATAAAGCTTTGAACCAATAGGCTCAATGTAGCCCTAAATCAAGAGGAAATTAGGGTGAAAATGTTGTCTAACTGAAATGATTTAGTTAAGATGATGTAAAGTATAATTGAGTAGTAATGGACTTAGAATGGATGAATGAAAAAGAATAGACAGCTAAATATAGCCATTAGTAGTAATTATGTGCATTTGGTCAAATTGGACCAAATGATTCAAATGTGTTTAGATTGGCATATCGCACATTTAAGTCAAGAAAGGAAGCTTGTGACATGTTATAGTGATAGTTGAAATCCACGAGTAACCTTTCTAATGACAAAAAGGTTAAGATAATAGAATAACTTCATATGTTTGACTATTTGTTGTAATTGTATATGGGTATGCTATATAGTACATGAAATTGTTTAAACTAAGCATGTTTTATAACATTGAATATTTATTTCATAAAAAGGAATTTCAGTTAAACAAGTAATGAAATTTATGTAATTTGATATAGAAATGTGTATATGTATATGTGTGTGTGTATATATATATATATGAGTAAAGTGGTGATTGTGAACTTATGATTGGTTTAAAAAGCATGATCATAGGGGGTGAGAGTTTACTCATGTGGAGTGTGATGATAATACGATAAGGCATAATCTCCTTAGTACCTGACAGGGTACAGTGTTAGAGAATTATACCTCCTTAGTGCCTTTCGAGGTACAATGTTAGCTCCTTAATGCCTTTTGAGGTGCTATGTTGGAGATTTGGGCTCATTAGTGTTTGTGTAATATAATGTTGGGGTCAATGATATCCCATTGTGTGTATTAGGGGAAACTATAGTCTAAAAGTGAGATAGAACATCTTTGGCTGAGTGATTCTATCATTAAAGGTGGGCTCAAGGCCAATGAGAGTGCATATTGGTCTAAGGCAACCTTATAGTTTTGAGTCAGGGTGATTTGGAGGTTTAGACAATAGAGATCATGCTTATGTTAGAAAAGTGGTGAAAAGCAATGAAAGTGGTGAAATATGCTGTGCTAATGAGATTTGAAATAAAATATGTGATATATGTTATGGTTGATGATATATTATGCTATGTTTCCGTCTAGTTGCATGGGATAGTCAGTAATAGTGAGTTATTCTATTACTGAAATTTTTATCTCACCTATAAGGTTTCATTTTTATAGGACAAAGTAGTGATCAGGGCAAGGAAAAAGAGTGAGGATTGACTTAGATTTGTTGAAACAGTGTTAACTCAGAGTATTGTGTTATGATCTACAAACTTGAGTAAATATGTAAATAAGTTGCCATAAGAGATTGCATGTATGTTTAAGTTGTGTTTGGTTGAGATTGTAGAGATTTGTTGTGAATCTTAGTAAATTATGATGAAATCAATAATTTAAGGCTAAGATTGAGTTGTTAATATGTTATGAATATGGATATATGTAAATTTGTGGTGAAACAGCCAAGTACACGATTTGGGTTAAGAGGTGAAATTTTGTGAAATGTGATAATGTGCTGTTAAATGGCCAAATCTTGAGATATGTGTGTATTTGTGATATATTGTGGTTAATTAGGTGTGCTAGGTCTTTTTAGACTTAGTTTAAGGTCTAGAATTGTCTAATGAGATTAAGAGATTGATTTAAGTGCTTGGGTTCACAAAATTTTAAGGGAAAGTAACTTTTTACACCCAGGTGTCTAAATTTTGATTGGACCATTAGATCATATCAAAGCTTATGAGATAAGCTTTGTGTAGGCACTTGAACCACTCTAATCAGACGTTGCATGCTAAAATGGCATATGTCGGAAGTTCATCATTTTTACTGTCAAATATGACAGTAGAAAATCTGAACTGGTGCTCAGCAAAGCATGGCGTCTCACATCATGGCGCATGACATAGAAGGTAAGATGTGTGGCTCTATGCCATATGTTGTGGTTCACATATTACATGTTATGATGCATGGCCTATGTTCCAACCTGATTTAGCAGTCTTTAAGCATGTAATGGTTTATATGAATGCATGTGAATTGCTTTCGCTGTGTAATTTTCTAACATGTTGTGATTTTGATAATTTTGCAAAATGTGTCTTAGGCCCAAGCTTTTTAAACAAAGTCTTTGATTTTTGAGACCTAATTTTTGAGATTGTTTAATGCATTCATTTAGAGATATGGCAACTTACAATTGTTCATTACACGACTCTTTCCTTGATGTCCTTTGTGTTTCTATTTTCATCCTTAGGAGGGGAGAAAATAGTACAGAATGAGGAAAGGCACTCGTGCGAGAAGTCCTGTGTCTAGATGAGTAGTTAAGGAGGAATGGGTGCTAAAAGTTCAATCAGTTCAACCGTAGAGAGATAGAAAGGATGAGCTACTTGAGGAGCTCGAGACATGGTGGTGGATATAAGGCAAACAGTTCAGGATCATGATACGATCCTAATAGGTAGAGAATAAGAGAAGAGAGTTAAGGCTGAAGGTATTCTAATGCATGAGGAAGCATATAGTAGACTTAGATCATCTTAGGATTCGAGTAGCAAACAGGAAATTCCTAGCACTAATCCATCGATTGATCATGCTTATAAGATGCTTGATCAGTTCAACCAGCCAACATTTGATGCCAATATGAGGGAAGGTGAAGTTGAGTTGTGGATTGAGTGATTGGAAACCATCTCTAAGGTAGTGATTTGTACCCTTGAGCAGAAGGTTATCCTAGCTATAGTACAAGTGGTTAGTGCTGCCAAGAGGTGGTGGGAATTTGTGAGACCGATCGATGGTATTTAGTTGAGTTGAGATGAGTTCAAGAAAGTTTTCTTTGATTAGTACTTCCCAGTCTCGTTTAGAACCAACAAAGAAGAAGAGTTCTATGCTTTCAAGTAGGGAGATCTGTTGGATAGGAATGCATAGTAGAAGATTAAAATTTTAAAGTCCCTATCCTGATATGGATCGAACGAACTTGTTTAAGTTAAGGTAGATAGAAGAGTTACCTTTTAATTCTTTGACCTTAGCACACGTTCTCTTCAAGAGTTTGGATCTTAAGAGCTGACAATATAGATCTGCTCCCTATATTGGTACCTACACGAATAGCACTCTAACTCGAAAAGCATGCTAGTGCTCCCAACATTCGTTCTTCTTTGAACACAAATTAGTAATCAAAGAAATTTGAAAAGAGTTGGCCAAATACTTGTTTTGAAAAATCATAAAAAGTTATAATGCACCTATATAATTGCACAGTAGATACAACCTATAAGCATTCCTATCTTAATTACATACATTTCAAATCAAAAAAATTAAGTTGGAAATTAGGTCATGCACCATGGCATGTGGCACGAAGCCATACGTCTAACTTTTTATGCCATGCACTGCGGCATGTGACACCATACACTATGACACGCCTGTTTGAAATTTTTGTTGTCATTTTGACAGCAAAATGATGAATTTCTGGTGTGTATTGTTTTCACTTATGACGTCCGATCGGAGTGATTCAAACACTCACACAAAGCTTATCTTATAAGCTAGCTAATGCGATAGGTTGAACATCATCTAATGGTCCAATTAAAATTTAGACACTTGGGGTGCAAAAAGTCATATTTTTTAAAATTTTATGCACCCAAGCGTTCAAATCGATTCCTTTCTCTCATTAGACCACCCAAGGCCTTGAATTAAGTCTAAAAGAACCTATTACACCTAATTAACCATATCATAGACATATATGCTCATACATTGAAATTTGACCTCTCAATGGCCAATTTTCACTTTTCATAAATTTTCACAATTTGCCATCACTTGGCACTACATAGCCCACTTAGCTCTTTCTCAACACATGTTAACAATAAATCACATTTACTACTCAATTTTAGCCCTAAATTACTTATTTCATCATAATTGTATATTTGGGCTTAGAGTTCACTAACATCTACAACAATTCAACACATATACATCTAATCTTAGCCCTTGATTCATTTCACCACATATATACACAATTAGGTTAAGATTCCATAAAGTCACTACTCAAAATATGGATGCAATCCTATGGCAACTCATATACACATTATCTACAAGAATTTCAGTTAATTACATAAACTCTTGAATCACACGACTTCTCAACTCAAAGCCAATTCTGACTCTTTTTCCTTACCCTGATTACTGCCTTATCTTGTAAAAATATGACCACGGGGATGAGTAAAAAATTCTCAGTAACGGCATAATTCACTCCTATTGACTATCATATGCAACTATATGAAAGTAAAGCATAATATACCATTTTATATAAAAATCACATATTTCATTTCAATCAACACTTATTTCACCACTTTTCTCCACTTATACCACACATAGCAACATATTGCATTACATAGCTTGATCACTACAAATCAAACCTCCAAATCACCTTGACACAAAACCATAGACTCACCTTAGACTAATGCACACTCTCATTGGCCCTAAGCTCACCTTTAGTAGTAGAATAACCTGGCCAAAGGTGTTCTATCTCACTTTTGGACTATAGTTTCCCTCAATACATACAATGTGGTGTCATTGACTCTAACACTGTAGTATCACATAGATATTAAGGAGTCCCATATCTCTAACACCGCACCTTAATAGGCATTAAGTAGATCTTCTCTGACACTGCACCTCGTTGAGTACTAAGAAAAATATGCCATATGGTCTTATCACCACCTATCCATTCAGGTAAACTCCTACCCTTATGATCATACTTTTCAAACATCTCAAGGTTCCTCATCACCACTTTGCATGTTTTCTTGCACATAACATATATATATACACCAACCATATGAAATCACATTTTTCAATCCTTTTATCTAGTCAATAGTCATTTCAAGCAACATTCATAAAATGCTATAAATCATGCTTAGTTGAAAACTATTTCATACACTACATAGCATACTCACACACAATTACAACAAATAGTCAAATGAAGGAAGTTATTCAGTTACTTCAATCCTTCTATCACTAGAAAGGTTACCTATGGATTTCAACTACCATAATAGCTTATCACAAGCTTCCTTTCTATACTAACACTCTCAATATGCCAATTTAAAAACATTTGGCACAATTTAGTTATTTGGTCCATTTTGACCAAAAACACATATCTACTACTTAGGGCTATATTTATCCATAAAATATTTTTCATTTATCCATTCTAAATCTATTACTACTTGATTACTAATTTATATCACCTCAATTAGTCTTACTTCACTGAAATTAGATTTTTACCCTTATCTCTCTCTAACCTAGGGCCAAATTGAGCCTATGGGTACAAAACTCTATCATTCAGCTTTAAACTAGTCGTAAAGCTCTAATTTAACTCCTAAAAACCTTTTTATTATTATTGGGCCAAAATCAAACCCTTAAAGCATCACCAATTCAATTTCTCTATAACTTATATTCAGAGAAATTTGTGTAGAATGGAAGGTAAGGGTTATACGTAGCTTACCCACTAAGTTATTGACCAAAAGCACCTTTCAATAACCTGAAATGGCTTGCCTTAGCAGACCTTAACTTTCTCTCCTCTCCTTTCCTGTGTTTTCAAATTCTTCCTTCTAAAAATCACCCAAAATCAATGACTTAAGGGGTCATTTTTTGGTCCATGCACCACGTGGCACAGTGAGATTAATTCTCACCATACACACTTGCTTGAATTTGAAATGCTATTCTTCCACCCGTACCTATTCATTTAACATCTCAATGAGTCAAATTATGAAGTAATCATCCAAATCTCTAATCCCACACTAATTACCACTTTACCCTCAGTTAATAACAAACCACAGGATTAATAAATTCAAGATGTTACAAATGGATTTAGTTCAAGCCTCAAAATGGGTTAATAGTATAAGATTTTATTGGATATAATGGCTTGTGACATTATGTTTAGTTTAAGTTTTAATTATGATAAATATATATGAGTTAACTATACTTATGACTAATTATTTTCATATATATAGAATAGTTAACTATGACTATGGAATAAGTGCTTTAAAGTATTTTTACTTATGTTGTTCCATATTACACTAGATTTTGGAAAAATGATTTGTATGCATCAAAATTATTTGATACTATCATATTTTTCTTTATCTTAAATTGATTTTATATCCAAGAGTTTTCATAGTGTCATCCTTTCATAAGGTGGATATATGGATATTGACAATTAGACTAACCATTTTATTCATGATATATCATTTAAGGTTATCCAAAGTGAAGATGAGAGTAAGCATGAAGAGAAATAAAGTTAAAGTCATCATTTGCATGCTACACCAACGATTGAAGAACAAAAAGATAAAGAGAAATATGATCCAAGAAGAGTTTAAGAAGAATGAAGACATTTATATAATATTGGATATACCTTGGAAGCCTTAGACTTGATAGGTATAATATCATTAGACTAAAAGTCTTTATATTAAACTCATTAATTTAGATATGAAGTATTGTCTCAAGATATCTTAAATCAAAGCATGCATTTTAGCTCTTAAGAGAAAGTGTGAGATATAATCTTTTATATCATGGTTTTCATATTTCATCACATATGTCTTATAAAGGTTGAAATTTTTTGATTACTAACTCCATAAAATTTTCAAAATTGTTCTGTTTACTCAAAATAGAGTTATGTTGAAAAAGTCATGAACACTTGAAGTCTAAGCTTTGGAATGTGAATTATGTAGAAAATTGGTTTTGATTTTTAGTTATGTTTCATGTCATATCTCTCAATACAAAGATCATTTCAATGTGAAATGTATCTCATTTAAAAATAGATTCCAACATCATTTCAATGATAGTTTATTTATTTAAAATGGAGTTCTATAAACAAAGATATGAACTTTAGAAGTTGAGTATTGAGATATTAATTTTTCACAACTTTTGGTCTTGACCTTTATACACTCTTTTGATCATATCTCAAAATATACATTGAATTTGAGTGCAAAACTTATTTTATTAAAAACTAGACTTCAAGAGCTTTCAAAATATACATTGGAATTATATTGGGTGAGTTACGACATTATGAAGTTATGTGCATTGCCCGCATTAAACCTCGACCTCTTTAAGATTCTATCAGTCGAACCCAAATAAGATGAAAATCTTCCCATACTTTCTTACCTCCTTTCAGCACCTGCTTCTCTACCACGCCTAGCTACTACCCTCAGCTTGTGGCACATCTCCTCATATGTCATCACATCAAGTAATGCTATCTGTTGTCAATACTCGGGTCTCATCTTTTCAAGTAATGTCTTAGCTTTCCACCTCGGGTCATTACTATGCTGAAGATATGTGAAGTAAACTAATAGATTATTAAATCTTCTTATGAATTCTTCCTTGTCCAGGTCTCCTACCTAAAATATAAAATTCCTCTTCCTTCTCAATTCTGAATGAGACTGAAAAGTATTGGTCAAAGAATATTCTCTTGAACTCATCCCAACTCAAACGAATACCACTAGTTGGCCTCACAGATTCCCACCACCTCTTAGTAGCACTAACTAATTGCACCGTAGCCAAAATAACTTTTTGCTCTAAAGTACAGATCACTACCTTAAGGATGGTTTCCATTTGTTCTATCTACAATTGTGCTTCACCTTCCCTCATACTTCTGTCAAATGTTGGCAGATTGAATCAGACAAACATCTTCCAAGCATGATCAATAGATAGATTAGCGCCAGGAATCTCTGGTCCACTACTTGAATTTTGAGATGGTTCAGATCTACTATGTGCTTCCTGCATTGGAATATTCTAAGCTTAAACTCTCTCTTCTTGCTCTCTACACCTTAACATCGTGTCATGATCTTTAATAGTTTGTCTTATGTTAACCACCATATCTTTGAGCTCTTCTAGTAGCTCATCATGTCTATCCCTTTACGGCTGAATTGGTTAAACTTTTGACTCTCGTTCCTCCTCTACAACCCGTCTAGATATTGTGCGTCGCACCTGAAAAAATGCAATGTGGACTAGAATCGGATCGAACAAGGAGTCGCCACCAAGATTTTAAGGTAAATCTCATGAAACCGATTAAAAAAGGATAAGGGTGGTCTGCAAAATAGAGAATAGGTTCGCGAGTTGGTTGAGTGTGGGAAAGGTGTTAGGCATCCCATAACACCCATTCGTGTAGAATGGTTACTTGAAGTTTGTTGTGCTCTTTTAATATGATTTTATAATTATTTTAATTATCCCTTTTATATTCATGTGTTTGATATAAAAATGATAAGAATTAAATGAGAAATATTTATTTATTTACGAGGGAGGATGGACTTAGAATCTAACTCTGAGGCCTACGTATCCTGTGATGGGGATCAAAGTCCGCAAAGTTCGGACTTGAAAGTTTGTTGGTGAAAACATTTTTGAAGAGAAATTAATTAAAAATAACTCACCATCTTGCAAATAAAACAATTTCTGAAATTTTGATATGTGTGTTTTAAATTGCAAAAAGTGATTTAATTTTAATTATTTTCTCAAGTTTTGAATTTTTGAAATAAAGAAGGAAAATAGTTTAAAATTATTTTTCTTTTATGTTTTATGATTGGAAATTTTAACTACTATACCTGCAGAGCCTTATTGGTTCATACAGTAATACAGTTATTCTAAATATCTGTGGAGATTCCAAAATCTCACACGATAAAAAAATTTAGCAATTTAATTTATTTATTTATATTCTTATGTGTATTTTTAAGTGTTAATAATATATTTTAAGTGTGTATATACATGTTTTAAAGATTCTTAATCATCATACCTGCAAAGTCTTATTGACTTATACAGTAATATGATTATCCTAAATATCTATGGAGATTCCGAAATCTCACATGATAAAGAAATTAAATTTAAATACATATTTAATTTAATTAATTTAATATAATATATATATATATATATTAAAAACTTAATTGTTATATCTGTAAAATTTTATTGACTCATACAATAATACGATTATATTAAAAGTCTACGGAGATTCAAAAATCTCACATGACTAAAAGATATAATTGGTAAATATGATTACAATTTAAATACATTAATTTGGTTAACTAATTTTTCTAAATTGTGTATTATATGATTATTTACAAAAATAACTTATTTACTATAGAGATTGAGAATCACTATATCTGCGAGGACTTATTATCCAACACAATAATGTGATTAATTTAAGTATCTATGAAGATTCTTGAAATCTCACATGAGAGTTAAATAAATTATTAATTTGGATTATAAAAGGAGAGTTAATTTTAATATAAAGTTTTGCTCTCATATCTGCAAAATCTTATTGATTCACATGATACGAGATTATACTCAATACCTGTGAAGATTCAAAGTCTCACATGATAAAAGGATTAAATAATATTCACTTTAAATATATTTTAATGTGTAATTATACAACGCATATTTTTAAATATAAAATCTTAATCGTTATACCTGCGAAGCCTTATTGACTCACACGATAGTATGATTATCTTAAAGGTCTACGGGTTTTAAAAATCTCACATGACCATAAGATCTAATTAGATTTTATAACTATAATTTAAATTTATTAATTTAATTGATTAATATTTTATATAAAAAATGTTTATTATTTTATTTATGAAAATTTGTTTATGTAATATATACCAATTGAGAACCACAATATCTACGGGGATATATTGTAACACTTGCCCCGAGTGTTATCCAAAAATCACACAATTCAAATAAAATAAGTGTGGTTAAGGAATTAATCCTAAAACCAACTTAGAAAACAAACCATTTAAATTACTAAGCAAATACACAATTGCAAATTAAACATTTAAAGCCTTTAAAAAAATTTTATAGGTTCTACCTATAGCAAGCGGAAGCAAATAAACGAAAGTGAAATAAAAAGATGCTGTCATGACAGCATTAAATTTTTAATGCTGTCATGACAGCCCTCCTAGGCTAACTTTCGGGAGGCACCGTTTCGTCATTCGACCTCCGATCGAAGTGATTTTAAAGCTCACACGTCACATTCAAAGGGTACTATAAGTATACCAAATTTCAAAAAGATCCAACGGTCGGATTGAAAATTAGACATGTTAAAAAATTGATTATTTTTGCTGTCATGACAGCTAAAAAAGCTGTCATGACAGCACTTCCGGACCAACTTTCGGAGTGCACCATTTCATCATCTAACCTCCGATCGGAGTGATTCCAAAGCCCACATGTCGCTTTTAAAGAATACTATTAGCATACTAAATTTTAAAAAGATCCAATGGACGGATTGAATTTTGTGCAGGTTACAACATCAATACTGTAGCTGTCATGACAGCAATTTAATGCTGTCATGACAGCACCTCCAGACCAAATTCCGAAGTGCGTCATTTTCCGTCCATATCCGATCGATGTGATTCCAAAGCCCACACGAAGCTTATAAAAGGTTTTACTTGTGAGCCAAATTTTAGAGAAATCCAACGGTCGGATTAAGATTTGGACACCTGGATGCAAAAGTGCAACTTTTTGGTAAAAACCATTTTCAAAATTGTTCAAATCTCATCCTAATGGTCACAAACCTGTAGGGAATACTTTGGACACGTCAAATAAGAGTAAAAACACCTGATAGAACATTCAAATGATGGAAAACCCCCATACATCAAAATTTGACCATCCGGGTGCCATTTCCCAAAATGGACCCTAAACCCCCAAAATGCACAAATCATACAAGAGTGTCACAAATCAATCTAAATACCATGTATTTATATAAATACATATGCTAAATATTTTCACTTGGCTCGAGCTCCTTGTGGGGCCCACGCACCCACTCTCTCTATCCAAGGTGTATGTTTGCCCATAGCATATCATTTGCAATGCAACCACTTTGCATTTGCTTATAAAATCACATATATATCAAAATAAATATCTGCTTGTAATAGAAACTTGGTCTACTAAGTAAATCCATCAAAACCACACACCATAACCAAGTTTCCTAGCCACAAGTCTACAAACAGACACAAATTCATACACAAGCACACAATCCACATATTCACACACACATACATAATCATATCCTACTGGCACCCTAATCCTAAATACATTACAATATATTTGCTCAAAAGAAAGGGGTTGCAGTTCTTTACAAATCACAAGCAAACCCCTAGCTTTGCTCCTTTCCCCGTCCACCACTGGATCCTTCGCCTGGACCTAGAATATTGAAAAGAAAGGGGTGAGACAACCACAGTCTCAGTAACAGCGAAATCTACATTGATTATTACAAAGTAAGCCATAATCAAATAAACGAATAATAAATTCAACATAGTATATAATTTAGCCATTTAAAATGCATGAATGCATGACCTAGGCCGGTATGGCCTTTCATGACCAACAGAATGCCCCCTGGCACTCTTTAACACACAGGTAAGCCTTATACCTACTTGTACCTCCACAGGCACAAAACATAATCTAAGGCATGATCTAATCCACCGAATCTCCTATGCCCCTTCGACGTGAATCCTAAGCAGTTGAAGCTAACTCCCTCCCAGAGCCAGCCCAACTTACTTTCCATGTGAGGGCTACCTTGGCCTAGGCACTCAACCTCACACTTTATATGTTGGATTCCCTCCCCCACTGAGAGGTGTCGAACACTCAATACACTAACCACTTTAGTGCACTGAGCCCACAATACGTAAGACAACACTGAGTACTAACAGTGTGCCATAGAATATCAAAAATCCACACCTTCTCATTGGTGAACTCCCACCGAGATCAAGCCTTTTACTCTTGTCTACCTTTCCTGAGTATTGACCATTCAACACTCTAAAGTAGTATAATATTTATAAATCTCATTTCCATAAAAACATTGTTATTAAAGAATTAGAAAACATATTTGCACTATAATCAAAGTAGTACCCCATAACCCCTTATAAAGCACATTTAATCTTTTAAAACATGTAATGCATGATAACTAGTAATATTTATTCAAAAATAGCTAAAACAAAGTAATAAGAAATATAAATTTCCCTGTTACCTCAACCCTTTGGTACCAAAAGGGTTCGCCTTGTATAAAATAGGGCTCAGCTTGTTCCTTAATTTCTGAACAAATTCCACCAACAATTCCTACAACATATAAGTGATCCACATCACTTATCATGTCAAATAGCATTAATGAAGACTATAACTCATACCATACAACTTGGGTCTATGAGCCATAATCCATCCCAATGGTCCATATATTAAACCAACCATTCACATAGTATCACTTAATCACCAAAACTATTTATTAGCCATCACTAGGCAAATTCCAATTTATATAATTTTTTAATCAATTAAAAACCTTTATTTAGTGCCACCAACTTTCACCATTAGCCCTTATAATGAAAACCAAACCTTAATTTAAATCTTATAAGGCTCAAATAGCAAAATTATAACTAAATCAATAGGCTTAAACCATTGAGGAGCAAAAACCCAATTTTTCAGGGTTTATTTTGTGCCCAAAACACCTCTTTTCATTCAATTATCCACTCAAAACATTAGATCACTATATAGAAACTCAAAACATGCTCCCTAGGATCCAAAGAAACAAAAGCTTACAAGAATAAAGCCTTTGGGATCAAAATCCAAAAATTTTCTCTTCCAAAAATTGAAGAAAATCAAGAGAAAGCGAAGAGGATTGAAGTAGGAGTTTACCTATCGTGTAGCCGAGCTCGCAACGGTCGCAAAGACTCCTAGATCCAAGCCTAACTCCCTCCCTTTCTCTTCTCTTCTTCCTCTCTCTCTCTCTCTCCCGTTTGTGCGTTTCTTTTCTTGTTTATTTTCTCTGCATTTCTGCATCTGTTTTCCCTTATAAAAGCTGATCTAAAAGTTTGGAGAAAATTACAAGAAATGGCCCAATATTTTTTATTATTGCATAAAAGCCCGGGTCAACTTTGGTAATTTTTCTCATAGTTAAAAATCAAATAAAACTAAACTTTTGCTTAGTAAAATTCAAACTCTGGACCTCTATCAAATTATTCTAAATTTTAATTTAATTATAGATATTTTATTTTATTTTTATAAATCTGAGTTTTAAAATTTCGGGATGTTACATATATTATCCCACACGATGATGTGATTAATTTTAATCTCTACAAAGATTCTTAAAATCTCACATGAGACTTAAATATTTATTATAAGATTAATTCTCATACCTGCAAAATCTTATTGTTTTACATGGTATGAAATCGTTCTAAATGCCTACGGAGATTCTTAAAATCTCACATGACAAATAGATAACCAAAATATTTGCATTTGCAATCAATGTATAATATTGTGGTTAGCTAAACAATTCATACAATAAAGGCCATGGAAAGAATAGAGAAATAAACTATTTTAAAAATTTACTATTCTTTTAACTTAAGGATGTATTCTCCAAGGTTTTTTAAATTGGCCTAATACTCAGATATGGCTTTCGAAAGGAAATAATGATTGTCGTAGTTATAGCATCTGACAATTAGAATAAACAGGATTCATATATCATCACCATCATTAATCACCCAATTTATTTTTCGTGAAAATTAAAATTAAGATGATATCTTAAAATTATTTGTGAATAAACAATAGTCCCATATTAAACATATGCATGCTCTTATTTTTTCCAAAATAATGTGATCATTTGAATGAATAAAGCAAGCATATGAAACTTTTGAAAGAACTACAAAATTTTAAACAAAAAAGAGCTAAATCAAAGCTATGACCTAATTGTGCATGTAAAAGATGACTTATGAAGAATGGAACAAAATTATACCTGACATTGCATTAAGTAGCCTCCACGAAAGGTACCTGATAATACGGTTGAAGCTTGAGCTACTTCTATAGCCTTCTCTATCACGAACTGTCCCAATATAAGCACTTCAAGAATCTTTCTCCAACCCCATGAAATCATGAAATAAGGTTTGATCCAACACCAGTGAGAATGTAAGAAAGCCACAAAACAAAGTTCTGTTCCTTCTCTTCAACTGAAAGAAGTGATTTGTGATGAACTTCCATTTACAGATTTTGAAGAGTAAGAAGAGCAGAATAGCACTATGATAACTAAATTTTGCATGAGAATGAGTCATCAACTCAGTTGGAACTCAAAAGCTGGAAGTGAAAGTATGTAGAAAAATGATCAGTGGGTGCTGTCCAGTTTCCATTATTTCCCCATCTAGTTTTCTCTCTTCTCTTCTCTCGGTTCCCTCTCTTTTTCTATGTTGCTTCCTCTCTCTCCTTGTGTTCTTTCTTTCCTCCTCTTCTCGGTGCTCTATTTCTTGTGCTCCAGTTTTTTTCTTCTCCCTCGGTCCTTTCTTGCTCTTCCTTCTATGTTTCCTTCGTGTTCTGTTCTTCTTAATTTTTTCTCTTCCTTTTCTGGTTTTTTTCTTCTGTGCTTTATCGTAGAAGTTTCCTCAGTTTTTTGCTCTCATTCTCATGCTCTATTTTTCTATTTTTTTTGCATTTCGTTTCTCTCCTTCATGCTCTATTTTTCTCCGTTTTCTTCCTATCTCTTATTCCTCTAGTTTTCCCCCTCTCTTCCCTATTTTTTCTGGCATTTTCTCGTCAGTTTTTCTCTTCTCTGTGCCTCTCCTCTCTAGGTTTTTTGTCTTCTCCTTTTCTAGTTTTTCTTCCCTCTTTTATGTTCTACTTTTTTCTCTCTCAATCTCCCCCATTCTCGATCTCCTCCTCTTTCTTTTCATGAGAGTTAGGTTTTTCATTGAAGCTATAGAATGCCGTGCATGTCTCCTCCTCTCTCATTCATGCCAGACTTCTTTTTTTTCTGTGTGAGTTTGCATTCTCTCTACCCTCTCTGCATCTCTCTCTTGTGTCTTTTATTTGTGCTCTGTTTTTGCTTTTTCTGTGTTTTTTTGTGCTCCTTTTCAGCTAGCGTGTGGGTGCTGCATTTCTGCTTCTGTGTTTCATGTGTGCTTTTTCTGTGTGCATGTCCAGTTTTTTGTCTGCTCTCTAATCTCTTTTTCAGAGGTAAAGGTTCATTCTCTGTCTGTTGCATGCATGCATGTTTCGGCTGGTGGCAGTTTGGTTCTCCTTCTATATTTTTGTGTTTTTTTGTGTGTTTTTGGCTTTCTTCTTTCGTGCACGTCTTACTCATCTCTTTTGGGCTGTGGCTATGTCTGTGTCTTTGTGGTTATCCTCTTTTTGTTTTGTACTAAAAGTGTGTTTATATGAACTATATAAGGCTTGTGTTTCATCCAGCCCTTTTTTTACTTTTAATAATTTTTTTAGATTAAATTAACATACACACACACACACATGTATGTATTTTTTTAAAAAAATGAAGAATAAGATTTAAGGAGAGAAAATTCTTGTGTTTCATCTAGCCTTTTTTGCTTTTAATAATTTTTTTAGATTAAATTAACACACACACACACATGTATGTATTTTTTTAAAATGAAAAATAACATTTAAGGAGAGAAATTTAACTCTCAAAAGTTAACTCCCAATATTTTTGAATGATTGGAATAATTTAGAGAGAGATCTTAAAAGATTTAAACAAGATTTATTTATTTTTGAAAATATATTTTTTAAAATATAAAAGTTAACGCCTTGTCTGTGTCGTGCACTGCCACGAGCCTGTCTAGATTTCTGTTGTCATTTTGACAGCAAAAATGACAAACTTTTGACGTGCCCCATTTTTACATACGACATTCGATTGGAATGATTCAAGTGCCTACACAAAGCTTAGCTCGTATACTAACTAATGAGATAGGTTTGGACACGATCTGATGGTTCGATCAAAATTTAGACACCTAGGTGCAAAAAGTCACTTTACATACCTAAGTGCTCAAATCGATCCCTTACTCTCATTAGACCACACTAGGTCTTGAACCAAGTCCAAAAAGATCTAATATACCTGATTGACCACAATTACCACAATTAATTACAATCATACTCATATATCAAAATTTAACCCTTCTATGGCTAATTTTCATGATTTATTAACTTAACATACTATGGCATTTCTTGCCATAACATAGCCCACTTGGCTATTTCTCAACTCATACATATACAATCATATTCACAATACAATCTTAGCCCCCAAATTACTCATTGCATCATAATTTATCCCTTAGCTTAAGATTCACCAACACAAACAACCTTTTCAACATAAAGATACTCAAATCAAAGCCCCTTTATCTCAAACAACACATAATCGGGCCTGATTGCACAAAAACTCAGTTCAATACATGCATGCAACCCTATAGCAACTCATATACACTTATATATATAATCTTTCAGTTTAGTTCATTACACAAACCCAGAGTACACAGCTTCACAACTCAAGCTAGTCCAGACTCTCTTCCCTTGGCCTGATCACTTCCTAGTCTTGTAAACATCTAACCACAAAGGTAAGATAAAAATCTTAGTAACAAAATAACTCACTCCTATTGACTATCACATGCAACAATATAAAAGTAAACATAGTTTATCTTTAAAACCCTTATAAAATAACATTTATATCACATGTCCCAATTCATTTTTAATTTTCCATCATACCATAAATGATTCCATGTTATCTCAAGATATTTCATCATATCGCATATTATACTAGCATGATCTCTACCAACCAAACCTCCAAATTACCCCAACACAAAACCAGAGGCTTATCTTAGAATAATGTACACTCTTATTAGTCTTGAACTCACCTGCAGTGGTAAAAGCACTCAACCAAAGATGTTTTAACACATAATATGGACTATGGTTTCCCCTAATACACACAATGGGGTATCGTTGACTCCAACACTGTATCTCAAAGATACTAAAGAGTCTCTCATCTCTAACACTGTACCTTAATAGGCACTAAGGAGATCTTCTCCAATGCTGTACCTTTCAAGGCATTAAGGAGAATTATTTTCAACACCGCACCCTAACAGGGTACTAAGGAAACCTTGCTATATGATCTTTATCATCTCCTACACTTGAGTAAACTCCCACCCCTATGATCATGCTTTCCCCGAACCATTTAAGGTTCCCTTTTACCATATTACATTTTCTTGCACATTATATACAAATAATACTTTTCATTTCAAAACACATATTTCAACTAAAAGTCTTTTCACACACAACAATCACTCAATGCTATAAAACATGCTTAGTTTGAAACCATTTTCATGTACTATATAGCATACTAACATACAGTTACAATGAACAGTCAAATAAATGAAGTTATTTAGTTACCTCAACCCTTCTGCCACTAGAAAGATTACCCGTAGATTTCCACTATCACACTAGCTTATCTCAAGCTTCCTTTCTTCACTCACGTGTCCAATATGTTAATTTAAACATATTTGGCACATTTTAGTCATTTGGTCTATTTTGATAAAAAAATCATTTTTTCTACTTAGTGCTATATTCATCCATAAACTCTTTTTCATTTATCCATTCTAGGTCCATGACTACCCAATTACTACTCTACATCACCTCAATTGGTCTTATTTCACTCAAGACAGATTTTTGACCTAATTTTCTCTCTCTAAAGGCTAAAATTGAGCCTGTGAGTTCAAAGCTCTACCGTTTAACTTTAAACCAGTCACAAAGCTCTAATTTAACTTTTGAGAACCTTTTTATTACTATTAGGCAAGAATCAAACCCTTTAAGTTCCACCGATTCAATTTCCCTATAACTCATTTTCAGAGAAATTTGTGTAGAATAGAAGGTAGGAGTTATACATAACTTACTTGGCAAGTTACCGATCTAAATCACCTTCCACCATTCTAAAATGACTTAACCGAGCTCCTCAGCCCTTCTCCTCTCTCTGTCTTGTGTATTTCTCAAATTCTCTCTAAAATTTCTGAAATTTCATGACTTATGATGTGAATTTTTAGTCCATGTGCAGGGCACTTACAGCACAAGTCGTCGCACATGACACAATGAGATTTATTCTCACCACGTGCACTTGTTTCGACCTGAAATGCACTCCTATCACCCATATCTATTCACAACACACAAACAAGTCAAAATATGAATTAATCGTCTGAATCTCTAATCGTGCTTTAATTTTTACTTCACCCTCAATTAACCTTTATACTCAGGATTAAGAAATTTTGGATGTTATAGGTTGTATCGCTCTTTTTTAGTTTAGTGATGACAGGTTCATCCCGTATAAAGACTAAATTTATATACCTGTAGATGAGGAGATCAGAAGGAGACTATTGGAAGAAGCTTATCAAAGCAAATATGCGATGCATCCTAGCATGACTAAGACGTACCATGATATGAAGAGGCATTGGTTGTGGCAAGATTTGAAGAGGGAAGATACTGAGTTCGTGAGCTGGTGTCTCACATGTTAAAAGGTAAACATTGAGTATTAAAGATTGGCTAAGACACTACAACCCTAAGAGATTTCCCTATAGAAGTGGGATAGTATATTCACAGACTTTATGTCTGGTTTACCAAGAACTCAGTCTGAGTATGACTCTGTGCGAGTTATTATGCATTGATTGTTGAAGTCAACACACTTTTTTCTAGTTAAGACTACCTACGATATGGAAAAGTACATAGTGGTGTAAGTGAGAGAGGTGATAAGACTGCATGACAAACCTAAGGACATAGTATCAGATCGAGATCCTCAATTTACTTCAAGGTTATGGGGAGCATTACAAAAGGCTATGGGTATTGAGTTGAGGTTTAAAACCTTATATCATCCATAAACTGATGGGCAGACTAAGCATACAATATATTCTTTAAAGGACATATTATGATCATGTGCCCTGAATGGAAAGGCAATTAGGACAGCCATTTACCTTTGGTTGTGTTTTCCTACAATAATAGCTTTCACTCGAGTATTCAAATGGCACCATATGAGGCGTTATATGAGAGAAAGTATAAATTGCCCTTATGTTAGGTTAAATTAAGTGAGAGAAGTATAATTGGTCCAGGTATTATGGATCAAACCACAAAGAAAATCAAAGTTATCTAATAAAAGCTTCTTATTTCCCAGAGCCATCAAAGAGTTATGTTGATAAGCAGCATCGGCCTTTAGATTTTAAAGTACAAGACTATGTGTTTCTCCAATTTCACCATTGACCGGCATTGGTAGATTAATAATTATAAGGGCTAAGAAATTGACACCTTAATATATGGGACCGTACCAGATACTATGTAGAGTGGGTCCTATAGCGTATAGGATCACTTTACCTCCACCATTATTTGGGATACATTATGTATTTCATGTGTCACAATTAAAAAGTATCAATCAGATCTGTCACATGTGATTGAGCCAGAAGAAGCAAAACTTCAAGAGAATCTTACTTATCTGATTAAACTCGATTGGATAGTGGATGTCAAAGAGAAATAGTTATGAAATAAGACTATCTACCTAGTTAAGGTGTTTTGGTGAAGAATGGCTCCCTATGACGTGACATGGGAGATGGAGGACAGTATGAGGAAGCAATACTCTCATTTGTTCCATGAGGTAAGTTTGTAGTTGTGTTTGAATTTTGAGGATAAAATTCCTTTAAAGGAGGGGAGAATTGTAACATTTTGAATTTCAATCTAGAAAAACTAGTTACTAATCAAGGGTAAATTAGTAGTTAGTAGATTGATTATGGTTTGAAAGTTGAGTTGGTAATTTGTGTTAATCGGCTATTATATTGATAGGATTGAAGGGTAGAATGGTAATTTAGAGTCATAGTGAAAGTTTTCTTATTGTGCCATACACTGCGACAAAGGCTGCTTGTACCATGGCACATGGTATAGATTTTTACTTAAAGGCTAAGTCAAAACTTGTGAAATCAAAAGGGAGAAGTAAGGAAAATGTGTTTGGAGAGGAGGTGTTGTGATTTTCTAGGGCTTGGAATATTAGGAGCTCAGGAGTTTACTTCGATTAGTAACTTGTGGGGTAAATATCGTACTATTGTATACTTCATTTCTACCCATTTTCATTAAATTTCATTAGTGCAAAGATTAAACTAGGAAGTTTTGAGGTGTTGGAATCTAAAAAGAAAGGTTTAAAATAGATTATCGAATACAGAACTAAGGTTTTATGACTAATATAGATTTAAACTCAAAATAGCCTAAAAAGTTAGGTTAAATGGTGAAAATTGGTTAGATAATGAGTTAGGAGGTTGTTATGGTCATTTGAATAGATTATAAGGCTAATCATTAATGATAGTAGACTTATGAATTAAAAAGGTACTAATTAAACTATTTTATGTGTTAAGGGAATTGGTTTAGCCAAATTAATGCTTATGTAAAACGTAGAGAATTGACTAGGGGATACTACATTATGTAGATTGAACATCTGGACATTACTCATGGGAATCTACACGCTCGAGAATCCATAGTGATTGGTAACCCTTAGTAGTAAGGGTTAAAGGTAACTAAAGTAACCTTTTTTACTTTTTTGTTTGTGAAATTGTTTACAAGTATTTTTATATAACTATATGCATTGTCTTATGAACATATAGAGTAGCAGCATTATGAAAGAGCATGCATGCGGATATGTGAGTAATGTATGAAAAAGATTTAAAGGGACATATGTAGGCATGAGCATTACATCCGCGAGTATACCCTAGACTAAGGTGGGGTTTACTACCGTATTCTATATAAGTCTAGGAAGTCTTAATAATCCAGAGCGTAGAGCTTGGCTCCGCCTTAACAAACCTATGATATGGAATGATCCACAAGTATACCCTAGACTAGGGTAGATGGTTGTGGGCTTAATTTGTTAAAGGCTAGGAAGTCCTGATGATCTCGATCATAGAGCTTGACTCTACCACAACAGACCTAGGAGACCACCCATATGTGAAGAGGATTACCTAGTTTGAGTAGTGGTATCGTAGGCCCTGTTCCATGTGACTGGAAGTCCTAGCCTGAGCATAGAGATTGCTTCACTAGGTAGGACCAGGAAGCATGAGCATGAAGAGAATGATGAGAATGAATTCTTGTATTTGCATATTATATTGTCTTTGCTGAAACACATGCTATTTTATCTCTTGTTTATGATTTTGCTTACTAACTGGTAATTGGGGCTACATCTGGGTTACTAAGACATATATCTCACTCCGTTACTTATGTACACAAGTGAAGAGAGCACGAGAAGGCTGAGAAAGGAAGCGAGGAATGAGTAACTTCATTTGGTAGTGGTATGATTACTATTAAGTAAATGAATGTATATTATGTTGTTAGAGTTCAGATGCTAACTAGGATGTATAAGTGTTTATTAATATGAATGTGTATATGAATTGTAAATGAAAACTTGCTTATATATATATATATATATGATATTGCATCTCACTGAGGGTGCCCCAATAGTGGGTATATGTATAGGTCTATATGTTAATCAAACAAGTGTATATAATTATGTAACTTGTTCCACTTGTATTTATGTGTTGAATGTGAAATTGATTGTGAATTGTGTATATATGTAAGAACTTGACACAAATGGTGAGGTGGAGCCCCATTGAAAAGAATTGAGTATATTTGTGAATCCCGAATATATGGTGAGATGGAGCCCCATATGTAAGACTCAGATGATTAAAAGTGAAATAAGTCTATGTGAATATGTGTTGTATGTATTGTGCCTCACATAAGTCCATAAGTGTGAAATGTGGCATTGAGAGGTCAAATTAAGTATGTGATGTGTTATATGTAATGTGATATGTTAATTAGGTGTATGTGGTCCTTTTGGACTTATTTTAAGGCCCAAAGTGGTCTAACAAGACAAGAGATAAGAATTGAGCACTTAAGGTATAATTTTTTTTTAAAAAGTGACTTTTTACATCCAGGTGTCTAATTTTAGATCGGACCATCAGATCAAGTCCAAATTTATCTCATTAGATATATGTGATAAGGTTCGTGTGGGTGCTTGAATTACTCCAATTAGATATTGGATGAGGAAATGATGCACGATGAAAGTTTTCCATTTGAATTGCCAATTCTAATTGAATATAATAATTATAAAAAAAAGAAAATTGATTATGAAATGCTCATGTAGTAAGAGTAGGAATTGATAAACTGAGTACTTACTTTTTTTAGAGTCTTATTCTAGGGAAAGAACTGAGGGTTGTTGTCATATGCATCGCAGTGCATGGTGTGCCACACCATAGTGCAAGGCAGAAAAAAGAACAGAGTCATGGCTTTGTACCACATGCCACGACGCATGGTGGTGTGAACCATAATGCATGGCATGTTTCATAGAAAAGTAATTTTGCCCTCTCATTTGAATATATATTTTACGAAGTCAAGATCTCGCATTTTGAAAACAAATTAAGGGCTATTACTCTGATATTGATTTGTGATTGAATTGTTATATGTATGATTCAAATGGTAAAGTCCGAATTGAATAGGGACTTTATACTTAACAACTAGAAAGGAGAACATCAAAATTAACCCTCACAAAGAGAAATGCAACTGAGACAATTCAAAGTTATGCTAAGAGGTTCAATTGACAAGTTAAAGCAATGGAAAGGTGGAAGGAACTTTATTGGGATTGAATGGAAGAAGCTAAGGAATGGGTTGAACGATGTAAGAAAATGATCCTATTTGCCAATGAAAAGATCCTAGAGTTTGGTAGAGCGTTTAAACAAGATGAAGGCATGATCCTTCTTATAAACATACCAACAGAGATCATGAAATTCCTAGGCTTGTGTAACCAAATTTTATAAAAACTCAACAGAATGACTAGGTTTTGGTCTTTGCAATGATGTTTAAATCATGTATTGAAATAATGCTTTAAGAAGACTTTTTTTTCAGATAATGTATCTACTTCTGCAAATTTCTGCGCCTTTGATTCATACTATCTTCATTAAGTGATGAACATTGGATTTGGTTAGGATCTAATGTCCTACCAATTCAATAGTCAAGTCTATGTTTTCTTGTGGAATAATAAATTCTTAGAGGATACTAGAGGATGCTCATGCACAAAAACCCTTATGCCTATACCATGCTGGAAAACTCACTAATTGAACAAAATAAGGTAAGTTATTTAAAACTAACAATTAAATTGTGAAAAACAAGCAAATAACATTATGCCTCTAAAGAAAAGTTCATCTAGCCAAATCCCTGTTACCAAAACTTATAACACACAATCACATAGTAAGAAAATGGAAAGTCAAAGCAAAGAAAGGAACTAATGAAATGAAGGAGAATCATCCATGCTGAATGATTGTATATTTGTTATGGAAGCTCAAATAGCTGAAGTGAGAGAATGGATGCTTTAAAAGAGAAAAACTATATGTCTAATATGTAGCCATGTACTCTAGAAACACCTGATAGCTTATTAGGAATGATTGGGAAGTAAAACTAGTCAAATCATGTTATAGATGGAACTAAGATGCATATTGCTAATGGAAGAGATATCCAAGAATTTCCTGATGGTGATTATGCATGCACATTTCACACTCTAATCAAGCACAAAGGAAAATAACTAATGGAAGAGTTAGCAAAGGTAAGAGATCAATTGAATGCATTATAAGGATTGAACACATATGGTTCACTAGGTTTGAAAGAGTTGGGCTTAACTCAAAAAATTGCCATCCTAAAAAAATTCAAAATGCTAAATTTTGATAAATGCAATCGTAGCAATAATCTAGTCTATCATTTGAGAACTTATTATATGAAGACGTCAATGTGGTTGCAAGATGAGAAATTTTTAATAAATCTCTTATCAAAAAGCTTGACTAAAGCTGCGTTGACATGGTACATGAAACTGGACCAATCAAAGGTCAAGAGATAAAGAGATCTTGTAGATATTTTTATGAAGCAATATAAATTCAATCTCAACATCACCCCCACTAGAGAACAATTAAAGGCTATGAGTAAAAAGACAACTGAATCATTTAAAAAATAGGCCTAGAGATGGAGAACAGTAGCTTCACAAGTTCAACCACCCATGATGTACTCCAAACTTTACTCCTATTTTATTTGTACCTTGTCAAATTTATTTTATTGGTACATGGTGGGAACACATGTTGATGACTTCACTAATTTGATGGGAATTGGAGAAAGAATTGATACAGACATACAATAAGGTAAAATTGCTACTTCATAAGGCAAGAGTAATGCAAGAAAGGCCATGACTCTAAAAAGAAAGAGGCAAATGTAAACTATATCCAGCATATGAATTCATATTCTATAAGGTCACTTGCTCCCTACCAGTTTGATGAAAGAAACTAAAGACAAGTACAACCAGTGATGACACCTAAAAGGCAAGGACAATTTAGAGGATAAGGAAATGAATGAGCTATGGATAGCCGTCCTTGGCTAAATTGTAGGATGAAAAATGCTAAATTGTATCAAAAATTACTAGAAGCCTAATTATTAAGCCCAAGACCTTTTAGGCTACCTCACCTACCTTATCCTTCCTGGTACAATCCCAAGGTAATGTGTGTGTATGACATCGATGCTCCAGGACATTTGATAGAAGATTGTATCACATGTAAGACAAATGTGATAGATTTTGTTGATTTAAACTATATCAGACTTACAAATAATGAAAATTCTACAATCACCTCTAATCTTCTCCCTAACCATGAAAGAAGAGAAAATGCTATTGGGGGAGAAAAGAGATTTTTAAGAAACTTTGTTGAAGTCAGAATTCTAATGTTAGTGCTCTTAAAACACTTAAAAATGGTTAGCTATATAAGTTAGGAACCTCAGAGGAGGAATGTAATGAAATTAACTCACAAATGATAGTTTATTATGAGTACCATAAAAAAAACATAGATCGTGATATAGGAAAGTTCCTATAATTCAAAAAGGATATGAAGAAATTGATGTTATTAGGAGTTGTGATCATGGAGAAAGAAGATAAAGAAGTTTACATTATGGAAAAAGGATAAATTGAATTTTTCATTGAAGATCCAGCTCCAAAATAACATATTGACACAGCACACTTCATCATTAATAAGACATCCCAAGGATTCAAACCATCCTATAATCTTAATGCTAAGCCTCCTTTATTGACAATAAGCATGTTGTCTCTACTTCCATACAAAAGTAATAAAGCAGTACCTTAGAGATATGATGGTATTGCATAATGCTCATCAAAATCAACTATAGTCATTAAGGTTGGAAAGTCAAAAATCACAAACATTACAAGCTTGGGAGGGTTCACTCAAAGTAGGAGAATATATCACCCATTAGATGCTAGAAAGGTGGCAAGAGAGAAAATAGTGAACACTAATTCGAATAATGAGGATCTAAAAGAATTTGACTAGATTGATGAGGAGTTCTTAAGATTATGAAGCAAAATGAATACAGTGTAGTTGATCAATTAAATAAAACACTTGTGAGGATCTAAGTGTTCTCTCTAATTTTGAGCTTTGAAGCATATCAACGAGTACAGAAGAACCTGAATAAAGCTTATGCACAACCTAGCATAACCCCATAAAAGGTGGCAAGTATAATGAACATTGTAAAAGAAACATCTACTATCTCATTCTCGAAGGAAGAGATTGTAAAGACAATAGTTCATCAATCAAAATCCTTACACATCATGTGACATGTAAGGGATATGTAATAGCTAGGGTGTTTATTAGTGGAGCTTTAGCATTGAATGTCCTCCCTTTATCAACACTTGAGCTATTATCTTTAGAAATATCAATTGTAAAAAATAGAGATGTGATAGTTAGGGCATTTGATAGATCAAGGAGAGAAGTTTTGGGCACTGCTCAACTTCCATTAGAGATTAGACCCCATTTGTTCATGGTAGACTTTCAACTAATAGATATATATCTAGCTTATACCATTGAGGGTGCCTATAGATTCATTTTGCTAGAGTGATGCCTTCAACCCTATAGCAAAAGGTCAAGTTCATCAATAATGGGAGAATTGTCACTATTAAGGAGGAAGAAGAGATTATGGTGAGCAAATCAAGCTCCCTTCCATAAATTAAAGTTGCTGATCGAGAAGATAAGGTGATGTTCTAGAACCTTAAGATTGAAGGTCCTAAGAAAGATCCTGAGAATGTTAACTCTGTTGTAGCTAAAATCATGAAGAAAAGTAGATTTGAACTTAGGGAAGGATAGGGCACATAACTATAAGGCGTTAAGTAGCCAATCAATTTATAAGAAATCACAGGCGTCAAGATTTATAGTATGAAACTACATTCGAGGATCAAATGAAAGACCAATCTAGCTCAGCAAAAGGCAAAAAGATTGAGAAGTTAGAAATCTTTCATATGAAAAAAACATTTTCAACCCCAACTAAAGTACTGAATCAACTGACTATCTCCATGGTCTTTCGTAGTAGTGAACAGATAGGTGAAACTCACACTTAGATTTGAATTGATGAATCTAGAGAAGCTTTGGCAAATTGGGAGATTGGGAATACTCCTTATGTTATTAGATTAGAGTAACTTCTTTGATTATGTTGTTCCTTTTTTATTTTTAAATCATCACTTTCAACCTTTATTTAATGCCATTTTTTAATTGCAGGGCACAAATTTATATGCAAAATGAATTCAAGAAATTTATGTGAATTTTACTTTTCTCTGTGTTTCGTTCCCTATCTTTATCCATTATTGTGAATGAATCATTGGCCCATTCCTACAATTTAATATATTCCCCCTTCCTTTCTCTCTTAGTTATTTATCCTTTATTTACTTTCACCTTTTAGGGATTTTAATTCTTTGAAACTCTTATCTAACACAAAGTTTTCTAATCCCTTGTTAAGCAATTTACTTGGTACCGCTGATGTGCATGAATTTGAGTTTGATGAAAAGGAGTTAATACAAATATTTTTAAAGATACTTCACTCAACTAATAAAAGGATATGCCCTCATGAAGAAATAATTGAAATAATAAATATGGGGACTAAGAAAGAAAGAAAAAAAATTAAGATGGTAAATAATCTTGAGAGAGAACAAATGATCGAGCTATTTATAGAATACCTAGATGTGTTTGCTTGGTCTTATAAAGACATACCAAGGCTCGATCTAGGAATTACCTCTTATAGAACCCTTTTATTACCAAATGTCGAGCAAAAAAGCAAAAATTGTGAAGAATAGGACCGAAAACATCATTACAAATAAAGGAAGAAGTAATGAAGTAACTAGAGGTTGGTTTTTTGGAAGTAGCCAAATACCCTTAATGGGTAGTAAATGTAGTCCCTATTCCAAAGGATGGCAGAATTTAAATGTGTGTTGCTTACTAAAAATTGAACAATGTCAGCCTAAAGGATGATTTCCCTTTACTCCACATTGATGTCTTAGTGGATAATATTGTTTGGAGTCATAGGTGTTTATTAATGGATGGGAATCAGGATATAATCAAATCCTAATGCGTAAAAATGATAAGGAGAAGACTACTTAACAATAGGGAAATATTATTATTGAGTGATGCCATTTGGCTTAAAGAATGTTAGGACAACTTATCAATAGGCACTAGTAGCCCTATTCCATGACATGATGCATAAAGAGGTTGAAGTCTATGTTGATTATATGGTTGCTAAATCTATAGAAGGAGAAAGTCATGTGGCTATCCTTTGAAAGCCATGTGAAAAGTTGTGAAAGTACTAACTTAGATTAAATCTAAGCAAGTATATATTTGGGGCATTATTAGGAAAGTTGTTGGGCTTCATCATAAGTCATAAGGGGAAAGAGGTAGATCTTGACAAAGTCAAGGCAATCTGAGACATGCCTCCCCCTTGATTAGAGAAAGAAATCTAAAGCTTTCTAGGACAATTAAATTACATTGCAAGATTTATTTCCAATTCGATAGCAACTTATGAATTGATCTTTAAATTGTTGAGGAAAAATAATATGAGGAATTAGGATTATAGTTGCCAAAACACATTCAACAAGATCAAAGATTATTTGCTAAATCCACTAAGTTTAGCTCCTCTATCACTAGGCCAGGCTTTATTCCTTTATTTGAGAATTCTCCTAAGTTAATGGCAACCATGTTAGGGCAGCATGATGGTGTCAAAAGAAAAGTGCAAGCAATTTACTACTTGAGTAAGAAGTTTAATGACTTTGAGCAACATTATTCAATAACTGAGAGAACTTGCTACATGTTAGAATAAACAACCAAGAGGTTAAGACAATATATGCTTTATTACACTACCAGCTTAATTTCTAAGATGGATTTGCTGAAATATATTTTTAAAAGTCCACACGTTTTTGAAAGAGTGTCCAAATGGTAAGTAGTGTTATCTAGGTATAATATAAAGTATGTGACTTGAAAGTTGGTTAAGGAAAGTAATAGCTGATCACTTGGATAAAAATTCCTTGCACAATTATCAACTATTAGACTTTCATTTCCCTGATGAGCATATATGTGAAATAGAAAAGGATAACAAAGAAAAGAAGTGAGAAATGTATTTTGATGGTGCGGCAAATACTCATGAAAATGGTGTTAGGGCAGTAATTTTATCCCTTAAAGGAAAATAGTTCCACAGTAGCCATCAAATTAAAATTGGATTGTACCAAAAATGTAGCTAAATATGAAGCTGTGTCAATTGATTCAAAGCAGCTATTGCCCTTAAATTGAGATGCTTGGAAGTTTTTGGTGATTCTAGCCCTATAATCTGTACCATTCTAAAATTTTTAAGATTAAGGTTTATTTTAAATAAAATATCTATGATTAAATTAAAATTAAGAATAATTTAATAGGGATCCAGAGTTTGAATTTTATTAAGTAAAGGTTTAATTTTACTTTATTTTTAAATACAAGAAAAATTATCAAAATTAACCCAAGCTTTTGTGCTATAATAAAAAAAATGTTAGGCATTTCCTTGTAATTTTCCCCCAAGTATTAGATTAGTTTTTTATATATATATTACAACATGCAGAAATGAAATTTGAAACAAAGGACAAAGAAGCACAAAATACAAGAGCAAGGATGAGAGAGTGAGAGGAGGAAAAGAGGGACTTAGGCTCAAATTTGAAAGGCTTTGCGGTCGTTGGAAGGTCACTATAGGATAAGGAATTGTTGGTGAAACTTATTGAGAAGTTAAAGAACAAGTCAAGTCTTGTTTTGTACAAGGAGAGCCCTTTTGGTATTAAAGGGTTGAGGTAATAGGGAAATTTATATTTCATATTGCTTTGTTTAGAAATTTTTGAATTGATAATATTATCTAGCATGCATTACATGTTTTAAATAATTGAATGTAAATAAAATGAGTTTTAAAAGGGTTTGTTGGGTATTACTTTAATAATAATGCATCTATGTTTACTATCTATTTAATAATGATGTTATTTATGAAAATAAGATTATTAACATGCATTATGGTCATAAAAAGGAGAAGTTGCACTTAGGGAGTACAACTAGGTTTAGTACCTTAGATAGGCTAAGGAACCACTTAAAGGATGAATTATGAGTGTTTTACTGCCTTAAATTATTAAAGTGGTCAATACTCAATAAAGGTAAAAAAAGGGTAGGAGGCATGATCTTTATGGGAGTTCACCAATGGGGAGATGTGGTCTTGTAATACTGTAACATTCAAAAATTTCAAATATGGAATAAATTGACTAATTAAGGGATAAATTAGTTAAGAAGATGGTTAATTAATTAAATTATGTTTTGAGTTGCTAATTAACTTTTTGGGTCATATTTGGCTCTAAATTGAGTTAGGATGGAAGTCGGATCAAATCGAGTGGCATCGTGGGGAGTAAAATTGACATTTTGCTCTCTGTATCAAGAGCCACAGCTTGTGTGTTGTGCGCTATGGTGCACGGTACAACACAGGCATAAAACATAAAATGATCTAAAAAAATTATTTTTGGCTGGTGAAAGCTTGGAACTCGAAGGAGGAAGATTTGGGCATTGCTAGGGCATCATTTTGGGAGGATTTTGAAGATAAATTAGGCCTTCAAACACTTAAGTAAGTTTCCTACCCTTCTCCTCTACCTTTTCATCTCATCTTCCATGCGATTTGAAAGTGGGAGAATTTGCTCTGAATGGATTAAGCTATGAGTCTATATTTTAAAGGTTTCTATTAACTCTAAAGGTTTGATTTAAGTTTCTTAACCTTAGATAAGTGGTAATATAAATTTAAATTGTTGCTTGGTAAAAGCTGGATCAAGCCCTAGCTTGATTATAGGGTTTTGAGGTGTGACAAATTGAGATGTCAAGTGTCATGTTGTGATAGAGTTAGAGAGAGGCTCGAAGGGATTGTGTGAGAAAATTGTAATCTTAACAAGCCTGTTTGTTGAGAATATGAGTGGGAAGTGGGAGAATTGGAATGTTATGGACAGCTAATAGTGCTTGTATTAATTAAAAATTAATAAATAGTATTTGTTGATATAGATTACGATGTAGGAAAACTTGCCTTGACACAAGAAGAGATTTAGTACTATGGATAACCCTTTTAGTAACAAAAGGGTTGAGGTAAATCAAAATTTTTCATTATTTATTACCTTGTATAAGTTATTCTCAAGTTGTTCTTGCATGATTTGTTATGTATATATATGAATTTTGTAAAAGTTAACTATTTTAGAAAATGAGTGGAGTATTGATTTGTAAAATATCATGTTTTTGAAGTAAGTAGTAATATTCATTATATTAGTTTAGAAAGTAATTTATGGATGGTCAAGTAGAGATGTGTAGTGAAATGTGGCATATTAGAAGGTGGGAGGTCACCCTAATGGAGTTAGTAGAGATTATTAAGTCCATATAACACTGCTAGCACCTCGGGATGCCAGTGCAACTCATATTTCTCCTTAGTGCTCGAAAAAGGATGCAGTATTGGAGACTTACTCTCCTTAGTATCCAGAAGGGTGCAGAGTTGGAGACTATACTCCTTAGCATTTGTAGGATACGGTATTGGAGTAATAACACCCTAATTACTTGTAATAGGGGGAACCAGTAGTCCAGAAGTAGTTTAAGACACCTTAGCTAGGTAGTCTTACCATGGATGATGAGCTTGGGGACTATACATGCTGTTTGATTCCATAAAATAGTTTTACCAGTTTGGATGGGAATATTAAAGGACCGGATGGTTAGTGATCATGCATGTAACTTACGAAAATTTTATATAATGTATTTATTATGCTTATTTTAAGGCTTGTTTATAACTTGGCATGTTAATCAATAATGTAGATTATCTTAGTTACTAAGATTTTTATTTCACTCCATGGTTATCATTTTACAGATTCTACCATTGAAATTGAGTAAAGGAAGAAATTAGGCAAGGGCTAGCATACTTGCTACATTATCATTGTAAAGCCCAATTTTATTTTGAGTCGTGTACATAAACTTATATGGATGATAACATGAGTTGCCAACTAGCAATGCACGTCATTTTGATTGGTTGCACTTATATTATACTATGATATTTTGTATTTTAGCCCAACATTATATATGATGTGTATATATGGTGATTTTTTTGGTGATGAGCTAAAATACTAAGACAAGTGCAAGGAATGTTTTATATATATGGTGAAAATATATATGTGGTGTATTATGTGACAATAAAGGCCAAATAGTGTATATGGTGTTGATTTTGTATTTTAACCATATTGGGTGAAATTGGCATTGAGTGGCTAAATTTTTGTGTTTAGGTATGTTTTTATGTGTTTAAATGCTCAATCAAGTATATTTTGGTCCATTGGACTTGGTTTAAGCCTCAAAATAGGTTAATGGTATAAGTTTTAAGTGCTGGGTACTCGGATGCTTGAAAATCGCTTTAAAAGTTAACTTTTGCATTCAAGTGTCTAAAATTCTCATACGGTGTCGGATCATAATGAAACTTATATCATTAGTTATCTTATTGAATAAGCTTTGCGTGAGCACTTGAATCACTCCAATCGGACAACTGATGTGAAAATGACACGCGTTCAAAATTCATCCTGAAAAGCTATCATGATAGTATTTTGCTATTATGAATACATGCACCACGGTGCATTGTGCATAAGTTGTAGTGCACGGTATAGTAGCTAAATTTTCCTTTTTGTGCCACATGCCGTGGCGCATAGATCATGAGCCACAATGCATGTACAAAATACTCAAAAATAACATTTTTGGCCTTGTTTTCAAGTATTTTGCTTCTCAAAACTTTTCCATGCCTCCAATACCTTTATAAATCATTAAGTTGAGCTTAAACTACACATTTGAAGGTTTTTATGGGATTCTAAATATTCCACAATTATTTTTAAAAGATATTTAGTTTCAACCCTTATATATATAATGTGAGCTTAGGAGCAAACCTTACTCCTAATTATGATTGTTTTTGTGATAGTGTGGTGAATTTTGGTAATGTTAAGGCAAATATTACAAATACTTTATGGGTCACTGTCAATACTCAGTGTTGCCTTTCATATTGTGGGCTCAATACACTAAAGTAATTAGTGGATTGAGTGTTTGACACCTCTCAATAGGGGAGGGAATCTGACATATAAAGTGTAAGGTTGAGTGCCTAGGCTAAGGTAGCCCTCACATGGAGTGTAACTCGGGCTGGCTTTAGAAGGGAGTTAGCTTTGACTACTCAAGATTCACGTTGAAGGGGCATAGGCAGTTTGATAGATTAGATCATGCCTTAGTTTATGTTTTATGCCTGTAGAGGTATCATGGGTATAAGGTTTACCTACAAGCTAAAGAGTGTCAAGGGGCATTCTATTGGTCAATAAAGGCCATATTGGCCTATCTCATACATTCAAGCATTTTAATTGGTTAATTATATATTATTTTGAATCTATTATTTATTTCTTTGACTATGGCTTTCCTTGTAATAAGAAATATTAATTTCTCTATTTTTGAGACTGTAGTTGTCTCACCCCTTCCTTTACAACATTTATAAGTCCAGGCGAAGGATTCAGTGGTAGACAAGGAAAGAAACAAAGCTAGGGGTTTGTTTGTGAATTGTAAAGAACTATGACTCCTTTCTTTTAAGCAAATCTATTGTAATGTATTTAGGATTAGAGTGCCAATAGGATGTGATTATATGTGTAGATATGTGTGGATTATGTGCTTGTGTATGAATTTTTACAACTTGTAGACTTGTGGCTTAGAAACTTGGTTATGGTGTGTGATTTTGATAAATTCATTTAGTAGACTAAGTTTTCATTACACGAAAATGTTTATTTTGATATATGTGAATATATGTGATTCTACAAGCAAATGAAAAGTGGTTGTATTGTGAATGGTGTGCTGTAGACAAACATACACCTTGGATAGAGAGAGTAGGTGCTAGGCTCTATGAGAATCTCTAAACCAAGTAAAAATGTTTAGCACATGTATTTATATGAGCAAATAGTGTTTGAATTTATTTTTGGCCACTGTTATATGATTTGTGAATGTTGGGGGCTTAGGGTTCATTTTGGGAAATGGCACCTAGGTAGTCAAATTTTATTATAAGGGTTTTTTCTATCATTTTAATGTCCTATTAGGTACCCTTAGTCCAATTTGACGTGTCCAAAGTATTTTTCACAAGTTAGTGACCCTTAGGATAAGATTTGAATAATTTTGAAAATGGTTTTTAACCAAAAAGCTATACTTTTGCATCTGGGTGTTTAAATTTCAATCCGACCATTGGATTTTCTTGAAATTTAGGTCACAAGTAAATATTTTATAATATTCATGTGGGCTTTAGAATCACCTTGATTAGTTGTCAAACGGAGAAACGGTGTACTCTGGAAGTTGGTTTGAAGATACTGTCATGACAGTAACAATTACTGTGATTAGGATGCACACAAATTTTTATCCAATTGTTAGATATTTTTGAAATTTTGTACACTAGTATTACTCTTTGAATGTGACGTGTGGGCTTTAAAATCACTCCTATTGGAGTCGGACGACAAATGGTGTGCTTTAGAAGTTGGTCCGAATGTGCTATTATGACAGCAAAAATGCCAAACTTATAACATGTCCAAATTGTAATCCATTTGTTGGATCTTTGTGAAATTTCAAACACTACTAGTACTTATTAAAAGTGACATGTGATCTTTGAAATCACTTCAATCGAAGGTACTACGGTGAATCAAAACCTCTCGAAATTTGCCCAAGAGGGCTATCATGACAGCAAAATTAATGCTATCATAACAGCAACTAATTGGCCCCATTTGCCTAATTTGCTTCTATGCACTATATAGTAATCCTTCAAACTTTTACTGTTGTATAGATTGTTTGACAATTTAAATGGTTTGTTCTCTAAGTTGGTTTTAGGATTAACTCCTTAACCACACTTAGATTATTTGGTTCTGGTATGTCTTTATTAACACTTGAGGCAAGTGTTACATAATCCATCAAGTAACAGGTGAGTGGTGAATAAAGGATTCAAAATTAATCCCTTATCAAGAACTGTTGGCTGAATTAATCACACAATTTGAAGTCATTAAGTCTCATCACATGACTTGAGATAAGAACTAACTTGGAAATACAGTTGCCATACTTGAAGCCATGATTCAACTTGATTGTGGTGTAAGTCATCTCTAACATTACCAAACACACAGAACACTAGACATGGGACATGATTATGATAGCCAAGATATTTAAATTCCTTAAAAGTGATTATCATAACTTAGGGGCTAGAAAGAAGATTTAAGAAGATTCAAGAAAATAGGATCCTAAGAAAAACCCTTTTTAAAAGTTGTTTGAGCTCAAACTATAGTTTAAAACCAAATCAATAAAATATCAAAAGCAAAAGAGCCCATAACACATAAGAAAGGGAAAAGGGAAATTCTAAAAAATTTTCTAGAAAATGGTAAAGTGTTCCTTATGGATGCTTGATCTACTTTATATTTTACATATTACACACTTGATTTTTGGTATCGAATAATGCATATTAGTATTTATTTCTTGATTTTTAGTTGTATTTCACATATTAACTTTATAGACCCTAATAATGCTATTTGTTGATTACTTTGATATTTGAAAATGTTTAATTGAATTCTTGGGCTTAAATTTTCTTTTCCTTCCTTTTTAATTATCTTTTTAGAATTTATTTAGTTTTGTGTCATTTGTTTTCATATTTTTCAAGAAGTGAATTTGGAGCTAAGAGGCTAAGTCAAGTTAACCTTGTTTGAGAAATTAAATGTACATGGAGAAGGGCTAATTTAGGTGTCCACTTCCAGAATTAATCAAGGGTGATTGATGTTATATTTTCAGCAAGGAAAAGGAGAATAATGGTGCCTAATTGCAAATTATGAGGGAATTAATTAAGTCTAAACCTAAGAGCATTGGAAGCATGAGAGACACATCATCATAGGCCAAGTGGAGCGTGTAAGATATGACTTATGCTGAATCTAATAGGGAGATGAGGTGGTAGCTGAAGCAAGGCCTGCATTGAGTCATATGGTCTATGCATTAAGTCACATTTCTTATACTCCTCACTTCTAGCTCATCAGGCACCACTTGCATTGAGTTTTTTAGATTTAATATTTAATTTTAATTCATTTTATCTAGCTAAAATAACTGATTCAGATCTTAGCCTTAGAATCATTACCATTGGATCAGATTAGTTACACATACTTAAACTAATTTTTTAGATTTAGACCTCATTCTACACTTTCCTTTCTCCCCCACTTGGTATGAATTCTCTCTCAATTCTCTTATCTTCAGCTCTATATTCACTCCATATTCACCAAGTTTAGGGAGTTCCAGATCTAGTTCTTCTCTATTCCAGCTTTAAGTTCGTGTTTCTGGCTTTAATTCTTTACCAATTTCATCTCAATTCCAATGTCTTCCATTCCAGTCTAACTCATGTTCATCTATAGCTTCACCATTCTAGATTTATGTCTTCATTTCCTTCCTCATTTTCTTGTATTTTTGTTCATATCCTTCCTCTATCTAAATGTGTTTCTCATCTCTTCTCATTAAGTCTTTCATTTCATCTTCTACTCTTCTTCATTCTCCATCAATTTTGTTTATCATCCTTCTATTTTCAGCCTTAGATTTTGTCCAGTACTACTCCTTATTTTCTAGATTCAAGATTCTTTCTCAAGTTTAAAGTTTGATTCATTTGAAGTAGAAGAACATGAGAGGCTAATTCTCTATTGAGCTTCAAAGAAAATGAACTTGTAATTTGAGAATTTCATATTTTCTTTCCTCATTTGTAATTTCAATTTTGCAATTTCTTCTATTTAGGTTTTAAAATTATTGTTCAGTTTGGATTATGATTTTAAATCCAATTACATGTCTAGATTGAAGTTGTGGATGTTGAATTGAGATTTAATTTTGTGTTTTAGTTCTAGAATGTATGAATTTAGTTGAATGTTCTTGATTGTGTTCATATGTTCTTGATGTTCTTGTTCAGATTTCTTCATATTTTAAGCTAGATCCACATGTATTTGTATGAATTTAGTTTGAAAGGTTTTTCTACCACTTAATTTGGTCTGAATTTAGTAGCTATGAACAAGGCTGAATCATATTGTTACTTTTAGTTCACTTAGCTTAAGTTCTTTAATGATCATTGGATTCAAGGTTTTACAACACTTTGAAGGTTTTAGAGTGTTCTTTATTAAGCTAATTGTTATTACATGTGTGGTTGTAAATCTAAAATTCAAGGATTATTACAAGGGATTCTAACTTAAGCTTATTATCTCATTCATTCACATCATCACATTTAAATCAGGAATTACAAATATCTAATTCTTGCATTCTAGACATAGCTGAATAATATCACCATTCCTTTAATTTGTAGACATTTAAACTACAAATTGTATGCATTGATTTCTTAGGAGATGACCTAGAATGCTCCCAACTACATTCTAGTTTTCATTGATAGCCTAAAGTGACTTAGGGCTTTATCAATGCCTTAATTGTGTTGACACTCAATAAAACTAAGATTGACTTAATATAGTACAAGTTAGCCCTAGGTAATTCTATCCAAGGAGCAATTTAGGGGTTATCTTAAGTTGATTATAGGTATTTAAATACTAATGCAAAAATATTTAAAACTAAATGGTAGATTTCTACACTAAGAAAATGCAATTTATGCCACTAAAATTACATAAATAGATGCTAATGCTAATATGTAACATCTTTAATTTCTTATGTAATACAGTTGGTGTAGCTTATGCTTCTTGACAGTTGAGATCGCATGAAGAGAACTATCCTACATATGACTTAGAGCTCACAATAATGGTGTTTACTCTAAAAATTTGGCGCCATTACATATATGATGTAGTATTTACTGTGTTTAGCGACCATAAGAATTGAAAATACTTGGTAGATAAGGAGCTAAATATAAGGTAGAGGAGATGGATAGAGCTTCTTAAGGACTACAACTTTGAATTGAAATACCATTAAGGTAAAGCTAATGTGGTTGCTGATGCATTAAGTCAGAAAACTTTGCATGTGGCAAGTCTTATGGTAAAAGAGTATAGATTGATAGAATCGTTTGTTGAGTCACAATAGGATACACCATTGAAGGCATTAGTTAGTGCCTATTCTATAGAGGTCAACAATGATTTCTAGAGAGAATTGAGAATGGTACAACTAGAAGATGAATGTCACTTGAAGATTAGAGAAGAGATTGAAGCGAATTAGGCCATTGATTTCAGTTTTAATGATGATGGTTTTAACTGTCAAGATAAGATTTGTGCGCCTGATGATATAGACCTAAGGAAAGTGATACTGAGTGAAGCTCATTGTAGCAAGTACATAATCCATCCGGGGGCTATAAAGATATACCAAGACATAAGGCGGTATTAGTGGTGGCCTAGTATGAAGAGAGATATTACGGAGTTTGTAACTCAGTGTTTGACATATTAAAAAGTTAAAATAGAGCGCCAAAGACCAATAGGAATGTTGCAACCATTAGATATTCTTAAGTGAAAATGGGATAGTATATCTATGGATTTCATAGCTGGGTTGCAACGAGGACTTAGTTAGGGCATGATGCCTCATATAGGTTATAGCTGATAGACTCACTAAATCAACTCATTTCATATAATTCAAATCATTGATTCTCTACAAAAGTTAACAGAGATCTATATCTTAGAAGTGGTAAGGCTGCATGGTGTGTCGAAGAACATAATGTCTGATAGAGATCAAAGATTTATGTCTAAGTTCTAGTTAGCTTTGCAACGAGCTATGGATACTAAGTTAAGATTCACTATAGCATATCATCTGCAAATGGATAAGCAGATGGAGCAAACTATACAAACCCTAGAAGATATGTTGAGAGCTTGTGTTTTGGAGTTGAAGGGTAGCTGGGATAGCCATCTCCCTTTGGCTGAATTTACTTACAATAATAGTTACCACTTTAGTATTCAAATGGCACCGTATGAGGTGTTGTATGGGAGAAAGTGTAGATCACTTCTTTATTAGACAAAATTGAGAGAGAGGAGTACGTTGGGACCCGATGTTGTGGATGACATGACTCAGAAGATTGATTTAACTAGGAAAAAGTTATTGAAGGCTCAGAGCAGGAAAAAGAGTTATGTGGAAAGGCATAGAAGGCTATTAGAATTTATATGTTTCTAAGAGTTACACTAGCGATGGGAATTAGGAGATCGATTAGAGCTAATAAATTGACTCCTCAATTCATTAGTCATTTTAAGATTTCATAAAGAATTAGACCAGTTGCCTATAGAATCGCTTTACCACTGCAGTTGTTTGGTGTGCATGATGTGTTTTATGTGTCGCAACTTAAGAAATATCAACTTAATCCCTCACACATGATAGAGCCAAAAGAGATTGAGCTCTAAGAGAATTTGACCTTTAAGGCTAAGCTAGAACGAATCATAGATATGAAAGAGAAACAATTGAAGAATAAGACTATATGATTGGTTAATGTTTTCTGGTGAGGCATGGCTCCTAGTGACACTACTTAGGAGACAAAGGATAAGATAAGGCAATAGTATCCCCATCTGTTTTCTTAGGTATGTGTTTATGTGTTTTATGAATTTTGGGGACAAAATTCTTAAAAAGGGGGGAGAACTATAATCTTGAATTTCTTATTCTTGTAATTAGCTATTAATCAAGAATAAATAGGTAGTTAATAAAGGATTATATATTTAGATGATTAGTTAATGATTGGTGTCTTTGGGATGTTAAATGAACAAATATGGGTGAGAGGATTGCATTTTGTGTCGAAGTAAGTGCGCATTATGAGAATTCTTTTTACTGTGCCACATGCCGTGACTAATGCTGCATGCGCCGCAATGCATGGACCAGAAAATGACCCCTTAAGTCATGAAATTTCATGAATTTTAGAAGGGATAAAATTGAAACACACGAAAGGGAGAGGAAAAGAGTGAAGGGTGTGCTAGGGCAAGCTATTTTGAAGCTGTAGAATTTGCTTCTAATCAATAATTTAGTGGGTAAGCTACATATAATTTTACCTTCCATTCTACCCAAATTTCTCTGAATATGAGTTCTAGAAAAATTGAATCAATGAAATTTTAGGGTTTGATTCTTGCCTAATGGTAGTAAAAAGCTTCTTAAGAGTTAAATTAGAGCTTTGCGACTGGTTTAAAGTCGAATAATAGAGCTTTGAACCTGTAAGCTCAATTTAGCGCTAATTCATTGAGAATTTAAGGTGAAAATCATGTTTGACTGAAATGAGACCAGTTGAGGTGATATAAAGTAGTAATCAAGTAGTAATGGACTTAAAATGGATAAATTGAAAAGAATAAATGGCTAAATATAGCCATAAGTAGTAATTATGTGCTTTAGTCAAATTGGACCAATTGATTAAATTGTGCTAATTGTGTTTAGATCGGCAAATTATGCATGTGAGTTGAAAAATGAAGCTTCTGATGTGCTATAGTGGTAGTTGAAATTCACAGGTAACCTTTTTAGTGACAAAAGGTTTAAGGTAGTAACTAAATAACTTTCTCTGTTTGATTATTTGTTCTAATTGTGTGTGAGTATGCTATTTAGTACATGAAATGGTTTTAAACAAAGCATGATTTATGTCATATTTTTAATGTTTCATGAAATGGCTTTTGATCAAATAGAATTATGTATATATGTTATGTATTGAAACATAATTAGTGATGATTGGGAACCTATGATTTTGAAAAGCATGATCATACGAGTGGGAGTTCACCCGAGTAGAGATATAGTGATAAAAACATATGACATATTCTCCTTAGTACCGGATGGGTTGCAATGTTAGAGAATTATACCTCCTTAGTGCCTTTTGAGATGTGATATTAGAGATGATCTCCTTAGTTTCTATTAAGGTACGATGTTAGAGATTTAGACTCCATAATGTCTGTGTGATATGGTGTTGAAGTCAACAACACCCCATTGTATATATTAGGAGAAACAATAGTCTAAAAGTGTGATAGAACATCTTTGGTTGAGTAATTCTACCACTAAAGGTGAGCTCAAGGCTAATAAGAGTGTATATTAGTCTAAGGCGAGCCTATAGTTTCAAGTCGAGGTAGTTTGAAAGTTCGTTCATTAGTGATCATGTTATATGCTGTATAAGTGAAAAAGAGGCAAAAAATGGTGATTATAGTGGCAAAAGTGATGAAATAATTGGTAAAATAGATAGGATGATTTATATTGATGAATTTGAGATGAAACATCTAATTATGCTATGTTAAATGATATATTATTCTTCTTTCATATAGTTACATGTGATAGTCAATAAGAGTGAGTTACTCCATTACTGAGATTTTTATCTTACCCTTATGGTTATATTTTTACAGGACAAAGCAGTGATCAGGACAAAGGAAAAGAGATAGGATCGGTATAGTGGTGCCGTTGTCATGGGAAGTCTCTAAGATTGTGTAATGAACTGAAAACTCATATAAATATATGTAAATAAGTTGCCATAGGAGTTTGTATGCATGTTTGAGTTGTGTTTTGTTGAAATTGTAGAGATTTATAGTGAATCTTAGCCAATGTGTGAAATTATGATGAAATAAGTAATTTAAAGCTAAGAATGTGACTATGATATGAATATGGATAGATGTGATTTTTGGTGGTGAAATGGGCCCAGTAGGTCGAGTTGTGTTAAATTGTAATTTATGGAAAATAGGTTGTTGAATGGCCAGATTTTGATATACATGTATATTTGTGATGAAATGTGGTTAAGCAGGTGTATTAGGTACTTTTGGACTTAGTTCAAGGCCTTGTGTGGTCTAATGAGACAAATGGATCAATTTGAGTGCTTGGGTGTGTGAAATTCTTTGAAAAAGTGATTTTTTGCACTCAACTGTCCAAATTTCGATCAGACCATTAGATCATGTCCAAACTTCTCTCATTAGCTAGCTTATGAGATAAGCTTCATGTGGGTACTTAAATCACTCTGATTGGACGTTGTTTTGAAAACGGCGCATGCTGGAAGTTTATCATTTTGGCTATCAAATGACAGTAGAAAATCTGGACTGGCATGTCACAGTGTATGACATAAAAGGTCAAGTATGTGTGGCTCTCTGCCACATACTGCGGCATATGTATTGCATGCTGTGGCCTATAGCCCAAAATCAGACTTGTTTCTTTATTATAAATGCATGCAATGAGTGTTATGGATGCAACTGTTTTCTTTTCATTGTGAGTTACTTTGATATGATATGAATTTAATGATTTTGTAAAATGAGTCTTGGACCCAAGCTTTTCAAACAAAGTATTTGATTAATGTGATTTAAGTGTGGTGATTTAATTAATCTTCTCCTGTATCTAGAGGATATAGGGAAAGGTTACATAATGTCTAACAACTAAATTCTATTATGCAATGTATGAGTCCTAAATTATGATTAGGAGGTTTTGGTTCAATAAAAATGAAATGAAAGCTAAAGAAATCAATTAAGTGACAAAAAGGATTAATTAACTAAAAATTAATAAAAGTTTGATTCAAATGTGGTAAAAGGGACAACCTAGGACATCATATAGAGTTAACTTTCCTAACCTAATTCAATTAGTCAACCAAAGGGAAATGAGGAGAGTGGAATTAATAAATTTAATTACCTAATTAATGTAAAAGGGAAACCATAGGCACAAAGTCTAACATTTAATCTACTAGAGAACTCATCGTTAACCAAATGCTGCAATTATAAATTAGGCAAATTAAATCCATTAAAATCAATGATGATTAATTCAAAATAATTCTAGAAAATATATTTAAATTAGTGATTGAGTTCTTATTGTTGATTTAATTATCATTATGGTGTTTGTTGCAAAATTGAGTTGTTCCTTACCTCTTGATTAGAATCATTTAAAACTAAATAATCTTAAACTCTTAAGTTAAAAAGATAAATGAAAAATCATTCCCTAATAGTCTTTAAGTGTAAATTCTAGGCTTTGACTTCCTCCATGTTTATCCCAAGTTAGATCCCAAACTAGCTCAAGCTCTCATGAATGAAGCTCTTCCTCCAAGCTTTAGCCAAGTCATGGTCATGAGATTTATGGGAGTGAAGAGTGAGGTATGTTGTGAATAATTATGAAGGAGAGAAGAAAAATGGTGTGTTGTGAGAGGAATAGGAAATGATTAAATTTGGATTTGTGTAGGTGAGAGATTTGAGAGGTGAGGTGGCACAAAATGGAGAAAAATTGAAGAATGGTGCTATGGGTGATGGCAGTAATGAAGATAAAGGAGATGCTGGAGTTGATGATGATGATGCATGGTGAAGAAAAATAAAAATCTAAGAGAGAGCTTCCTCCAAGCTTTTCGGTGGCTAAGTGTATATTAGTGAGAGGAAGAGAGGTTTGGAACAAATGATCTAATGGCTAAAAGAGATGGTAGAGAGTTTAAGAAAAATCCCAACCATCAAATTCAAAAAGAGCTAATAAGAAAAAAAAAGAAAAATGTAAAAGTTATCTAATTTTCCTTAGATGAAAATGCCCCTTGTACCTTTAATTAACCTTACTAATTCCTTCCTTGTCTCTCAAAACCTTGACCATTAGATGTTTCTTAAGGCCTAAGAATTAATCTTCGCCATTGAATTTTATTAATTGTGCTTCCATATCCTAAAAAGTCAAAATGAACCTATTAGTATAGATTATATCCAAAATAAATCCCATGTCTCATAAAATGTTTTCGAATTAATTTTTTTCAGCAATTAAAATTTTCTTATAAAATGGTCATAAACTCAAATAATGTATAATAATTTGAATTAAGCTCAATTAATCATTGAAAAAATTAACCCATGTTAAAAATAGGAAAAATAAATAATAACAATTAAACTCAAAATTTTCATAATTAATCCAAAAATAAATTATTTCTCAAAATTGGGTAATAATTTAAATAATATCTAATAAAACCAAATTAGCCCAAAATCATCATTAAAATATATAGAAAATGTGAGATAACAATATATAAAATCAATGATTCATCAACATTACGGCTCAAGCCCTAACTTGCCACAAAGGACAACACAAAGGGAAATGTCCTTCTATGTGCCTCACGCTGCAGCATGCATGACAATGCGCCATGGCGCTTGGCTACTGTCATGATAGCAAATATGTCGTGCGACGTTTGATTTGAACAATTCAAATATCCACATGTAGCTCTTAAGGCTACCTAGCTATTGGCACCGATCTCACACCCAAATACTAACTTAAATGAAATTTAGACACTTAAACCCAAAATGGTACCTTTTCATTCCAAAACCACAACAAAGGTGTCCAAACTCACATGCCAAGTGCCAATAACCGTGGGACCACTTGACCCAACTCAAATGGACCACAAACAACTTGTTCATGCATTCAAACCACAATAATAATAGTCCAAGCACAAATCAGCCATCTAAACCACAATTTAGCATAAATCTAAAAAGTGGTAACAAACATACAATTATCATTCCAATAGCTAAACCAATATATAATCCAACATAAAATAACACTTACACTAGTATCTCGATCTCTCACAGCCACTGCAACACAATTATAACATCCAAGGCCAAGATACCGTACAGTTTATAACAAAGTTCATGTAAGTGCACCCAAAAATAACGCATGATTCCTAAGTTGGCATATACATATATCATTTGTTACAAAACTAAAAGAATTAGAAAGGACTATACAATTACTAGCTAGTCCCCTTAATGCTCAGTCACACCGTCTTCCCCCTTGCCCTATCGAAGCCTTCACTTGTAAAATGTAACCACGAGGTGAGTTAAGGACTCAGTAATTAAAAAGTCTAATCAAACTACTCGTGTGTGAAAGTAGATAGTATATATGTGAAGTGGCATTAAAAATATATAATAAGTCATATATCCACACATATGGTTATAGTATAATATGCATGATCAACACACCACCTTATATCCTCCTTATATCTTTTAACTAAATCTGTGGATTGATAACTCAATAGGACTAAGTTCACTTAAATTGAGTAGCCAAGCTCACCATTAACAGGAGGCAGCCCAATCAAGAGTAACTTCACCCACTGTGAACTACAGATTTTTCCTGTCTATGAATACTAGGGGTGTCGATATCCAATCTACCTCACGTTGTACTTGGATTCTAAATAATGTAATATTGAGCACCGAGGCCTCCAAAGTGCTAGTGTACCATATGGATTTCCAAACAATATCCCCAATAAAATATTAGGGTGAACTCCCACCCTCTCACAATACTTATGCCAAACATATGCTTAATGATTCCATATAGCCATAACATATAATTTCATCATTTAATGATAACATATAAACAAAAGCTCCATACGTGTCTACTAACACCAAAATACTCGATCAATGGTTAATCTATAAAATTGAACTCTTAATCATTAGTCCACACACTAATTACCCTATTTTTAACACAATTTTAGGTACCCATTATACCCAAAACCTTAATTTAACTAAATCAATTATCCTAACACACTCTATTAATTCTACTTAACACCCAAACACACTAAAAACTCTAAATCTCTACCCACATTTCCTCATTCTCCTAATTTTTACTTAGGATTCATCCAAACCCTAACAAAAAATTCTAAATCCATATAAAACCCATAAATTTATGGTTAGAGGCTTAGCTCCCCAGGGCCTTAACTAAGGCAATAGGTTCAGTAATTGCCTAAGAACAACCAAAATCAGAGCTCCACAATACCCTAAACCTTAGAGAATTCACATAGAATGAGAGGAAGAGGTGTAAAAAGCTTACCCAAAGATAAATCTTACTCCTAATGCTTCCAAATGGCTCAAAACGTCCAACTCTAGCAAACTACAATCTTCCTCTGTTGCTCTACTCATGTTCTCTCTTTCCCTCTTTTGAATTTCTTTTTGATTTGTGAATTGATAAATGAAAATTTTTGCTTATACACTATGGTGTATTGGCATGTCCATCATGCCATATGGCATAAAGTTACCCAAACATGTTTTGGGCCTCTCTCCATGCCACAGCCTTCTCAAACCTTGACCTAGTCCTCTTTTAAGGTTGTCCAAAGATCTATTAAGTACATTATTCTCTCAAAAATATTATTAATAAAATTTTACTTAATTTAACTAGAACACCCTCCTAAACACTGAAAAACTCCCAGATTTAAAATCTAAGATGTTATATGTGGGGTTCACATCAACCCAATCTAAATTGAAGCTAGAAGTGTGTTAGCCTATTGTTTAAATGTTAAAGAGGAACATGATGAGTTATCTTGGTTCCATAATAGTTTGTCCTTCATAACTTATAGGTTGTATCCTGCTAGAGCAACTAAGAATGAAAAGAAGACTCTTCATCACCTAGTTATGAAGTTCTTTATTACTAATGACATTTTTTATAAGAGAAGTTATAATGGAACATTACTTTGTTGTGTAGGTTATAAAGAAGCATGAAAAAAATTATGAATCAGATTCATGAAGGAATACGCAGCAAGCATGTAAACAGTCACACCATGGCTAAGCAAATTCAAACATGTGGCTACTTTTGGATAACAATGGAGAAAGATTGCATTGGATATGTAAGGAAGTTTCATAAGTGCCAAATATATGCTGATAGGGTTAATGCTCCTTACATCTCATTACACAATTTCATGTAACCTTGGCCATTTTTGATGTAGGATATTGATATCATTAGCACAATTAACCCAAAAGCCTTGAATGGGCATTATTTCATCCTAGAGTTTATTGATTATTTTACTAAATGGGTAGAGCTAGTTTATTTTACAATATTACACAAAAAGTCTTTCTCAAGTTCTTATGAATGAATATCCTTTGTTGATGTGGGATCCCTGAAAAGTTCATTGTAGATAACGGTCCTAATTTGAAAGGAGAAATCAAGAGCTTTCATGAACAATTTAAAATAAAACATCATAATTCAGTTCCTTATATACCCCAAATGAATAGAGCAGTTAAAGCAATCAAAAAACAATATTAAGAAAATCATTGGAAAGATGACAATAACTTATAAGAATTGGCATAAAGCTTCCTTATGCTTTCATGTCTATCACACGTCTATCACCGTTGTGTGCACATCCACAAGGGAAACCCCATGCTCCCTTGTTTATGGGATGGGAGCTGTCACACCTATTAAGATGAAAATTCCATCCCTGAGAGTATTGGCTAAAGAAATTTAGAAGAAAGTGAATGGGTACAAACTTAAATCAAGTAATTAAACATGATTGAAGGAAAAAGACTTATTGCAATGTGCCATAGGAAACTATATCAAAAAATGGCAAGAGCTTTTAATAAGAAGCTTCACCTATGAGAATTCAATATTGGGGATTTAGTGCTTAAAAAAATAAGGCCTAATTAAGAGACAATGAAGGCAAATGGGCTCCAATTATGAAGGACCTTATGTTGTTAAGCATGCCTTCTTTAAAAGTGTGTTAATTCTAAAAGATGTGGAAGGCCATGAATTAGTGAAGCTTGTTAATGCAAATGTTATCAAGTACGATTACACTTAAAGCCAACCAATAAGATAATGGAGGAGCTGAGGAGCTTGCTAGGTTGAAACCTAGAAAGGCAGCCTAGGAAAAATGTTAGAGTAATCAAAAAAGAGAAGAAAAAAGAAAAAAGGAGCATGCTAGGTTGAAAACCTAAAAAGGTGACCAAGGCAAAATTAAGGCAAAAAATTAAAATAGGAAGAAAAAACCAAGAGAAAAGCTCACTAGGTGAAAACCTAAAAAGGGCAGCCTTAGTAAAAATTAAAGAAAAGATATTTGCTAAGTTAAAACTTAAAAAGGGAAACTCAGTCTAAGGAAAGAGGGCATAAGCTAGGATCGACATTCTTATTAGTAGAAAGCTTGTTTATCAAGAATGATGACTATGTTTGGGAAAAGGTTAATAATCCCTCGCACCATGCATATCATTAGCAGCTGACAAGGATGGTCACTCACCTCTTAAAATAATTCTCTAACGCTAATCTAATATAGTAAAGGGCTAACCTAGGTCATCTCCTAATAGAAGTTGTATCATATGCTGGTCACCTAAGAGGGGGTGAATTAGGTTTCTTCCAATTTTTCTCTTAAAGATCTTGACCCAAAAACTTGGAATATGAATGTCACTAGGATAAAATAGAGTAGATAAGATAAGAGAGATAAAGAGCAATACATAGAGAATTTATCCTGGTTCAGTCTAATCCACTTAGCTTATATCTAGTCCCTAGGAACCTCCTAAGATTTTTTCACTATAATCATAGTTTGATCTGGACACTTATGAAGCCGCAATACAATCTCAATCTTAATGTTTGTATCACTCTCATTTATAAAAATCCCACAAGTTCGATCCAATTACTTGTGAAGCCACTTATAATCTCTCTCTCAAACTTAAAATTTGTTTCTCTTCTCATCACAAAGTAATTTTAACACCCACTTAAGATCCTCTAATTTTAAGTCTGCTTAGATAAATAATAGAGAAAATTTTGATCAGAAAGTAATCCTAATACAAACTCACTCATTGAGTGGATAAATACATTAAAATACAATAATATTGGAGAGAACTACAGAGAGTAGTTGAAGGTATTGAATATCACAGCTTGTGCCACTCACTTTTCTGCTCAATATTCATAAATGAGTCCTTTTATTGTTAGAGTTGATAAATGATCCATTAGACTCATTAAAATAGCTATTGGAGTCATCTCATCTTCTCTCCCTCTTAAGTCTTGTAAAGTGTCTATTAGACACAATTAATTTTTTTGTCATGTTTGATCTTTAAATACAGATGTAAGTATAGCTTTGTAGCTTTGTAATGGTATATTTACCTAGAAGGATAGAAATTGGTAGCTTTTTAGATGGTTTACTCGTTGGAACCTATAACCCTCCTTTATATTCGACAGATATATGAAATGATTAACTTAATCACCACCACCTTAAACTAAACAATAATGAAATACTATTTAAAAAGCTTGGGCCCAAGACTCGTTTCACAAAACTCATTAAATCATAACTCATCAAAGTATTACACAGTAAAAATAAGTCCTATGCATTCATAACAATCACTGCATGTATTAAAAACTATAAAATTAGGTTAGATTATAGGCCATGCACTGTGGCAGGCAACACGTGCCACAGTATGTGACACAAAGCCACACACCTTGATCTTCTCTATACCATGCGCCACAGTATGATATGCCATGCACTGTAGCACACATGATAAAAAATGCTGCTATCAAAAACCAATTCACAAGGTAAACTTCTAGCATATGCCGTATCCATATATGATATTTGATCAAGTGATTCAAGCACCTACACGAAACTTATTTCATAAGCTAACTAATGAGATAGGTTTGGACCATTTAAAATTAAAATTTAAGCACCCAAATGCAAAAATCTTTTTTAAAGGAATTAATGCACCCAAGCATCAAATCAATCCCTTAATCTCATTAGACCATTATAGAGGCCCTGAACTAATTTTAAAAGAACCTATTACACCTAATTGGCCACAATATATCATAAATACACACGTATTAAAATTTGGCTATTCAAACCATTTTCACAAACATAAACTTTTCACAACTTGGCTCAAAAACTTTTCCTCTGGCCATTTTCACTATAATATCACCACTATACAAATTCACCACATATTTATAACTAAATCTTAACTCCTATTAATCATTTCATCACATAATCACACATAAGGGCTAAGATTTACAAAATCACTGTAAATTTCACAATTCCACTAATTCACTACTTAAAATATACATGCAATCCTTATGGCAACTTATATACACAATATCTACAAAAGTTTCAGTTCATTACACAATCTTGGAGTTCATATAGCTTAACAACTCTGATCTGACTCTTTTTCCTTGCCTGGCTCA